>NW_027412562.1:4408661-4741161 GCF_025532065.1 Leptinotarsa decemlineata
CCTGTATTCCACATTAAGTTTTTTTACTCATCGCTGTACATTTCTTAATTTTGTCTCGCCTATGAGTATTATATGTAGTTTGTAAAATGATAAGTAGATTCATAACACGGTTTTGTTAAAAATATGGGAAAACCCAAAAACTAAGTCGCGGCCAATAGCTAGTACATATTCATTGAAACATATTTATATCCAGAACAAAACGTGATTTGGCCAAACATTTTTTGAAAGAAATATGATACTCCAGTCATCACTCCAACTACTCCCAATCGAGAAACCTCTCATGCAAGGCCACCATCGATTATATCTTTGACACCTGAGTAACCTCTATCGTCATTTGTTTTCACATACGAGTACCCCATAAAATCAGGGCTATACTGATTGAAAATAAAACAAACAAACGAGTGAGAAAGCTTATTAGAAGAGAGATTAGTTCTGGTAAATGATGGGATTGAACTTAATCTTGTTGGGAAATCGATCGATCTGTTATAATAGAGCCACATGGATGCTTAATATGATTTTCTTATCTCAATTGATGTTATGAACGAACAAATATGATTGATAAAGCTGGTGATAATAGAGGGAGTGCCAACGTTCTGCCTAGTTAGGATGGTGAAAACTTCTCAAATTAAAAACAAACAAAATTATAATCTGTATGGCAACACAGGATCGATTATTACATTCATATAAAAACGAAATTTGAGGATATTATAGAAGATTTTGTGGTAAGTTATTTATAACCAACTACAAAAACTAAAAACAATAATAACAACAGCGAATAAACTGAACACAGTATCAATTTCCGACCGTTTATTATAACTAATCCGATGCCCGTGGTACCGTCGAATCCTTCGATACTACAGCACTGAACGCGTTGGATGAGGATCTCATCCTAAGAGCGGTTGAAGGTCCCCGGCAACTCGGGCGGATCACGTGGTAAGGGAGCCTACTGGTTGTATTATTCAAACCTCAACCTTTGATAGACACGTGTTCAAATTTCACAGCTGTCGGACTATTAATCTGTAGTATAGAACCGGTATATTCCTTGTGTTGAAGGCAACTATAATGAATGATGAAACAAAATTTTATCAAAACATGTTTTTCTGTTAGCCTACGAAGTTTTCAGGCCAACTGTTAAGTTAAATAAAGGGTGGTAAGAGCAGATATATTCGAAAATGATCTACAACTGCGAACTATAGAGTCATAAGCTCTCGAAACTTCAGTTGCTTTTGATCTAATATGGTTGGAAAAATACAAATTTTATTAAAAACACACATCAAGATATTTCATCGAGTCACTACATGACAGTGTAGTGACTCGATGAAATATTTCACAGCTGTCGGACTATTAATCTGTAGTATAGAACCGGTATATTCGTTGTGTTGAAAGCAACTATAATGAATGATAAAATAAAATGTTATCAAAACATGTTTTTCTGTTAGCCTACGAAGTTTTCAGGTCAACTGTTAAGTTAAATAAAGGGTGGTAAGAGCAGATATATTCGAAAATGATCTACAACTGCGAACTATAGAGTCATACATGACAGTGTAATGGTATCTAATCTATATTTTTTCAAGGACAAAACACAAGCACTACAGGAAAATCCTTGAGCCGCTCTAGGAGCGGTGCCTGTGGATTTGGATTTGAATCACTGCAGATTGAATCCATTTGGAAAATTGTTCTCAGGAAGTTTATTCCTCATAAACTCAATTCTCCAAATGGAAGAGTTCTTGATCAGTGAACTCCAAGGTATACTGAGTTGCACCTAGAAACGATGAGAAGCCACAGTCCGTTGCGTATTTCTGATATATACCGCTCTTGGTGGAATTAAATGTGCCAAGTCACTTGAAAGTCTGATCTGAGCTTTATAAAGCATCAAAATTTGCATCCCGAGTATCACATCAGTTTGTCAGGTCGTTTGAATTAGTTATTAATTTTAAGAGTTTGGTGTACTAGCGTTTTTTCGGTAAGAACCAATATCACATACTATACAGGAAAATTCAAATTCGACCACCACCTTTGGAACTCCCAATCTACCGGAGATACGTCGAAGCTTGAATTGGGGCAAATTTGCGTTTTTTTTGCTCAACAAAATACTGTTTTGAAACAACTGAAAATCGGAATTTTCGTTATAATTTTTTTCTAGTGTTATTCGACAACATAGCTCAAAACCAAAAACACATTTTCATTGATACTATTTTTTTAGGTACATGTTTTCATCTTCAGATTCACTATCCGAAGTTTCATCTTCTGGTAATCATCATCAACTTTTTTTTCTATTATGGGCGCCATATTGTTTTTTACACAGAAGAATAGTGCTTCTCATTCTGATTTCATTGATGTAGGATTTGTTATGAAATTCTCTTTTGAAACCACAGGTATTAAAAAACACCTTCATCTGATCGAAAAATTTTGTTTAATGAACACTAGTTGTCAGAACTCTCCACTTGAAATATATCATCCTTTTCAGTCTATTCAATTCACTGTACGTACTGTACTAATTTGACTTATTTTCCTCATTTTGTTTTAATTTTCATATGTATCTTGACTTACTACATATACCAAGTTTATCATAATCACACTTATGACATTTATTTTTTATTGGCCAGTGATGCGATCAAACCGCACTTCTTCAAGCACACTAGTGGTTCTTTGCCATAAGAATCCGCAGCCTTGGTATGGAGAATTTTGGTAGTACAATTTGTCTAATAAAATCAATTTGCCTTTATGCGAGGTTCTATTGACAAGTTCATCAGTTCCATTAGTTGTTAATGTAACATGGCTATTATCATGCCAGCGGAGCAAAGCAATATTGGTGCTTCCATCTAGAAGTCCATTAGCAGATCCTAGAGGTTTCTTTTTTGAATCCTTCAAAGGGGCTTTCTGTATACGATCCTCTCGGATTGTGACCGTAACTATAATATTATGTGCTTTCATTTCTTCAAGCAAGTGCAAAGAATTGGAATAGATCCTCATAAATATTCGTTTTCCCCAGGAACATATCCTTAAGTCATTCTATTTGTCACCGAACTTCCCAAATAAATGTTTGGTTCTCTGCCTTTTCCTTCATAAAACTCAAACCTAACGGATTTGGATTGTTCAAGCACCAATACTTGTTTTCTCCTTATGAATTGCTTGAAGTTGACGTCCATAATACGGTTCCTTGGCTTCATCCAAAGACCATATTGTAGGTAACAGATCAGAATACGGTTGAAATTTCAAAGACATATAATTTACTCCTGGATTCATGGTTTTATTGTTACTTAAATGTGAATAATATTAAAAATGTGTAAATATCTATCGCGATACCTGGCCTTTTTTGTAAGTGTTTGGCGAGTTTTTCAAATACATTCTTCTATTTGGCAATTTTACATATCCAGACAAAAGCAGGATAACTGAAAACTTCCAGTGTAATTGTATGTGATTATTTTCCTTCTTTATAGTTTGCATATTCAAAGGACTCATCACTCTTCTACATACACTCTCTCTAATTGTATGGACGTTGCTTTCCACTCGGGCGCGTTTGTTCAGGCTCCTCCTATCAAATTGACATCAATTTGACAGAAGCTTCGTCGGTGGGAGGGGGAGGGCAGCGGTCTTGCTCGAAGCAATGCTGCCACCCCTTTTTGTCACACTTTTTGTAATAAAAAACAATGTGCTTTTTTACTGTCGCCTCTTGCCCAGAAGACCTTTTGATTTTTTACATATATTTATTGGGTCGCATTCTCTTCAGGAGACCTGATTTTTGAATTCACATATATGGTCTCTCACGATAGCACATGGCATCCGCGTATCTTCTTTGTAGACGGACGTTATCAGCATGTCCGTCCACTACCACGGCCACCACGAGCCTCCATCCTCAACCAGTTGAAATATATTGTTTCAAAGACTGGATAAATTTCTTTACCTTTGAATTGACATAACCTGACATAAAAAGTGGCTGAATATATTTATTTTTTATAGGTATTTATGGTGATATGATCGACCAGTTCCAGCCGGATATTTTCCACATGGGTGGTGATGAGGTAAGCTTCACTTGCTGGAACCAAAGCTCAAAAATAATGGAGTGGATGTCATCTAAAGGTTGGGGAAATACCGAAGAGGACTTCATAAAACTCTGGAACCATTTCCAGACCAACGCACTTGAAAGACTGTTCAAGAAAACAGGAAAACCAATCCCCGTAATTATGTGGACTAGTCATCTCACCCACAAGGAGTATGTTCTAAATTCTCTGCCTAATGATACGTATATTATTCAAATTTGGACAACGGGCGATGATCCACAAGTGACGAATCTTCTAGAGAACGACTACAAGCTGATTCTCAGCAATTACGACGCGCTTTATTTGGATTGTGGATTTGCTGGATGGGTCGATAAAGGGAACAACTGGTGCTCTCCGTATATTGGATGGCAAAAAGTCTATGAAAACAAACCAGCTGTAGTTGCAGGTAAAGTATTAGTAGTAACAGTTCAAACAAAACTGCTAAGCAAGTTTATTGAGAAAATTGTAATGATGTTTTCATTATGAACCATTTTTCGTGGACTATTAAATCAGAAAATTTTCCTACTTTTAAAAAAGTGCTTCGATCGCGTTTTGACCCGTAATTTATTGCTCATTTAGAAGTACTCAGCCAACCTGGTTAACATTGTTTTTGCAAAATATCGGTCAATTGATGATCATAGGGTTGATTCATAAATTATGTTCAAATGATCGTCAACTTCATGACGATTAGCGGAACGATAATAACTTTTTTCAATATATTACTACAAAAATTAAAAGAAAACTCGGGTACATTTACTGAGAGCCACGAATAATCGTTGAAAGAGCCGCATGTGGCTCGCGATTCTCAGGTTGGCCCCCTGCTACATATATTGAATCCTGACCCCTTATTGATATTTCTTATAACTAGAACATGGAGAAATGGTAGCTCTTTGTTAGCTTCATATCATTTCGTTAGTGCACTTCACATTCATACCAGGGCTGAAGCCTTCAGAAATGGTAAAAAGTGAAAAAAATAATAGTGGGAAGAAACCCACTATCACACAGTGGCACTTCTCGTAATAGGCATAATTTGCTCATTCCCAGGCATTCCACAGCAATGTTGACTCGAAGTTTCTCCTACAGTGCGGCAGAGTTGTATAACACCATCCCTACAGACAATGAGAAACTTTAAGAAAAGATTTTTTTATGGAAAAAAGTTAAATGGCAAAATTGCAGGTAATAAAAAGATCTACAACTTTTGTATTCACAATTTTTTCATATAACCTCAAAATTTATGTGAAAAATTCACATAACCAAGTTTTTAATTTTTTATTTTCCTTTAAAAAAAATTCTAGGAAATTTGTTGAAAACTTACCTTTTTATGTCTCAAATATACTGTAATTTATTTGATTTAAAATATAACTTATTTCACTTTATTTTGACTTAATATCAAAAATATTATTAATGACCAAAATATCAGCTTTTGTCAAAAAGTCGGTGTGCTTTTTGTTCGTTGAAATCTCTACTTTCTGATGGTGTAAAAAAATATACATTACTAGGTATAGTAAATGATCTCAGAAAATGCAAACAATCGAAAAACACTCGTTTTCGAAACATTTTTTTAATCATTGTGTACAATTTTGGGCTGTTCATTAAAATTTACACTTTAATCACCCATGTTTCATTGATAAATGAAAAAATTGCAAATCGAAATATACTACTATAATTAACAAACAAATAAGTTAATAAAGTTAATATTTAATAAAACATTTACAATATTTTGAGAAGGTTGTAGAATCTTCTTTAAATAATATATGTAGATGCCTATTTATTGCTGTTTTGAAATAATTTATATTCCTGAGAGATTTACGGAAAAGTTTTGGCCAATTGAAAGGTATTTCATAGAGAAGTGGGAAAGGAGCTAGGAGGGTCTGGCCCTTACTACATACCTGTTATTTCATAGCAGCTGTAAAAACCGTTAGCCAGTATTGGAGATACAGAGTAGTGTACAACAAAGGGTTTTTTTGTAAACAAGTAGAAGATGATGATGCTGACATAATTAAGACCTCGATAGAAATTGCCAGTGATACTAATAAAACTGTCATTGTTGTGGGTCAAGATATTGATCTTTCGGTTCTTTTAAATTTAAATTTAAATGAATAATTTAGGAAACAATTGCTACATGAATAACATTTTACAAGTGTTGCTCATGACGAAGAATTTCAAGAACGAAGTTTTAATGATGAACGAGAACGGGAATGTTTCCTACTTATTCATCAAACTCAAACACCTGTTCACGCAGCTGCAGTTTCGTAAGAAGGTATCATTTTTCCCTCCAACCGATTTCCTGGAGTCTTTAGATACTCGTAAGGACAACTCGAATTCTTGGGGTTCTTGTTGAATACTCTTCGTGAGCAAAACAATAGCAAAATCAATACTCCTGACCGCTCTGGACTGAATGATTCCGTACTGCCCATCTCGTCTTGTGAATCTTTTGCTGAAAAAATCCTCACTTGTTTACTTTGTGGTAAATGTTCAAGGAGTACCGAAAACTTATGTGAATTTCTGGAACTAGCTTTTCCTAATATGACTAATAACCAGTCCGTGCAAAGCTTATTGTTAAATCATCTGAAAATGGAATTTTTAACAGGTGATGATCGACTGTATTGTCAAACATGCGCCAAACTAACTGACTGTTATAAGGAAACAAGTATAGCTGAGGCACTAGTCAATCTAATAATAACACTGATGATTTTCAAACAAGACTCAACCTCTAACGGAAGCAAGAAACTCTTTGGAAGTTTCGAAATAGATGAACATTTCAACCTAGCAAACTACTATTATAATATTCATGCAGTCATTGTTCACTGTGGTTCTGGCGTCGAATTTGGTCATTATTACGCCTTGCTCAAAGACGAAACGGACTGGTTTAAGTTTGACGATAGTTGTGTCACGAAGTGTTCTGGCGATGCATTGAATTTATTGGAGCCTCTGGAGACACCCTACATTTTGTTTTATAAGAGAGAGGACATTGTTAGATCAAGATCTTCAGATGATGTGGTGCTGCAGGTTTTTCCGGGTTTTCCTGCAGCTGAAAAAGCAAATGCGCCACTGAAATCAATGAAGTCGCCCCGAAACGCCAATTAATTTTTATTGTTGTTTTTATTTTATTTTTATCGTTGTTTTGATAAAATTAAAATCAAATTATCATGACATTTATTTTCCCAAACCAGGTTCTGGAAATGTAAAGGATCTATTTTTCACGTCTAATAGTTTCAAACATGAATTCTTCAAAAATATTGTAGTATTTCTGCATTGTTTTTCCGGTTATGATACAACATCTGGATTTGCCGGAAAAGGAAAGAAAAATATCGTAAATTCATTATAGATGCTGAAAATCCGTCAAATTTGGCCAATGTTTTTTATAAGAAAGATGCAAGTAAAGAAGATATAAAAAATGGAATACAATTAATCAAATCTATTTATAAATGTAAAAATGAGAAAATTACGCTGAGTCAATTGAGATTTCAAAAATATCAATTGGCAAAAATTAAATCATCTTTCATTTTGTCAAACCTCCCACCCACAGAAGGAACAGCAGAACAACATTGTTACAGGGCATATTATCAGCTTCAAACTTGGTTGGGTTACGAACTGACAACAACAGATAGGGGCTGGAAGCAACATCAACTAGGGCATTATGCCCAAATTTACAGAAAAGGAATTAATTCCGTAGGTATTGCTTAAAACTATTTGCTGCAGCTGTGACACTGTATTCTAACAGTAATGTACATTTTTTTCATCATCAGAAAGCAGAGATTTCAACGAATGAAAAGCACACTGACTTTTTGAAAAATGCTGATAATTGGACGCGAGAATTTTCGATTGAAAAATAGGGTGCTTTTTTGATATTGAGTCAAAATAAGGTGAAAAAAATGAATATTTCAAATCAAATGAATTACAGTGCATTTGGGACTTAAAACGGTAAGATTTCACCAAACTTCTTAAAAAAATGTTTTGTGAAAAAGATAAAAAAACAAAAACTTGGTTATTTGAATTTTTCACATAAATTTCGAGGTAATATGAAGAAATTGTGAACACAAAAGTTGTAGATTTTTATTACCTACAACTATGATATTTAACTTTTTTTCATAGGACCCTTGAAAACTCACCCCCTCCCACTTCCCGAACTCAGATAGCTCGTGTTTTTCTTCTTTCATTTTTATCATATTCTCCTCCTTTTCTAATGGGTTTCATTCTACTGTATTTTTTTTTGATTTCAAAAATTATCGACCCTCGTCTAATTAGCGAGTGTGTTATTGAGCTAAGATAAAAATCTTTACGTCACCCCCTATTCGTGTCGAATATTACACAAAAGTAATAAATACATACGTCTATGTATCTGGTATCTGTAGAGTAGGAAGGGTGAGTGTAAGCCCACGCACTTAAGTCACATGTGACCCATTGTACATCCTCCCGAGGAGTTGTCCTCTCAGGTCATCGTCCATCCTGTCCTTTACAGGAAGGTGAACAGGTCACTAGGAGATATCTCCTTTATATTGGCAGGTGTAGGCCAAGACTCGCCGAACACACACTCTCTTTGGCAACCTTGAGGTGTCTCACGGTGGCCTCCATGAAGGTTTTGGAAGGTGCAGCGATATTACTGTCGTTGCATGCCTTCTCCAACCTTCTTGGGGTTCCCTCCGTGGAGGTGCACTAGTGAAGGAGCTTTCCTGCTGGGACAGCTGGTTTCTTGCCTTCATTCAAAGCGGAGCTTTTGGCGCCCGCCACAGGAAGTGCCTTTGCTGTTGGAGGTGATCTGCTATGTCCAGCCTCATTCCAAGCGGTAAATTGGGGTGGACAGTACTGTTCATCCCCAGCCACCGCCTTAGATTGGGGTGAGAACTTTTGTGCAGCCTCGTGATTGGTTTTTGTTTCTGTTGTTTCATTCATGTGTGTTCTAACGAGTAGCAAGGGAAAAGTTGGTCACCTCGGGCAAAGCCCCGCATTACCAGAGATAGGCTGATTACAATGAGGTTTCCCCCAGTTCCCCAAGGGGATCGTTCGTGGCTGCATATCACCCTGCGGCCATTCAGCTGTCGGCACGATTCCTTACACCTCAGCTTGGGTAGGCTGCTCCACGGTGGCATGATTTGCAAAGGTTTTTGGGGGGTTTCAGTTCCCCTCACCCTACTCATTTCTGCCACTGACCAGGAGTCCAGCAACCCCGTCCGTAAGGCTACATTGGCTTCCCGGACAGGGCCTCTAGTCCCCAGGCCGCCACCTGGGGACGCGCTCGATAGGTAGCCCAACCCACTTAATACGTGGATGTAATCTATGAACAACATTTTGTCCTGAGAAGAATAACCCATAATCGGTTAGTAGCTGTCTGATGTTTCATCTACAACTGATGTGGATGATTTATATAAAGGCAAGGAAACTGAGGTACCTACACATTCTTTATCTAAAATTAATTATTTTGCACATTATTTCGAAAGTAACTCAGCAAAAAATATGACTGATTCGACAAACTCTGTGAACCTTCTTTTCAGTGAATCTCAAAACCACATAACTAAAGAAAACACCCATTTCAGGTGAAAGAAAAAATCAAATACTTGGAGGAGAAGCCACGCTGTGGACAGAGCAGGCCGACTCCTCTTCAATTGATGGTCGATTGTGGCCCAGGGCAGCAGCGATGGGAGAAGTCTTCTGGTCTGAGCCCCAGACTGGTTGGGAAGAAGCAGAAGGCAGATTTTTAGTTCATCGAGAACGACTGGTCAACTTGGGTATAGATGCTGATGCCATAGAACCAGAATGGTGTATGCAAAACGAGGAAAATTGCAGGATAGGTGCAGCCTTCAATAGGGTTTAGGTCAATTTTATGACAATAATTGATTTGCTCTTACTCACAATAATTGCAAAGACTACAACTATCAATCTATATATTTTCATTGAATAAATTCTTTTAATAATATGTAGTTATTTCTCGTAATTTTCTTTCAGATTGTTTGTGTGGGAGTCCAGTGGGACTAAGAAATTACAGACAAATTATTCAACTTTTTGTCGAAGCTAGTTTTTAGGTTTGTTGGCCGTGGTCTACAGGTATTTGAACCTGACGTTTCGTCCACTACTGCTGTGGACATTATTAAAGGCAATGAGGTAACGGACACAGTGTAGCTTTCACTAATTATTATATATATACAATGCAATAAAACTTATAAATAACAAACATACTGACTGACAATTGCGGAAATATGAAAAAATCCAATGAGTATCAGACTTGTCTAAATCTAAAAATAAATATTCATAAATCATTTCCACACAGGCATTTAAATGTGTAACTATAAATTAATACAATGGTTGATGCGTGTACGTGGTATAAGATTGTCTATATGACATTTAAATGACACAAATGTTATAAGCGGTGTGTTAGAAATTATAATAAATAAACAAGGTAAAATGTTCAATCATGATGTACTAATATATAATACGAGGTTCTATTGTAAAGTAATAACAATATTGATCTTTCACACATTTTTGACATTGATAAAACCTTTATTTCAAATTTTTTTTTGTTAACAAAATCAGAAATCATTTGTTTTGGCTGTCTGCATATAAATTGCCTCAATAAGTTTTTGAAGTGGTGAAATATATTAATGTTTTTTATTTTATTGGGAAAAGTATTGAATATTTTTGGAGCCAGGTAAGTATATGAATGCTGCAAAAGTGATTTTGGTGTTAATGGAATTACATGATGATTTTTTTTCGGGTGTTCTTTTTGTGGTACGTTGGGCGTTGGATTATATCCGACAGGCGTCAGTGCAGGATATACTCGGATATATATAGCTTGAACGTTTAAAGTTCATTTCTTTAGATTTGTTTACTGCCAGTATTCAAATATAGCCCACTGACTGATAAAAAAGATATTAAATTCAATTTTGAGATGTATGATGTTAGTCTTTTTCTGAGTGATTTCTCGATAAGTTTAGTTAGATGTGTTATCAGCGATATGGGGCGATAATTTGTCGTAATATTTGTATTACCGGGAAAGAAAGTTTTTGGTTCTCTACTACTCCATTTTGAAAGCCAAAAACTTTCTTTCCCAAAAATTAATGACTCCTAAAAATATAACCCCTTCAATTCATCTGTATTACCCTTCTTAAACAAAGGAATAACAATCGATTTTTTGAATACTGTTGGCCAGTAGCCTTTCTACACACACAATTTGAACAAATATGCTAATGGCTCCTCAACACACTTGTCCACTCGTCAGTGCAAGGTAGTGTCTATCGTCAACATAAAGTCGATGATTTCCGATAAATTGAAAGTGAAATTCCTTCAGAGCATCATTCCACGAACTGGGCTGAAGCGAACAACAAACAACATGTTTGTCATTGCCCCATCTGCCTGTGAACGAGGTAACCAACCGCATATATGAAATTTGCCCAATTCCTAGTATACAGAAAAAAATTTCAGTTGGAGACTGGCTGTAAATCAGATTATCCAAAAGAAAAATTCGTTCAGGCCAGTCTCAAATTACCTACACTGTAGGTTAATGGACTGATACTGGTCTGCAAGTGTGTTCCAGTAATTGAAAATCGAATAAGGCACTGACACCTTTCGTGGTATTAGCCAGGGGAGAAGTTGTTTTCTGATAAGTGTCAGTCCTACAGTGTAGGTAATTTGAGACTGGAATTGTTCTTTTAGATCTGTATCTGTAAAGTAGGGAGGGTGAGTGTGAGCCCACAGCACTTAGGCCACATGTGACCCATTGTACATCCTCCCGAGGAGTTGTCCTCCTAGGTCATCGTCGATCCTGTCCTTTCCAGGAAGGTGGACAGGTCACTGGGATACATCTCCTTTATATCGGCAGGTGTAGGCCAAGACTCGCCGAACACACACTCTCTTATTGACGATAACTCCGGGCACTCGCACAGGACATGCCTGATAGTCTCATCTTCCTGTACACACATCCTGCATAGAGGTGTGTCCACTAGCCCCATATTATGGAAAAACACTGGCCACTGTCTGTCACATTAAGTGACAGTGGCCACTGACTGGCCACTGTCACTTAGTTGACAGTGGCCAGTCAGAAATCCTACTATGTGGCGTAGATTTTTCCTGGTTTTCCTGGGTCGCCCAAGGGGATCCTGGCAAGATTACATCCTTTGATTCCATCCCATCTCTTGAGGATTGAGCATGGGTGTAACATTTGACTAGTTTCCCAATTGTCGAAGTCATCAGGCCGTAGGTGCCACTGGGTCCTAAAATTCTTACTCCAGCCGCTTCCTTGGCTAAAGAGTCGGTAATGCGATTACTTTTATTCCTGTCGTGCCCTTTAACCCATCGTAGCTTTGGCTAAATCTTGGTGACCCTCTAGTACTAGCCCTGAGGTTATACGTTGTTTGTTCAAGGCTAACACGGCTTGTCTGCTGTCAGTGCAGATGTTTTTGCCAGAAATTCCTTTCTTGGTTATTTCTTTTGTGGCGATTGAAATACCAGCCAGTTCTGTTTGGATCACGCTGGTATTTCTTCCCATTCCCCACTTAATCCTTAGGCTTAGTGATCTGGAGTACACTCCACATCCTGAGCCTTCTTTGATATTTGAGCCCTCTGTATAAATCCGTATTGCATTTGTAGCATCTGACTCTGTGTTATGCTTAATTAGTATTTTGTAGGTTTTATTAAACACAAACCTGGGTTCAATTGCATCACTTGTTGCCTGCAGCAGAGGTTGCGCAGTAAGCACTTCCTGCCATAGGCCCAGCCTCAATTGACCCATTCCTACTTCGAGGTTTACACCAGCCGTGCGCAATCGTACCAAGGCCATTAACGCAAGATAATTTAAAATTATTATAGATGAAAACTCTACTGTCAGCGGAACATGTCGTGATATATTTTAAAAAATGAAGTTTGTGAAGATCAAATGGTAGGGTGTAGTTAATGAAATTGAAACTTAAATATGTCACTGTGTCAGTTTTTCCAGAATCTTCCTAAGACAACCCGTATATTGTCACATTTATTACATCGGACTTATTGTCAAATAGTACACCAGGTCTGAATTTGCATCTTTATAGTTAACAGCAAGTTCTCTACTAGTTTGAAGGGTTATTGAGTCGTCATCCAAAGGCTGGCAGCAATTGATGAGTATAACTTTAGTACAGTCACTACCAAATTTGGAAAATTTCATTTCGCAGCGATATTTTTTTGCATCTTCAGATTTTCCGATGAATTTCACTTTCCACGACAACGTTGAGGTATTCAGAATAGTTTGAAGCCAAAATAAATTATTGAATGCCTTCACAATATTCACCACAGAAGAGTTATTTTTAATTTTGGTACAGAATATAAAGTGACCCGACGAACTTTTATACAAGAAATTTTGATGGTTTGATACTGCATGGGATTCGAGGTCTTCTAAACGACCTAACCAGTTGCACTCCAAGCAGCGGTATCCTCTATGACCACATTTCGATTCGTGTTCTTTTCGACCGCTGTAATGTACCATTTCCGGGCATCCCCAAGGTTTGTTTTGACATGGGTACTGCAGCTTCGTAGCTAAAGCTTCAAGTGTAACATTTCTTGCAGAAGTCATGTTACCTCGACATAGCGGACACTGGCGGATCCGATTACGACAGTTGCTACAAGTGCTGTGGCCATTCTGACATAGATAAATGGGGGGTTCCAAGTATGATTTACAAATGGGACACTCCAGATCTTCCAATAATTCCATCTCTGAAACTAATATTGAATAATGAAGGGAATGATGGAATAATAGTAAATAAACATTAGTCACTATTCGAACGTCACAAATTGATGAGGCATGCATAAGATGTCAGTTGAATAAATAAATATAGTTTAAAAAAACTAAAGAACACGCTTTTAAAGAACATCGAACTAAAAAGTTGAAAATATTTTTTAAATAAGCTTAATACAATAACGAACGAAAAATACTAGTATTATTGTGAAAAAAGCGATGGGCGCCTGATATACAAAAATATGGCACAAAGCGCCCATGCTTTTTCACAATACTACTACTATTTTTCGTTCGTTATTGTTTTGAGCTTATTTAAAAAAATTATTTTTAACTTTTTAGTTCGATGTTCTATAAAAGCGTGTTTTTTAAACTATATTTATTTTTCACTTTTCAGTCCAATTTATTGTAAAAAATATTTTTTTTTAAGTTCTAGTCACTAGTACTATAAATCTTTAACAGACGGCGTACGAATGTAAAATTCCTCTCATACAACATAATGAAGTTTGAGGTCTCAAATTCTATAGTAATACTGAGATGCAGTAAGTCTCCAACAGAGGGCGGACAGTTGTAAAATTTGTTTCGAAGTAAAGAGAAAATTTGCAGTAATAATTTCAAAAAACAATTCAGTCTTAATGTTTTGATTTGAAGTTTCATTCAAAATATTAATGGACTAAAATATTTTTTCAATGAATAATTTCATTTTTCAAATCAATCTCTTGATTATTTGATCTATACATATGTAAAGCACCTTAATTCTAATTTTTTAATTTTTTGAAATATTTGAGTAACTGAATTTTTCTGGTTTACAATTTACGATAAAGTTTTCATTGTTGAAATCCATATTCTGGTTTGCTTTCAAATAATCGAATTAGATTTTAAAACGTATCTTCCGTTCCGTTCAAAACTTTTTTCTGTACTGAATCACGAGTGATTGTAAATATTCAAATATTTCATCTGCAGTACAAAATTTCGCTAACACTTATAATTCTTAAAATATGTTTTTTATTTTGAATTTTTTTTGAACAACCTATCAAGTATAGCGGCATCTGCCCGCGAATAGCTCAAGCAATAATTGATGTTTACGTACAGCGCCATCTGCCCGCAAACAGATCAAGCAATAATTGATAGTTACGTACAGCGCCATCTGCCCGCGAATAGATTAAGAAATATCAATGAGGTTACGTACAGCGTCATCTGCCCACGAATAGATCAAGCAATAATACCGATAATTCTGTCAATACACATCCCGAGCTTGAGAGTTACAAACAAACATACATACAAACAAACATACATACAGGTGAAGCTAATATAAAGCGAGTAATAAGGTAAATGTTCGAATTTTGCGGGCTACGTATATTCGATTAGTGACTTTTTTATATTTTTCATCTTGGTACACTCGTTTCAAACATATGTTCACAGTTTCAGTTGTTCAGCATGTTTAGTTTGTTGGTGAGAGGCATAAAATTGTGAAGTGCTTTGCGTGTTCAACGATTTTCTGCTATCGAAAAAAACAAATCAAAGAATTTGCATCAAATTTTGTGTGAAAAATGGAATTAAGTGCCAAAAAATACTTAAATTGACAGTAGCATACGGTGGTTGTACTCTGAAGCAGAAAAATGTTTACAAGTGGTACAAGCTTTTCACAGAAGGTCTTGAAGATGTTAATGACAAAGCTCACCCTTTTTTTTAAGAACAAAACACAAGCACTAAAGGAAAATCTTCAAGGCTCTCTCAGAGCGGTGCCTGTGTGAAAGTAGCGATTCAAATTGGATTTGAATCGCTGGAAATCAAATCCATTTGGAAAAACGTTTCCAGGAAGTTCATTCCACATAAACGCAGTTCTCCAGATGAAAGAGTTCTCAAATAGTGAAGTTCGAGGTGTACTAAGTTGAACCTCAAAACGATGAGCTGCAACAGTCCGTCGCGTATTTCTGATATGTGCCGCTCTTGGTGGAATCGAATGTGTCAAGTCACTTGAACACTTCCCGTGAAAGTATCTATAGAAAAGAGACAAATCTCCAACCCTTCTTCGATGTTCCAGTCTATCCAGGTTGCTTGTGAAATCCAGCAACTTCAAGATTTGTTTGGTGGCAGAGTTCCATACCTGAGAACAATACTCCAAAGAAGGTCTGATCTGAGCTTTATAAAGCATCAAAAGTTGCTGAGGTGTGTACAGTTTTCTAGTTTGGAACAGTGTTCCAAGCTTTCGAGAAGCAGCCTTTGCTGATTATGCCAAGACATATTGGTGTTCATTTTCACCCCGAACAAACCTATCGAAGCAGACAGCTTGTGTAACCTGACATTATTATATCCAGTTCGGAGATATTTATCTTCTTGGAGAAAACCGATGTCTGGGTTTTTGTGGCTTTGATGAACCTGGTACAAGAAAATTGCCTTATAAGCCGATACCGGCCGTAACGAATAAATAAACACAGTAGAAAGTAGACAAAAGTATTTTCTTCATTCTATATTCAACATGAATTTCTACAAAATAAATAAGTCATCAATCGAACTATTCAATAAGGAGTATTATCTTGAAGTTATGCATCGCTTCCGAGAAGCAATACTAAGAAAAAGTCCGGTATTGTGGAAGAACAATTCATGTCTTTTGCATCACGATCATGCAACTACTCACTCGTCATTGCTCGTTCGTAAATTTTTGACCGAAAACAACACCGTAATCATGCGTCAGCCACCGTATTCACCAGATTTGGGCCCCTGTGACACTTTCCTGTTCCCAAGATGAAAAAAAACTCATGAAAGGCCGGCGTTTCGCAACGATTGAGAAGATGATAACTGATTCGCCGAGAACTCAAGGACATACCAATAAGTGCATATCAGAACTGCTTCGAAGATAGGAAAAAACGGTGGAAGGGGACAAAATATAAATTGATGAATAAGTGAATATTTTTTGAGAAAAATGGAAAGTCGCAGTATTTTTGAACAGACCTCGTATATCCTTGTCGCATTGTAAGGGTGCCGCAAATATTATATAAAAAACGTATCGGAGTATTAGCTATTAGGCAATATAATGATTGTCATATTATTCTAGCTTTCAGTCTACATGTTAGCATTTCTATAACAGTATTTTACTTACATAGCTTTCGTACTTCTTTCGTGGTGTGCCAATGAAACCATTTGTCAAAAAACTTGATTATGTGTTTTTTCCATCATTAGTGGATCACCGATATATATATTATACACTGTTATATCTTGTGATACGCATATATAAGAACACTATCTTATCTTATCAACTCCTTTTTTCACTTCAGAAATATAGTCACTTAAAAAAGGTATTACATAATCCGATTTTATTTCTTTATCAAATTCAAATTCAAATGTTTTAGCAAGTGTACCTACAATATCAAATGAATGTGTGTACGAGTACATGTTGAAATAATCGTTAGTATTATACATGTATTCAACAGTCTACTAAGTTGAAGACTAGTGTTCAACTGGGTTAATTAAAAAATAAAAATTATGACAATTGTTAATAGAATTCTGTCATTGAAAAAATGTGAAATGTATCAACAAAACTGTTTTATTATGAATTAAGGCAAAATAAGGTAAAATAAAATGAATTATCTATTTTTCCAGCATTATCTAATATCCAATTGTATAATATTGTTGTAAATACTCTCAATCTTGCTTGCAACATGTTTTTTGAACAACTGCCATTGAAACTGACCTTTTAATTGGTTGTCAAGAGTATTAAAAAATGATGTTTACAAAGTAGCGTGTTAAAAATATTTTTAACACGAGTGTTAACAGCGTGTTAAAATATTTTCAACACATTTTTTTCGAACAAATAATGATAAATAAAACATAATTATTCAATTAATTATACAATTAAATTCTGTTGCAAATGTAATACATACATTGATTATATTATTTTTATTATTTATGAACATTAATATGAAAAGTACAATTAAAACAACTGCTGATATTAATACCTTGCGATGTTGAAGAGCCTTGTATAATATATTTGAACTATCTGAGTTGACAATTTCACGGATATTAACATTTAATTCTTGAAGTGAAGAGGACGATGCTGTAACGCTGGAGCTAGCTGTTGGGATTATTCTTTCATCAATAGTCTTTTTCTAAGAAGTAGATTGATCGATGTAACCCTCAGCTACTGTTATAGACTTCCATCCTCCGTGCTTCTTAATATCCGTTATATTTGCTCCTGATTCTGCTAGTCAAGAAACAGAAGACCTTCTGAAACAGTGACCTGAATATCCCTTTGGTTCCTGGGCTTTCAGAAACTCAGCAATGGTAGAGGGGATTTTCCCAAACGTGTTTATACCAACTGGGTTGGCACTGCATTTATAATTTGAGTATTTCAGAAAAAAACGTTGATGATTGTCAACAGAAAAAACAGCGTATTTATTAAAATAGTCAATGTTTTTTCCAACAATACAAAAAGAACAAACTATTTTTGTTTTTTGTATTTGGAATTTGAACAATCAATAGTTTATCCATTGATTCAATGTCTTCTATTAATAAATGGCACAGCTTTTCACGTCGGCAGGCTCCATATATTCCAAAAATAGTAGCAACTTTTATCATCAGATATTTTTCACCTGGCTCCTCATTTATAAACCTCTGGACTTGTTGAAACGTGAGAGTGTTTGATTTTTGGGCCTAAAACTTTCATTTTTCCGCTTTAAGAATGCTATCACCTTTGAATATTTGCTTGCATTAACACCATTTTTAACGAGTGTACTTGACTTGACACTTGACTTGAGTTTGGCGCCAAGCTTCGGATGGGCAAGGAGTCTTGCACTGGCTAGGGTGTCCTTGCAGGTAGTGAAGGCAGCTTCGGCGGTTCCACGTTGCATTATCGTGTAGTCTATTCAGAGATTACGGCCGGGAACTGATCATAACTCTGATTCTCCTCGCCACGAGTTTACACTGTTATTTTCTGTTTGTCGTTTTGTTGGTGTCATTAATAAATTTTATGATTAGTAAACGCTGAGTCCGTCTGATTATTAATTCACCTATCACCAGTCCCGACATTGGTGACCCCGACGTGATCCCTGAATAGACTGCCCGATAATGCAGTTATGAAAAGTTAATTTCCTAACCAAAATTTATAATACAAAATAAAAATCCATGAAAGAATAAAATGTTTCTACCACAGCTGACTTGTCCGTTTGGCAGTTCCTTTTATGCTCTTCAAGGCTTGTTCCCATGGATCGTTTGGTGGTTCCGATATATACTTTTCCACAAGTGCACGGTATACGATAGACCCCTGCTGCTGATAATGGGTCTCTTTTGTCTTTAGCTGACCTGAGGCTTTGTTGTATCTTCCTCGTGGGTTTGAAGACTGTTTTGATGTCGTGTTTGCCCAATAGTTTTCCAATTATGTCCGTGACCCTAGGAATAAACGGTAGATATGCGCGTGCAACCATCTGATCGTTTTTCGCTTTCTGAACCGTGGTGCCCTTCGGTTTCATGGATTTTCTGGTCTCGGAGGCACTGTATCCATTCGATCTCAAAGTCCCTTCAAGGTATTTCAGTTCCCTCTCCAGATGTTCTGGTTCACATATTCTCCGAGCCCGTTCCGTTAGAGTGGAGATGACTCCTCTCTTTTGGCTAGGATGGTGGTTCGATAGTATCTATCTGTGTGTGTGGGTTTTCGATACACTTTGTGGGTTCTGGTACCACATCGTTCTACTAATACATCTAGGAAAGCTATCCGTTGGTCCTGCTGAATCTCCATGGTGAATTCTATGCTCGGGTGTTGGGCGTTCAAGTTGTTTAGGAAACGGTTAAGGGCTTCTCTTCCATGTTTCCAGATGACGAAGGTGTCATCCACGTAACGTAGCCACAAGGTCGGCTTCAATTCAAAAGTGTCTATCGCCTTCCCTTCATACTGTTCCATGAAATGATTTGCTATCACTGAGCTAAGTGGAATCCCCATCGCAATGCCATCTAGTTGCCCATAGAAGTTTCCCTCCCATTGAAAGTAACTTCCTGTGAGACAAGCTCTAAAGAGTTCGACGACGTCATTCGGGAACACGTGGGCTAACATTGGTAAACAAGGACACCACATCGAAGCTGACCAGAATATCTGTCGGCTCCAGCGTTAATCCCCTAATTTTACCAACGAAATCTGTCGAGTCCTTGACGTAGGAGTTGGACTTTCCCACATGGGGTTGTAGGAGCGTGGCCATGTGTCTCGCCAAGTGGTAGGTCGGAGAGCCCGGGTTACTGACTATCGGTCTCAGTGGCATGTTGGTTTTGTGTATTTTCGGAAGCCTGTAGAGCCTAGGTGGAATAGCTTCAGTTCTAAGAATGGCTTTCTGTGTGATTTTCGACAGTGAGAAAGATCTGATGATTTTGTTCACATTCCTTAACTTAGATTGCGTTGGGTTCCGTTGAAGTTTGCGATAGTTTGCCGGGTCTAGTAGTTCTTCAATTTTGTTGTTATATTCTTTCGTTTTCAGAATCACCGTGACAATTTCTTTGTCTGCTGGAAGTATCGTGATGCTCTCTTCAGAGTTCAAGCTCTTCAAGGCTGCAATCTCTCATTTAGGGATGTTGCATTTAGGAGGTCGTTCCTTGCTCAGGATGTTTGCTGTCACAATCCTGATTTCTTCCGCTTCTTTATCCGGTATATTCCTGATTGTCGATTCTGCATCAGCGATAATTTCCTCGTTTGGAACCCGTCATGGCACTGGTTACCGCCTCGTGCTAACACTGACGTTTCATCTTCAGTGAGAACCCGGTCCGTTTGTATTATGACCACTCTGGACACGTCTAAACGAGGGGCCACTGTACATACAGCCTCGTGTAGTTTTTCGAACTTCTCTTTGTGTTTTGTGCTCACTCTCTCCCGTTCTTTATCCACTTTTGAATAAGATATGTTATCAAGTTTGTCCCAGTCTTCGGGTTTCATCCGGTTGCCAAGTTCAAGGTGTAGTTTCAACAAGGCATTGTCTGTCTCCGCTAGCTGGATCCGTGTATGATGGATACGTTCTCGTAGATAGGCTTTGTGTGATGTTGACGTTCCGACAAATGTCAATGTTTCCAGTAAGTGTGTTTTACGTTTCCTGCCTCCATTCAGTTGGTTGTATAATCTCCAAATTTCCTTCCCGTAGAGGTTTTTGACAAAATGACTTAGACTTTCACGGCTGAGGTTTTCAGTGTCATTGCTCTTCGAGTTTGAAAGCTGTGGATCTTTGGAATTTCTTCCTGACGTTTCGATGGCGCGAGTGGCCGTATGTTTGTGGATCTCTGTTGCCTCCCGTACCAGTCGGCTATGGTATCTCTGGTTGGGGGCAATTAGTTCTGTGTTTTTAAACAAAATTCTGTGGTCTCCTTCAGTAAGTGCGTGTTCTGCCACATCTGACTTGTCCGTTTGGCCTAGTTCGCAGTTCCTTTTATGCTCTTTAAGTCTTGTTCCCATGGATCGTTTGGTGGTTTCGATATATACCTTTCCACAAGTGCACGGAATGCGATAGACCCGTGCTGCTGATAATGGGTCTCTTTTGTCTTTAGCCCACCTGAGGCTTTGTTGTATCTTCCTCGTGGGTTTGAAGAAGAAGCCCAAATATGGAACCCCATTTTGAGGAATTCGAGAATAACGAACAGGCCAACAGACAGCAAGATTGTTAATGTTCCAGGTCCAAGTGCAGGTACGACAACAGGTACAAGAGCAGGTACGAGTACAGGTACAAATAGAGGTACAGATACAACGGATTACCTGACAAGGCATACATACGCTTTACGAAGCCTAAAAGGTAGTCATCGGACAGCAAGCCATGATGGTTAAACCTCTGAAGGAGCTAGCCACTCTCGCCAGCGAAACGTCAGGAAGAAATTCCAAAAATTCACAGCTTTCAAACTCGAAAAGCAATGACACTGAAAACCCTACAACTTTATGAAGTTCAGTGCATACTCCTTTGTAAAGAAATTGATTGTATCCGTACGAACCAAGAGATGAAATCAATTTCGGTGAGATAAAAAAGAACACCCACGTCCTGCGTAATCCCGTGTGCCACCCCAACCCCTACCCTCATTTTAATGAGTAATAACGGTGTGCCGCTTACGCACAATGCAAACAGTGATGAAATGGCTCGGGAATATTTGATATGAGTCAACAAAAAACCAATTCCTGTGTCGTATCGAGGTGGGACAACAGACGTGATTTCGCCCGCGCATGCCCCTTGCTGATCACCCTCGCCTATCGAACGACGGGCCGCAGTGTGCAGTTGTTCGGCGTCGTGGCGGTCGACGTCGGAACGCTTTTCTCTCGGTGGGCGTACCGAATGCAATGTTTTTGACAATACAACCCTCCGTCTGCATTCGTCGCGCTGAATTGCCACCCCGCGGGGTTGCTTTGTGCCAAAATTAGATTTTAGATGATTCGGCTTTAAATAGTTCGCCACTAGATATTTTGTAACCGGTTTATACGACTTTTACCGCGGTTGAACGTTTTGTAGAGTTGCTGTTATAATAGAGGTAAAAGATATTTTTATCTTTGTTCGAATTCTGAGTTTGGACCAATGGGATGTTGCGTGTTGAGAGAATATAAGAAATATTAGTTTCAATAATTCGCCACATACCTTAGCGACTGGAGAAGGAAGATGGATTAACGGGGTCTCTCAGACAAAAATCAAATTGAAAACTCTGCTTTACTCCGCCAAGTTTTTGCTTCTAATAGGAAGCTTCTTCATAGCCTAAAATTTATTAAGTTATGGATGTCTTTTTCGAAATCATTGAAATCATCACAAAATCATACTTACAGTAAAAATGAGTGTAAAACATTGAATTAAACATATTTTGATAAAAAGAAGTGAAACAGGAAACATAATTGGGGAGCCCAAGCGGGGATTTCGGGATTTACTGAAGCGCGGAAGATTATTATACAGGGGGATACCTTGTACCCGGTTGATTACCTCCACCAAATATGAGCCCCATATATAAGGCCGCCTGTGAAGGATAAAGGATCAGATTAGTAAAAAAAAATGATCATCAAAAATTCTCCAGCGCGTCAGATTAACGTAGGGTGAGTTAATTACATGCTGAAAAGTGTATATTCCAGTAATCTGACAATTTGAGAGTGACGCAAAGAAAATGGAGGGTAGCAAAGTTGTAAAAAATAACGTCATTTCGAAATTCTCGAGCGTAGCAAATTTTTTTTTCATTTTGAAGGAAATAATTCATGGATAATGAAAAATATATAATCTGACGATTTCCGCAAGCCGAAATAACGAAAATTCGTCGATAAAGTTTAATGTGTGTAGCTGTGTTATACCTATATTTCCCTCTCCGAGTTTCTATTCCTCTTTCACTTTTTCTCTATCTATTACTCTCTCACTCCGTCCCCACTCTGAATTCTGTTGCCATGACGCTAACACAGCTGATCACTGAGACTCGTTCGTGATGAAGAAGAAGATGATGATTAATTAATCAATTGATTATAAAAAACATATTTTTTTAAGTATTCTGCTTAAAAAACATACACTAATTTATTTGCATACTATTTCCTGAGCTTTTCAATTATTTAAGTTCAATGATTAAAAAAAAATTAAAAAAATTAGTCAGATTAGGCGATTCCTCTAGATAATCGTCAGATTATGAGACAGCATGTCTAGAAAATGAAGATGAACCATATACAGGCTGATTCACGGTGGATGGCACATTAGAAGTTTCTGGTGAACCAGACAACGGATCACTTTGAAAATTTAATGGAGGGCATATTCGGACATTCTCTAGCCAACTAAAATATTTTCGACGATGCGGTGTTGCCGCTTCTATTAGAAAGCAGTAGCAACTTTGATTTTTCAAATGGAACACTCTGTATATAATATTATTTTTGGAATCTCCAACAATTGCCCGACAACTTTGATCCAAATGCATTGAAATTGTTCTGAATTCGTATAAATTTCTTGAGGTTCATTGGCGGTAGATTCGGATACATTTCATTGAACTTTCTACATGTTCTGCTGATAATTTTGTCACACTGTCCAAAAATAATAAACAAATTCATAAGAACTTCGTTTGAATAGTTTTGTTCCATCGTTTTGAAGGTATTTGCAACTTCTGAAGTGACGAAAATGTCGATATTATTAGGAGAATGTCACAACGCTACTTTCACAAGAACAAGGTATCTCATAAATGCATTTTTTGTTTTTTCTTCAGTGTTGTTGGGTTTTGTATGTGTGAGTATAGATCTCAGTGTATTTTTTGTTTCAAAAGTAGTTCTAACATCATACCTATCGCCAATTCGTCTTATTTTTCCAGATAGTTCTGGAATGTAAGGTATAACGTTAGTTGAGTCGGTTATTGTTGAGTTGGATGTTTTTGAATGTGTGAAGCTGTTTGTAGGTTCGTTTGGTTTTTAATTGACTCAAAATTACACTATTTCCACATCAGTGTCGTGTCATCAGCAAACATAATGTATATTAATAATGGATAAGTTATTTATATCTGATAACAATAATACCGGCCCAAGGACTGAACCCCGTGTAACACCACACCTTATATTACGTATTTTGGAGTTGCAGTTGGTCTCTTCCATTTCCATAAGTCTTTTCCTATCAGAGAGGTATAACTCGAACAAATTGTTGCTTACATCTCTAAATCCATAACACTGAAGCTTTTGGAACAGTCTTTCATCCGTTTCATCCGTTTCATCTTTTCCAAAAAATGGAAAATAGCGTCATTTGTGTTTATTCCGGTCTGGAATCCAAATTGGGGCCCATTTAAGATGTTTTGGCCTTGCAAAAACTGCAGAATCCTTTTTTGACCAGCTTTTGTATGACCTTAGAAAGAACTGATAATAAAGAAATTGGACGGAAGTTCGACTGATCTTCACTGTTTCTACCTTTGTGGATTGGAATGATAACTGCTGTTCTTAGGTATGATGCCACTGTCAAACGAAATATTTATAGCTTCGGCTAGGGGTATCAAGGGCCCTTCAGAGATACTTTCCAATATACCCAAAGGAGTGTCGTCAATACCAGTACTTCTTTTATTTTTTATTTCACGGAATATTTCTCGGAACTCAGTGGCACTGGTGGGGTGCAAGGGGAAGGTTCCAGTCACAAGTATGTCTTGCATATAACACATTGGATATACATTTAAAAATACACATTATCAAGGATTATTCAAAATTATGCTTTTTCACGTGAATTTTGTCTGATCGTTCTACCCCGTTCGAAAGTTTAGAGAATATAATTTCGCAGGGAATAATGTATAATCCTAAATGTAGTTTCATAAAGCGTCTGTGGCTGCCTGTGTCCTTGAACCAGAATAAATGTCAAGGAGCAAGGCTAAATGCGACGGATATATCAAGTACACAAATCTCTTGGAAAATAACACTTCATCCTTCATCTACTTAATGGATTGGATAAATGTTTGCCAAACCTGATACCCGAAACTTGATTCATTAAATGATAAATAGCTTCAGTTTCCACCGTTTTTCAATTTTCTCTTATCCGGTACTGAAGCTAGTTGTTTAAGGACTATTTTTCCTTAGGTATGTTATATACAAATACAGTGTTTATCTTAAATGATGTCATTAATTTCAGGTGATGGTTACTTGTCATACTTTATGAAAAAAGTTCATATTAACGTGTGTCCTAACTTGCTTCGTTTCCCAGTAGCGATAACGCCGGTTGGAGGCCGGGGTTGATCGGATGTCCACGTGGGAGTGTTATAGTCGATGTACATAACTCCTGTCATCATTCACGCCGGTTGGAGGCCGGGGTGGACCAGATGTCCAGATGGAGACAGGATTTTACCAAATAAATGTGTTAATTATGTGTAAAAAGTCTTATAGTCTCCAAAAAATATTCAGTGTTTTTTATATAATAAAAAATTTAGATAAAAAAGGGGTGGCAGCATTGCTGCGAGCAAGACAGCTGCGCCCCCCCGACGAAGCTCCTATCAATTCTGATAGGAGGAGCACTGGTCATAATAGCGCCACCTGGAAGCTGGGACCAAAATTAAATAGAAGAAGAAGAAGAACTGACAATTATTTCTGCCGATTTTTTTCAAACAACGTATGTTTGTTATCCAATCGGATTTTCATTTCAAAGTTCGTTCAAATAGCGACGAATATCATAACACATTTTTGAACTTAATTGCTGTATAGTCACCATATCTATGCCACTGACTCTGAATCTATAAAGTTCAGCTACAGTACACGCAACGGCTGAAGGCGAGCGATCGCGCGGTATAGACTCTCCCAACTAAATTACTATTGGATTACGATGAGCCCCTTGCCGGCCAGTGTCGTATCTATAATTAGTTTTAATTAGGGTAGCAAACATGACTTCTTTGTAATTCCTTTTCATATTTCATTCAGTATTATAGGTGGAAGTATAGTTCAATGAAATGTTATATAATGATACACTTATCCAAAAAAACACTTCAATCAGTCACTATCTGAATACAAATGTCTTCATCTTCACTGCTGCTTGTCTTGCCATCATCATTCAAATTCAAAATCACCGGATTCACCTCTGTTCAAATGTTTCATTTTAACAATATTTCCGTTCTGTATCTACTACATGTCGGCAACGCTTTTGCCATTCCTCAGAAATGATTTGATCAAACTCGTGCTTCGCCAGTTTCCTCACATACTTATTCCAACTTGAAAGTTACATTCTTTTGGGACACGTTGTTTTTGACAGTAGCCTAAATGAGTTCAATGGAATTCAAATCCGGATGATAGGGTGGAAATCGCAAAACGTTAAGTCCGTGTTCAAGCAGAACCTCATAAAAGTTGTATCTAATATGATGCTTTTTATTTACCTTGATCAACTCGTATAATTCGGGTTTGAGCATGTTAAGGGTGAACATAATGCTTTTTTCGTGCATCCACTTCACCATCTCAGCCTTCCTGGAATTTGTGTTGGGGGTTGGATCAATTTATCATGGTATGGAGCATTATCAGTCACGACTACCGAATTCACAGGTAAGTTTGGGATTAACTTTTCTTGTAACCATTTACCATAATTCTCAGAATTCATTTCTGAATGATAATCCCCTGATGTTGTGCCTGATTTAAATATAGGCCGACGGTTAGGTATAAAGCCCATGGACTCCAGCATGGACAATAATTAGTCTTGGTGCCTTCGCAATATTTTCAAATAAACCTTTGGTTGATTTCTCCTTCCAGTTCTTGGAAGATATATGTCCACATGAAGGTATGTTTCATCAAGAAACATAATTGGTCGTTCTTGGCTACGAAAATAATTGATTTTTTGTAAATACTTGATCCTCAATACTATAATGTCCATTTTCTCTACTCCACTCTTTCAATGGTTCTCATTGAAATACCCAATACAAAATGAAGATTCGTGCTGTAGCGAAAGATGTTTTATTTTTCACATTTGATAAAGTATTCGACTCACATTTTGAAAATAATTGAACACTTCAAAAATTATTTCACGTGCCTGATTCTTGATGATTGATTTTTTGTTAGGCGATGACATTTTTTCAGATACAAGACAAATTATTAAAACGATGCCAAACGTCAACAGCATTGGAGGACAAGTAATGATACGCCTCTGTGCAGAGCACAGTGTTGTAGTGGGGGTTACATTGAAAATGAATTATTTTTCTAAAGAAGTTCAACATTTATTCTTCTGGTGGTTTTTTTGAATGGTTTTTATTAGTTTGCCCTGTTTGTTTCAATAGGTCAAACTTAGTAAATGAAGTTTGACTCCGTTCCTTTTGACAGATTGATGTGATATTTGGTAAACACATTCAATTTTAATGACAATACAATTTGATAAATTATATAAATTCTGTAAATCATATATGGCCGCAACTACAAAATGGCGGGTTACATATTAATTCACAACTAACTAATATGGGTATCAAATGACAGAGCTGACTAGTAGGATAGTAGTACCCTTTGAAAAATATGTAAATTCAATATGGCCGCAGCTTCAAAATGACGGATTACATATTTTTTTACAAGTAACTCAGTATGGGTATCAAATGACAGAGCATGTCTAGTAGAACAATAGTACACTTCGAAAATTGATGCAAATTCAAGATGGCCACAGCTACAAAATGGTGGATTACATATTTTTTCACAACTCGCTCAATATGGGTATCAAATGACAGGGCTTGACTGGCAGAATAGTATTACACTTTGAAAAAATGCAAATTCAAGATGGCCGCAGGTACAACGTGGCGGATTACATATTACCTTGTAACACTGAGGTACTAAATGGTCTGAACAGGATGAGAAGAATTGAGTAACAAAGTTAGAAATACAAAATTTGAAAATATAATAAGTGGAAAAAAAATTATGTTCCGGTTTTATGAGGAAAAAGGTAATAATTACGTAGGTAATGTATTAAAAACTAAAAAATAATTCAGAAGGTCCAAGGTAGGTCCTCAGCAATCAACGGTATTTTTCAGATGAAAAAATAATAAAATAGTTGGGCATAGTATTTACATATTTACTTAGGTTACGCTGAGCCCTACGATTTTATTATTTTTAAACTGATCAATACAGTAGATTACTGAGGAGAGTGATGTGATGACTGCTACCTAAAGCGGAGTTCCCACGAGGCGTTAATCACGACAGTGAATCACGCTTTCGTGAAATACACTTCTGTGTGAACGCATAGTCGTTAAACTTGCTTTCGTGAGGAACGGCGCACGACTCAAGCGTGGATAGATCAAACCTGTTTGATTTTCAGTCGTGATATACCGTTCGTGAAGCCAAGATGTCGTCACAGCAACGTGGCTCCTAACATATTTCTTCGCTGTATCCATTCTCTAACCCAAAAACGTCTTTTTTTTCGTTTTCTTGTAATTGTGTCCTGTAAGCACTCCATCTTTTTTGCTAAGATAGTAGCAAAAAACGAACTTAGAACAGCACAACTTTCAACAACTAGATCATTCATGATCGATGTTTCGATGGTGACTAGTTGAAACGCGAGGCGTGAACGGCACGAACCCCCCAACCGTGTGAACGTTTTATAAATTCACACTTTCGTGAGTGTCACGAACGAAAGTTGACTAGCGTGGTTAACTGTCGTGATTAACGCCTCGTGGGAACGCCGCTTAAGACCTTCTGAATTATTTCTTAGGTTTTGGTATATTATCAATAAAACCGTTTAACATTTTTCTACCTATTTTTTCTTATATAGATTTTATTTATGTTTTTCATTCCGGCACGAAGTAAAAAATTCTGTATTGGTGCCAAATAATCACAGTGACGCAGTCCTATTGTTTTATCGTATCGTAACTAATTATATTCACTTCTGGTATTATGTTGATTTTTTGATGAGGATCATAGCTGAGCAAAAAAGTTGCTGTTCATTTCGAAATGATGAATTGTGTTCAAGTTTTGGGTACCATTGCTTTCAACTTCAGATAATCAATGCGCACAAGTTGACTGTCACACCATCCCAACGTATAATGCCGTAGTTGAACCAAAGTAAAAAGCAACCAGTAAGTCCACTCCCACTACTTTCATTCATAAATTCATAAAGTTCTCGGTGACCTCGAAGTGCGGAGTCAATTTCGTTCTTTTACCTTTGGCGTGCGCTCATGTAAAAACGAAATTTAAGGATATTATAGAAGATTTTGTGGTAAACTTATAACCAACTACAAAAACTTAAAACAACAGCGAATAAACTAAACACAATATCAGTTTCCGACCGTTTATTATAACTAATCCGATGCTTGTGGGGCCGTTGAATCCTTCGATACTACAGCACTGAACGCGTTGGATGAGAATCTCATCCTAAGAGCGGCAACTCGGGCGGATGACGTGGTAAGAGAGCCTATTGGTTATATTATTCTACTGTGGTTGAACTGTGTTTGGACAAAGTGGTTGTAGAGTATTTTGAGATGTTCTGTATCCAGGTGATTTTTTATACATTTGATTGTAAAATGCATATCTTTTGACTTCTTCACTACATGTTTCATTTGTAGGTCCCATTCCAGATGTCGATCAATTACGATGCCTAAATATTCAATCGATTGAGCCTCAGATCAATATTCTACGACACATCCTCGCTTGTTTCTGTGGTTTTTCAGTTCAATTCAACTGATTGTTCAACTAACGTTTTGTCAAACACAAACTGTATAATTATTGTCGCAAATAATTTTAATAACTGGCGGTTTTCTAAACTGTTCAATGAAAATCCCACAATAAAGTGTTGATTATCAGTTTTCATTATCATTTATGTTTCATTTCCATTCATGGTGGTATTTCCCATTCATCAAATAATACACAAATTTCCCACTTCATGATGAGATATAATAAAGTTTTACCAAAAATTTCTGATCATGAAGTAATCTTTCATGCTACACTTCAACAAAACATAATTAATCTGCCCTGAAGGAAAATCACTTGATATAATCAGTTTTGCAAGGCGAAAAACATAAAACTCTCATTGACCTATTTTTCCTATGGTAAGTAGGCTAATGGTAACTTCCTTCGTTATGAATAATTCTCAGATATGCCGCCCAATTTTAGGTTACTTTCACTATCGATTCAAAGAAAAAGTTGAACACTGATAAGATCGTAGGCTTTCACGGCCGGAATCACGATCAGAGTGAACAAAATTCAGGCTGGTAGGCCAAGATCGAATGAAACTTTTAGTACCAACTGTTTCGTCTGTTACTACAGCAGACATCATCAGTGGTATATGCGTTGACTGCAAATACGAAGGTTATATCTAGAAGACTCCGCAATGATTCACTCAAAAACTTCAGTCAATTCTTCTTCCAGAAGTTCTATCTTCGAATTTTTTGTTATGCAAGTTTTTGAAGACTTGTGGAACAATTTTCACCTTTTGAGAAAAAGAGATATTGAAATTGCATATACAACAAGTAATACGTTGGGAGAGTTAGTTGAAAATAATAAAGACAAAACATCCAAATTCGAGAAATCAGGAGTATATAAATTAAAGTGTGGAACGTGTTCTCAGGTATATATTGGTCAAACTGAAAGAAGATTTAGGAATTGAATCCAGGAACATCATATGAGCTATGTAAATAAGAAAACAAGTTCAACATATTCAAATCATCTGTTAGAAGAAAATCATATTCTCAACGAAGAGTTCAACATTTTACGCATAGAAAAAAATGTTTGAATCATTTGGAAGGAATGGAAGTCATTAAACTTAAAAATTCAAACATTCTAATGAATGACCAACTGGATTTGAATAGATCACCATTATTGCTAGTGTGTTAGCGAAACATGTGATATATTTCTCAAATAAAGTTTGTGGAAATCGTAAAGTGTAGTTTATAAAATTCTGTTCTATAACAAATACTTCCTACTTTTCTTCAAATAACTGATATCGTACTTTTATCAAAACCATCTACTAAATTATTTGAAGTGCAGAATAAACTGCGAAGAGTTCAGTTCAGGACAGCTGAAGATTTTTTCTTTCAGATGATAACTTTTCATTTTGTGTCAGTATATACATATATGTATATTGTGATGTGAATGTGAATTATACTTTCAAGTAAAATACTTTCTTACTGGCTGAGCTTTAAAAAAATCTGGTATATAATGAACTTGAAAAAATGAAATTATCCAGAAAAGAGCTTTGAGAATAATATTCAAATTGAAGGTGCAGAAATATTAACAATATTTGAAATATTCATTTCAACGACGTTTCGATTGTTGGTATCTACAATCGTCTTCGGGTGATGACTGGACTGATTCCTCCGAGAGATGACTATTTTATAGGCCGTTGAAATACTTTCACTTTCTCTACTCTCCATTTTCCGCTTCACTGATTCCGTGAGAGATGACCGTTTTGGCGGGAGTTGGTCATTTTTCGTTTGATGATGGGTTTCCATATGTTTCGTATATCTACGCTGGCCTGGCTGAATACGTTGTTGGACAACATGTATGCGGCTTCCTTAAATTTTCTCCTGAACCAATGTTCCTCTCTGTGCAAGATCTCAGCTTGGGACCACTCGATGTTGTGTTGATGGGTCCAAACATGGTCTGCTATTCCTGATTTGCTGGTTTCTCCTCGCTGTGTGTGCTTCTTGTGCTCGGCAATGCGAACATTCAATGGCCTCTTAGTTTCACCAATATAGGATTTTCCGCACTCACAGGGTATCCGGTAAATGCAATTCTTGGAATCGCAGTCCGCGTTTGGGGGCCTGGTTTTCGAGAGGCTGCTACGGATAGTGTTACCGGATCTGAAACAGGTTCTAATGTTGTACTTGGAACCAATTCTTCTCATCCTCTCCGATAATCCTCTGATGTAGGGAAGTGCAAGCACTGGTTGTGACGGTTTCTCTTCCTTGCGAGGTTCCTGCTGTCTTTTAGCCAAAGTCTTTTCTACCATCGTTTTGGAGTATCCATTCCGCTGAAGATCATTTTTGATGATGTCTAGTTCCTTCTCGAGACCTTCCTTTGTATTACAGAGCCCAAAAGCACGGTCTAATAGAGTCTTGATGATTCCTCTTTTTGTCGATTGATGGTGGTTGGATTCGTGGTTCAGATACTGTCCCGTATGAGTGGATTTTCGGTATACAGATGTTTCCCACTTAGTGTCGGTCCTCTTCACCAAAACGTCTAAGAATGGCAATTCATTGTGGATTTCCTTCTCCATTGTGAAAGTGATGGAAGGTCTCACGCTGTTGATGTGTTTCAGAAAGGCATCTAGTTCAGTATTCCCATGGTTCCATATTATGAAGGTGTCGTCAACATATCTCAACCAGACTCGAGGTTTCTTGTGGGCTTCTTCAATGGCCAGAGTTTCAAACCACTCCATATATATGTTGGCTATGACTGGTGAAAGTGGCGATCCCATTGGCAGTCCCTCATCTTGTGTAAAGAATTCGTCCTTCAGTTGGAAACACTATCCGTAGCAGCCTCACGAAAACCAGGCCTCCAAACGCGGACTGCGATTCCAAGAATTGCATTTACCGGATACCCTGTGAGTGCGGAAAATCCTATATTGGTGAAACTAAGAGGCCATTGAACGTTCGCATTGCCGAGCACAAGAAGCACACACAGCGAGGAGAAACCAGCAAATCAGGAATAGCAGACCATGTTTGGACCCATCAACACAACATCGAGTGGTCCCAAGCTGAGATCTTGCACAGAGAGGAACATTGGTTCAGGAGAAAATTTAAGGAAGCCGCATACATGTTGTCCAACAACGTATCCAGCCAGGCCAGCGTAGATATACGAAACATATGGAAACCCATCATCAAACGAAAAATGACCAACTCCCGCCAAAACGATCATCTCTCACGGAATCAGTGAAGCGGAAAATGGAAAGTAGAGAAAGTGAAAGTATTTCAACGGCCTATAAAATAGTCATCTCTCGGAGGAATCAGTCCAGTTATCACCCGAAGACGATTGTAGATACCAACAATCGAAACGTCGTGAACTAACGTGACTTGGAATCTCTATACTTTTTTATTTTTTATTATTTTCTTTTTTCATTCCTTTAATTTTCATTTATTCAATTATTATATTTTTACTTGTAGGTTATTTCACTATCATTTCATTTCAGGTTTATTGTTGCTCAATATAATTGTTATTTTCAACTATTCTTTTTTAATTATTCTTTTTTACTTGTTTCAGGGATTTAAAATCATTTTATATAGTAGACAATGGAAGTCCGAACTAGTGAAATTCATCACGAAACATTGTCAATCACCTTCAAACAAAGATATTTGTAAATTTTTTCTCATCTTTGATATTTTTTTTGCTTTTTTTGTCTGTTATTATTAATCTTCACTGGATTTTCGTGAATACCACATAGTTAAAAAAATAACATTTCATATATTTTTAACATTTTATGTAATAAACAACAATGACGAGTGAGCAGGTGCGGTATCGTATTGGAAAAGTCATGAATTGTTTTTCTAAAATACCGGACGTTTTTTTCGTATTGGCGGAAAGCAATAATACTCCTACTAGAACAGCATCCCGTTGCAAAATCACTATGTTCATAGCGTAGTTAACCAAACTAAAATATTTACATACATTTAAGATAGGGAGATACATTTATGACAGGCTGCCAGTCAAAAAGTGGCTGCCAATATTTTCATTTTAAAAGGTCAAACTGCTGAAATTCTTCATGGAGCAAGAGCCGAATCGATCCCTCTACGAAACCCATCATCACTTGGAAGGATCGACTGCAGCTTGAGAAATGGTTTTGATGCAGATTCTTCCTTACTAATCAGTAGACAGTTATCCCGAAAATCTTGCGGAGAAAGTTGGACATCAAAAGCGTTTTACAAGTGTTGTTCATGACCAAAAATTTCAAGAACGAGGTTATAACGATGAACGAGAACGAGAACTCAAACACCTGTTCATGCAGCTGCAGTTTCGTAAGAATTTATCATCTTTTCCACCAACCGATTTCCTAAATTCTTTGGAGTCCACTAGATACTTATTGAGACAACAAGAGGATTGTTCCAAATTCTTGGGGTTCTTGTTCAATACTCTTCGTAAGCAGGAAAATAGCAGAATCAATACTCCGAGCCCCTCTGGATTGAATGATCCCGTACAGTCTATCTCGTCTTGTGTTTGTAAGTCTTTTCCTGGAAAAATCCTCACTAGTTTACGTTGTAATACATATTAAAGAGGTAGCAAAAACGTATGTGACTTCTTAGAACTTAACCAGGGTTTCTTAATATGACTGATAACCAGTCCGTGCAAAGCTTTTTGTTGAATCATCTGAAAATAGAACTTCTAACAAGTGATGGTCGATCGTATTGCCGAATATGCGCCAAACTGACTATTATGAGACAACAAGTATAGCTAATGCACCCTCTGACGAAAGCACCAAACCCTTATCGAAATAGATGAACACTTCGATCTAGCAGACCACTATTATAATCTTCATGCAGTCATTGTTCACTATGGTTCTGGCGTTGAATCCGGTCATTATTACGCATTGGTCAAAGACGAAACGGACTGGTTTAAGTTTGACGATAGTCGTGTCACTAAATATTCTGGCAGAATCTTGAATTTATTGAAACCTCTGGATCATTATATTCTATGAATGAGAGAACATTGGCAGATCAAGATCTTTAGATGATGTTGTGCTGCAGGTTTTTCCGCGTTTTCCTGCAGCGAAAAAAGCAATTGCGCCACTGGAATCCTTCAAGTCGCCCGGAGCGTCAATTAATTTTTATTGTCGTTTCATAATTTCATAATATGTATTACTTTTTTTTATATGAATACAATAAAACTCTTACAGTTATTCTTCAAACTACAATCTGAAATATTATTCATATCCTTTTACTGATACGTACAGCTTTGATTTGAAGAGTTTCAAATCATCAGCAAAAAGAAGACAATCTATATATTTAATATTACTATTATCATATATTACTATATATTATTACTATTATTATCAGTGAAATCTATTCACAAACTTCTAATTATTCTACCAATCCTTTGAGATCATAACCTTTCAAACCTCATATCTTACTCAGTATTACTCTCAATTTCTCAATAAATGTCTATGCTACATTATTCAATTCAACTTCTCACAAGACTTGAGTATACAAATTGTAGTGTCCTTATAGGTCTAATCTCTCATTTCATTATAAACTTTCACAATTGGTATTTTCTTCTAATTTCAGTTATCAACATGCCCCAAGGACCCAAACAGAGCCCCCTCATGAAACCGTTTGTAGTTCTGGCCTTGCCGGGAATGTATTTGTTTTATAAGTACAACCAATACAAACGAAAGAGGAAGGAAAATGCAACCAGGCGACTGGCTGAGCGCGAGTTGATGTACTTGAACAGTAAAATTGTGAGTATTTTTTATTACATTAGAGATGTGTAAGCTTTGACTTGAACCATCAGAAACGGTAAATTTAAGGTATATGATACTCCAAACACCAATGGGGTGACATCTTTCAATGCGCTCTTCACCAACCAAATTAGCATTATCACCAGATTGATTATTTTAGCTAGTTTTAATCCCCTGATCCCTGTTGACAAACAGTTGGTGAGAAGTGTCGTGAATAGTATTATACTTCTAGAATGTGGTGAAAATTTGTCCAGAATTGGATCCGCTGGAGTAAAATGAATAAAAAACTTAATCACTATCTCTAACCTAACTTAATCATGTTAGCATCATCTCATTTTACACCAGAAATGTCTCTACCATATCATAAAATAATCTCTGAAAGATCATAATTATGCTGAAATATCACCTTGTTTTAGTACTTCAGTTATCCTGGGGATAATAATGACATGAACAAAATGTAAATACTTTTATCTATTTACATTATTGTCAATGAAAAAGATCCAATGGCCTAATCTCACATTATTTCTTGATAAAAGTTGAATTAGTTCATAGGAACTGATAAATTGATAGATGTAGACGTTACTACGTGGTAGGAAATCATAATGGAAAATGAAAATAATGTATAAGTTTGAAAATGTCCTCATAGGACGAAACTACAGTAACGTTAGTTACAAATAAAAGTGGTAAAAAACACAGAAAGTTTCAATTCTCATTTTACATAATAGAAACCTTTTTTTCAGCTTGTGTTAGTAAGCCTAATTGTGACTGAATATCTGGACAGTTCTACATAGTATCTGTTCCTTCAGATTAACAAGAACACATGAAAAATAAGCACTCACTTTCCAAATCTTTACGTAAATCGTTCATAACAGAATTAGAAAAGGCCCCAATTTTGATCCCTGGAGAATAGCCATATGTATCCAGTTCCAGACTAATAACCATTATAGGAAATATACTATTTTGTAGAAGATAAGAAGTTGATAAATTGTTTGGCATCATTAAAAAATATAAACATTGCTAATTTTTTTAGTGATTCTATCAAAAGCATTCGATATTCTGATTAAATTTTGAAAAAAATACCGAGTAAGTAGAGTAAGTCCTTTTCTACCTGAAATGTGAATGAAATTCATAATTATCAGTTGAATAACAGTTTCTAATACTAGTACAGATACGTAGACTATATCTTATTCTGTTTTACTGGTACAGAAAAATGAAATGGAGGTACTGAACCATATTATACGGACATTGTCATACATAGCAGCGTTCTATACTATGCTTCATAGACTAATGAATGGGCAAAAAACAAAAAAACAATGGTTACAAGGTATATATAATCGATTCCGTTATTTAAAAAAAACTAAGACATATTTATTTTGGGAAATCCACCAATATCTTTTCCTGTTTAAAAAAAAGACTTGAACATAGCCTATAGAACGAATAATAGTTTATTTATTAGAAAATACACAAAACTTTGGTGTCAGATAGATCAGGAGTACCTGATTTGGTGAATTTGGCCAAAAACTTCATATTGGTCAAACAGAAAGAATGTTTTCCCAAAGAATGAAAGAGCATAGGGGTAGTTTCTTGAATTTGAAGGTCAATTCCACATTCTGAATGACCCAAAGGAGATTTAATACTTTCCCTCTAATAGGTCTATTTTTCAATGAAGATATTTGAATAGGTAGATGTTCATATATCTGTTTATGTAGAGTACGGAGGGTGAGTGTAGGCCCACAGCACATGTGACTCATTGTACATCCTCCCGAGAAGTTGTCCTCCTAGGTCATCGTCCATCCTGCCCTTTCCAGGAAGGTGGACAGGTCCCTGGGAGACATCTCCTTTATATCGGTAGGTGTAGGCCAAGACTCGCCGAGCATACACTCTCTTATTGACGATAACTCCGGACATTTGCATAGGACATGCCTGGTAGTTTCATCTTCCTGTTCACACATCCTGCATAGAGGTGTATCCACTAGCCCCATATTATGGAGGTGTTTCCTTAGTTGACAGTGGCCAGTCAGAAATCCTACTGTTAAGCGTAGATTTTTCCTGGTCATCGCCAGATATTTCTCCGGCGCCAGCGTCCCAAGGTCGCCCAGGGTGATCCTGGCAAGATTGCATCCTTTGATTTCACCCCATCCCATTAGGGATTGAGCATTGGTGTGACGTTTGGCTAGTTCCGCAATTGCCGAAGTCATCAGGCCTTAGGTGCCACTCGGTCCTAAATTTTCAGTTCAGCCGCTTCCTTGGCTAAAATGTCGTCAATGCGATTACCTGTACTCCTGTCGTGCCCTTTAATCCACCTCAGGATAATTTTGTTATTTACCAAGGCTAATAAGGCTTGTCTGCTATCCGATTGTTATGTTTTTGCCAGAAATTCCTTTCCTGGTAATTTCTTTTGTGGCGATTGAGATACCAGCCAGTTCTGTTTGGACCACGCTGGTATTTTTTCCCATTTCCCATTTAATCCTTAGGCTTAGTGATCTGGAGTACACTCCACATCCTGAGCCTTCTTTGGTTTTTGAGCCGTCTATATAAATGCGTGTTGCATTTGAAGCATCTGAAGTTCATATAATTCAAGTTGTTATATTAAATAAAGCACTAGTTATGTAGAATTTTGTCGGTATCACTACTCTATTGCGAAACACGTGTTGCGATTTTGTAAACTGCTCAGTGAAAATCTCACTTAAATATATTCATTTTTAATTTTCAAATAATATAATGTAAAATTTGATATAATATTCTTATTATTGGTCCAATTCATTCGATTCATGAAACGTTTGAGACGCTATTTGTTATAAAATCTGTCTAGTTTGACATGCCACAGATAAATCAATGCTGCCTTCGAAATAGTACATCTTGACATTTTTATTTCGGTAGGTCGAAACATGTTTATTTTTTTATCGACTAAGAAGATTTAGTAAGGAAAATTATTGGTTATCGTTATTTGAACAATTGTGTTACAAAAAATGTGTTTTTCAAGTATATTCGTGTCCAGGAATTTCCTTTTTATAGTTAGCAAAAACAATTTCAGCAACGATATTTCTTCAATGGAATGTTTTCCAAAAATCTCTTGTAAATACGAGACTTACATATATATTTACTGAACAGCCTGCACTATGACCAGATTTATCTTCCCTAGAAATATCCAAAAATTTTTATGGACAGATAGTATACCGAAGTTGAATATTTATTCATACAGATACAGGGTGTTTCAAATTCGATCTTTACCATTGAGATCTCGGAAATTATGAGAGATACGAAGATGGTTAAAATGGGGCAAAATTGCGCATTTACCTGACTATCAATTTACCGTTGAGAAAGTTCTGAAATTCCGAGTATATCCGGAGATGTCCGGAAAAAACAGAAATTTTGAAAAATGATTTTTATTTTTTTCTGGCTTCATTTTTTTAACTATTCCAAAATAAATTGCACTTCCACATTGCCACTTTTTCCCTGCTGATGATGGTGGCCACCGTTATCAACTTTATTTTTTCTTAAGGGCACTATATTGGATTCTTTCTGTTTTGAATAGAACCAGATTTTACCTTTTAATGATGTATCATAACTTATCATACTTTTTCGAAAAATTGGAGATATTGAAAAAAATTAATTCTTATTTTTGGCGAAAAATGGCTTTCACGAATTAAAAAAAAAAGAGATATGATAGAAATTTATTAAAAGTATGATAGAAACAGTGTTAGGACATCGAAAATGTATTTAAACTTGTATCCCGATATACGACAATCACATCAAATTATGTTCAAGTTATTGGATCAAAATCTCACCAACTTTGGTTCGTTTGAAAAGCCAATGAAAAAATACGATGTCCTAACACTGTTTCTATCGTATTTGTAATAAATTTGTATCATATATCTAATTTCTTCATTCGTGAAAGCCATTTTTCGCCAAAAATTCAATGACTTGTACAATAACAAAATGTCATTGAGTGTAACAGATTGAGATTCAAATTTAGAAACATCAAAGTCAAAGCCTATTGTGATAAGAATGAATTTTTTTCAATATCTCCAATTTTTCGAAAAAGAATGATAACTTATGATACATCATTAGAAAGGTAAAATCTAGTTCTATTCAAAATAGAAAGAATCCAATGTAGGTTAGGTCTCTTCTGTAGACTCGCTCCAGAACTAAATTTACAGGGAGGTTTGGAGTCGTAAACTTGACATCCATCTCCTCTGTAGACTTGCTCCTGAACTAAATTTACAGAGAGGTCCGTTGGAGTCGTAAACTTCACATCCCTCTCCTCTATTGACTCGCTCCTGAACTAAATTTACAGTGAGGTCCGTTGGAGTCATTAACTCGACATCCATCTCCTCTGTAGACTCGCTCCTGAACTGAATTTACAGTGAGGTCCATTGGAGTCGTAAACTTGACATCCATCTCCTCTGTAGACTCGCTCCTGAACTGAATTTACAGTGAGGTCCGTTGGAGTCGTTAACTCGACATCCATCTCCTCTGTAGACTCGCTCCTGAACTGAATTTACAGTGAGGTCCGTTGGAGTCGTTAACTCGACATCCATCTCCTCTGTAGACTCGCTCCTGAACTAAATTTACAGTGAGGTCCGTTGAAGTCGTAAACTCGACATCCATCTCCTCTGTAGACTCGCTCCTGAACTAAATTTACAGTGAGTTTCCTTGGAGTCGTAAACTTGACATCCATTTCCTCTGTAGACTCGCTCCTGAACTAAATTTACAGTGAGGTCCATTGGAGTCGTAAACTCGACATCCATTTCCTCTGTAGACTCGCTCCCGAACTAAATTCACAGTGAGGTCCGTTGGAGTCGTAAACTCGACATCCATCTCCTCTGTAGACTCGCTCCTGAACTAAATGTATAGTGAGGTCCATTGGAGTCGTAAACTCGACATCCATTTCCTCTGTAGACTCGCTCCCGAACTAAATTTACAGTGAGGTCCGTTGGAGTCGTAAACTCCATGTCCCTCTCCTCTGTAGACTCGCTCCTGAACTGAATTTACAGTGAGGTCCATTGGAGTCGTAAACTTGACATCCATCTCCTCTGTAGACTCGCTCCTGAACTAAATTTACAGTGAGGACCGTTGGAGTCGTAAACTCGACATCCATCTCCTCTGTAGACTCGCTCCTGAACTAAATTTACAGTGAGGTCCATTGGAGTCGTAAACTCGACATCCATTTCCTCTGTAGACTCGCTCCCGAACTAAATTTACAGTGAAGTCCGTTGGAGTCGTAAACTCCACATCCCTCTCCTCTGTAGACTCGCTCCTGAACTAAATTTACAGTGAGGTCCATTGGAGTCGTAAACTTGACATCCATCTCCTCTGTAGACTCGCTCCTGAACTAAATTTATAGTGAGGTCCGTTGGAGTCGTAAACTCGACATCCATCTCCTCTGTAGACTCGCTCCTGAACTAAATTTACAGTGAGGTCCATTGGAGTCGTAAACTTGACATCCATCTCCTCTGTAGACTCGCTCCTGAACTAAATTTACAGTGAGGTCCGTTGGAGTCGTAAACTCGACATCCATCTCCTCTGTAGACTCGCTCCTGAACTAAATTTACAGTGAGGTCCGTTGGAGTCGTAAACTCGACATCCATCTCCTCTGTAGACTCGCTCCTGAACTAAATTTACAGTGAGGTCCATTGGAGTCGTAAACTCGACATCCATTTCTTCTGTAGACTCGCTCCCGAACTAAATTTACAGTGAGGTCCGTTGGAGTCGTAAACTCGACATCCATCTCTTCTGGAGACTCGCTCCTGAATTAAATTTACAGTGAGGTCCATTGGAGTCGTAAACTCGACATCCATCTCTTCTGGAGACTGGCTCCTGAATTAAATTTACACGGAGGTCAGTTGAAGTCGTAAACTCGATAATCCAATGTAGCGTCCATAAGAAAAAATGAAGTTGATGATGGTGGCCGGAAGACGAAACGTCGGATAGCAAATCTGAAAACACCATTATGTAGCAGGGAAAAAGTGGCAATGTTGAAGTGCAATTTATTACCGAATCCTTCGAAAAATAAAACCAAAATTTCTCTTTTTTCCGGATACCTCCGGATATACTCGGAATTTCAGAACTTTCTCAATGGCATTTTGTTAGTCAGGTAAGTGCGCAACTTTGCCCCAAATCAACCATCTTCGTATCTCTCATAGTTTCCGAGATCCCAATGGTGAGGATCGAATATTTAAATTCATCTATTGGTCATATTACTGTAAAACATACATTTAAATATTTTATCTATTATTCTGTCGTATAATTCAAAGGTACAAAGCCCATTGTTACAGAAACCGTTTTCCCAAAACGTCCACGCAGTAATCCTCTTCTCGTTGTTTGTATATCAGAAGCTACAATAATAACCATAATATTCTTTGGGAGACGTCGTATTTAATGACTCTACAGGCATCCGGGGATTTGCCAAGACCGTATATCTTTCCATTCTCGGTGGCGCGCGGAAAATATTTGACTCGGGGGACGGTGTTCTGTAGGGTGGAAATTTACAGTTACAAACTTCGCACGATAAAGTTTTCAAATAAACTTTATCTTTTCGGAAAAGCAAGATGCTGTGTTGGTAGATCTACGATTATTTTAGAAATTCGGGTCAAAGAATATTCAGTATGTATAGTCCTTGTGTCAAGAAACATAGGAAACTTAATCGATTTATTTTAAAATCAATGACTCGAGTAGTAAAGTTGTGAAAGAATGTTTTTAGCTTCGATAAGTTTGTCTGAAACAAATGTTTTTATTTGTAGCATCAAAAGTAACAAAAAATATTCATGTTTTCATATTCAACTTCCTTTTATACACGGAAGGAAAAATTCAAAACAAGCACTGTTACCAAACACCAGAACCGCTCGACGCTTATTTTACCAACCAAGTTGGCATCTCCAGAAGATGAAGTACACTTAGTATAACCTGAGAGTACACTGAGACTACACTTATTGTACACTGTGTGTAAACTCATTTCACACTAGGTGTACAATGAGTTTCCCTCATCCCCTAAATACGTCAATTTGATTGATGACATATTTGTTGAGGAAAAACGCAAAATATATCGATTTTGAATTCGAAGGGGACCTCTTTCTACCATAACATAAATTGTCATGTCTTTTCTTCTGCCTCTCCGTGACCATCACCCTTATAATTTGAATACGGAAAGTAACAGATCATTGGAAAAGTAATTTTGTAAAGATTTCATCCATCTAATTGTTCACTACGTAACTTTTCATTTTGGTGCCCTCTCGTGGGGTTCTGACGTCTTCAAAATATCAGATCCACTGTGAATTAAGGTAATTTCCAGTTATGCACAAACTCCATTTTTTGGGTATGTTTTTAAAACGTTTTTATGAGCTTTACTTGTATGTTTGTTTGTAACCAACTCCTTTGGCTTTGATTTTGACTAACTTTAAACAATAATTTCGTAAATTTTTCATATTATCTTGATCAGCATTACTAGGATTAAATAATTTCCTCACACAGTGAGGAAATTATTAAATACTTGTTTAGGAGCTGTTTGTCGGATTGGAGCCATAATGAAAATATAATTCAAAGCATTCCACGCTTTTTTACAACAGAATTGATTTTGGTGTGAAGAGATTTATTCAGATTTCAGACTTATTTAAAATCATTAGTTACAACAAGCCATAGGGCTTATTATCGATGTTAAACACAATGTTAAATTAGTTTCGAATTATTTTACATTTTTTAGTTTGTGTTGCCATTAAATAGTTTTTTTTTTTAGTTTTTCAAACCACTATTTTATGGTACAGGACTATTGAAGTCTGACAGGCAGAGACAAAATATTTTGAAATAGTATGAGTTAGCTGTTGCTGGTTAGATGGAAGAGCAATTTCTGCCTTGATTCATCATGTGCAGGTGTTGAATTCTGCCATTTGTTAGGTTAGGTTAGCATCTCTTGTACTGACTAACCTTTCAATGGAAGCTATTATTATTATCATTATTGAATAGGGAACAGTTGTTTTTCCTGCATGAAGGCGTCATAAAGAAAATCTACGTAGTGAACAGTCATATTGATGAATTTTCTCAGAAATTTTCTTTTCAATGATCCGTCACATCTAGTAGAAGTTATGATGGAAAGATGTCCCCCCCGTTTCTTTTTGATGCCGCACACTGTATATTCTGGTACTAATTAGGAAAATTGCTTTGATTTCATCGTTTTTTGTTTTCGTTCTCTTCTGTTTATTTTTGTTTTACTTTGTTACATTCAACGTGAACAATTATTTTTTGTTTATTGAGACCTAATGGAAATATTCAGTAAAAAAATTATTGGATATCGTTATTTGGACAATTGTATTCCAAAAAATGTGTTTTTCAAGTATATTCGTGTCCAGGAAATTTCGTTTTTAAGTAATCACAAAAAGGTGTTTTGCATTCTCATCAACGATATTTTTTGAATGTAATGTTTTCAAAAACAGCCTGCACTTTGACCAGATCAATCCTCTCTAGAAATTTTTGTGTAGACAGTTAAAGTTATATATTCATTCGTGCAGAAATATTTGGCTTATTCGAATTTAAAAATAAAAATAAAATTGAAGAATGGGACTTCACGAATTTTTTCCATGATATAACGAATTTCAATAAATCATTTGTGAATAATTTTATTTAATTCAAATATTGTTATTAAGCACATATTTTAAATCTATACAGTACGATGCAAATGTATGGAATAAATTCGATATTCACAAAAGGAGCGTCTTTCGGAAGAAATCCAAAAACAGGTCAACTTTAATTTTTGACGGCCCATCTCATGATATTCATATGAAAGACGTTTCGTCACCAGTGTTGGCGTGATGACGTAATCGACAATTTTTTTAAATGCAAACAGGGGTCATGTGGCACCCCATTCAAAAGGTCTACTAGTCGTCTATTTAACGGTATAATGGTTTCAATATGTATTAATACAGGGTCAACCGAAAATGTATTCAGAAAACTGGAATTACAAATAATAGTAATTCGTTGAACCAAATAATGCTATGAACCGCCACTGAGAATAAAGTATCGTACTGTCTTCTATTGTTTTTGTTGATTAGAAAAAAGAAATGGTGATAAAAGTCCTACACTCTACTTGAGATTAGTCAATGTCATTGAAGTGAAGTATCATTGAAGCGGTTGACATTATTTCTAGAAAAAATATTTAAATCACTTATAATCTGGCAATGAAAGTAACAGAAACCCAAAGAATCGAAATTTTAATTATGATTGGCTGTGGAGATAAAGTAAGGACTCAGGCAGAAGTTCGTGATTTATTCAATGCGAAATACCCCAACCGAGAACCCGTTTCTCAATCAACAATAAGTAAAATTGAGAAAAAGTTTCGAGAAACGGGCCATGTTAAAGATCTCCCTAAAAGTGGTAGAAAATCAATTTCAGAAGTCCAAAAACTTGATGTGGTACTTGCGTTCCAAAAAAACCCCCATACCAGCACGAGGCAAGTCGCACTGGATAATAATTTACACCAATCGACTGTTGTTAGAGTGTTGAAAAAAGAAAAGTGGCATCCATATAAAGTTCAGCTGGTCCAAGAACTGTTAGAAGATGACTTTGACAGAAGAGTCGAATTTTGCGAAATCATGATGGAGCGCTCGCACAGAGATCGGAGTTTCATACAAAATATAATATTTTCAGATGAAGCTACTTTTATGCTCAACGGTCACGTAAACCGTCAGACTTATCGATACTGGGCAAGAGAAAATCCACATTGGATGGAGGAGCATAGCACACGATATCCACAAAAAGTGAATGTTTGGGCCGGAATTTTGAACAACCAGATAATAGGACCATACTTTTTTGAGGAAAGCGTAACTGGTGCTCGGTATCTACACTTTCTTCAATATTATCTGATGCCACAACTGAATCAGCTATTTCCAAATAGAAATGATTTGTGGTTCCAGCAGGATGGGGCGCCCCCACACTACGCCGTTGATGTACGAACCTACCTGGATACTGTTTTCCGAGGAAAGTGGATAGGAAGAAGAGGGCCGATCGAATGGCCACCAAGGTCTCCGGATTTGACCCCGTTAGACTTTTTTATGGGGATACTTGAAGAGTAAAGTTTACCAAAATCGACCAAATGATTTAGAAGAGTTGAAGGAACGCATCAGAGCGGAGATTGCACAAATAACCCCCGAAGTTATCGGAAACGTTAGAAATGAATTCAGTGCCCGGCTTTCACATTGCATCATAGCTGAAGGTCATCAATTTGAACATTTATTATAATTTTATTGTACTTCAATAAATAACATGTTTTGGTTCATCTTGTATAAATGAATATTGGCATGGTTATACCGTTGAATAGATGATTAGTAGACCTTTTGAATGAGGTACCACATGACCCCTCTTTGCATTTAAAAAAATTGTCGATTACGTCATCACGCCAACACCGGTGACGAAACGTCTTTCATATGAATATCATGAGATGGGCCGTCAAAAATTAAAGTTGACCTGTTTTTGGATTTCTTCCGAAAGACGCTCATTTTGTAAATATCGAATTTATTCCATACATTTGCATCGTACTGTATATTCATAATGTTATTTTCTTTTTTTCACATATGTTCATACACTTTGTATGTGAATGACTTACCTTGACATAAGTTTCACTTCTCAAGGTTAGTATTAATTTATTTATTATTTTCAATGTATATATCATAAAATGTCATCAATAAACTTATATTATTATTATTAATATCTATTGGTGAAATAATTGTTCTGTTGCAGTGTTTCGAAGTACAAAACCCATTGTTACAAAAACATGCACTAATAAAAGACGAACGCCCTTTTATTATTTCAATCAACACTTTTCTCATCAACAACGAATGACAGTTTGCTGCAAGGTTTTCTTTATGTTCAAGTCCTTTATTTTGAAAGGAGGCACGTCACATTTCCCTTCGATGTAGTCTAGCATTTCAGCAGCTATTTGTTCCCGCTCTTTCATCTCCAACAAAGCTTTCTCGAACACTCTCAATTCGAGTTTTGTCAGTTGCGGGACGCCATGATTATGAACAACTCCTCCTCGAGAAAATTGGAGCGTCGTCACTAGGTGTCTGGAAAAAGAATGAAGACAATATAATTATGTTCTACAATGAAGTGCTGTGCTTTGATGAACAAGAGCTTAAGGCGGATTTCTACCAAACCGATTCGCTTGCGACTAGTATCGTTTTCAAAAACACAAACAGAAAAAGTGTTTTAGTTTCGAAAACAAACTAGCCTGAGGCGCGTGTTTTGTTCTGAAATATTTTCTATCATTTCACTATTTTTTGTAACGGGCTCCAAATTTTTTGAGCAAACCGAGCGAAAGAGATAAAAACCAAGATACTAGATGAAATTATTGTTTAGTAGACGGCACGATTATGTAACGGATAAAATTATGGTAGATTTGATAAATGATAACATAGTGTCAAATATGGAAAACAATCATGAAATAATTCAAATTCATTTAAGCGAATAGAAGAATTGAAAGATGTTCCAACCTCAGCTTCAGTATTTCCTCAGTATTCAGAATTCCATCTTTTAATATTCCGAGTTCATAGACATCGAAATCGATACGATCACAGGATATAGAAATATAAAACAATCTCCAAATACGAAAACCTTGCACAAATTGCATACTGAGCTTTTTACCTTAGTACAGTGACCGGATCAAAGTTGCAATATCAGCGTATACATCTTCATAAATATTGAGGGAGGTCAATATCAAACAGAGACAGCATTCAGAATCTCCTTTTTTTCGATCCTGCTGGGTGGCAGTGTAATGTAAGTTTTTGCCGTGTTAGGAATCATACATTTAAAGGTAAGACCTCGTTAATCCTTAGCTCGCACAAGTTTCGACTTCTGAGGGTCGTCGTTTGTAGGGGTGCGACAGCTAGTTAACGGAAAAACATACTTTGAACAGAACAGATTTATTGTATTCTTTATTAACATTTTAGTGTAAGTTTATTCCTGAAGTATTTTTCCCATTTCGTTACAATAAATATTTAATTAAGTTTTGAAAGGAGTTATTTCATTATTTTGGATGAATGATGAATGGGTGAAACAGCGAATGAAATCCTCTTGTTGATTAGCCAAGCGAGTACGGAGTTGCGAATGAATGGAACTGAGATCATCGTTTCGAAATTTTCTAAGAATCAGGAATCAAATCACGAATTTGAGAACTTGTGGAATGTACTGAGACGAAAAATTTTCAAACAGAATAAAAATTATATGAAGTCACACACCAAAACAAAATAGTGAACTGAATTTGTTGCTTGTCGCCGACGGTTTTCACATGGCGAACTCTGTTTACCAAAACTGACAAAACACCTGAACATTTTGATTTTTCTGTCTGCCGACGGGTCATTTCGTTGTTGACGAAAACAGTTGCTCGCGACACAAAATTTTCAAAATGTTTCTTATTTTGACTACTCAAGTTTTTGTTTTGCTGTGGTTTTGTCAGTTTGGTGGAAAACCGCCTTTAGCTCAGTCTCAGTGGAACCAAGGAGATGTTGAATTTTCGAGACGCATTCGCTATTCCATTGTTTTTTTCGAATACGATGGAAATACTACATAGAAGAATCACTTGTCGTTCTTCATTCCGAGATGAAGAAAGATATATCAATAATTAAAAATATTGTCACAGTAACGATTGCCTGCAACTTCATTTGTGGGTTTATCAGTATTTTTATAGTATTTTTTCCAACTTGGCGTGACTCATTAAATTAATTTAACTTTTCTATTTATGAACCGATTGAAGTGAGTCAAAATCCAAATGTTGAGTAGAACTTACCACAATACATAAATGAAAACTGCTTCCCAATCGTTTTTGAGATTACCGCGCACAAACGTACAGACAAACACACAACAAAAGATCTAATAATACTTTTTCCCAAATATGTTTCATGTACAGACATATATTGGCCAAACTTCTATTGAATGATGTTCAAAATAGTTTCTGTTTTTCATGAATACGATCCAGAAATATGAACTGTTTGATCCAGAAATCATTTATAACCTATAACTTGAAAATGATTCAATTGAAAAATTTTAAAATTAATTAAAAATAAATGCGACACTGAAGAACAATATTTTATGACACTAAGGAATCTTGTGAAGAAAGCAGTTCGGCCAGAAAAAAAGTCTGAGTATAATTCACATCAGAAATTAATAGAACCAACTCCAGAAGGCATTGGAATAGCTTGAAAGATTGAAGCGATTGTACAAAAACCAAAAACATCCAAGCTGTTCCTGAAGAACCTCATAAAATCAATGAGTAATCTCTTGATGTGGCAGGTAACTCCAGTGTAGATACAGAATTGATTGGCTTCTTCAGAAATTTATTAATAACGTTAAATCAGATGTCCAGTGTTGATGAAATCAACTAAAAATGATTACATTAGTTTTTCCACTTTCTATTGAGGTAGCGAGGAATATTTTCAATAGTTCCTTGGGACCAATAGTGTTTCCAGGTTTCTGGAAATCAGTAGATGTATTACCATCACTTGAAATATCTAATCCATCTACTTTTAACGATTTGAGGCCCATTTTGGATAAAACAGATTTTGACATAGATATAGTCACGACCCGGAATGAATCATACCACACATTTCTAGTTCTTCTGGATCAGGATAAGGTAACAGCTGATTGCAAAGCTACATTATCTTGGTTTGCAGACTTTTTATACGAAAGATTACGAACAGTTAGGATCGATAATGATTTCAACGTCGGGCTTTGGAATAGCATCCTTCAGAGTTCCTCAAGGTAGTGACCTTGGCCCACTTCGGTTTGATTTATTTACTTTTGACCTTACTAAAGTAATGAAAACATGGAAATCCACTAGTATGCAGAGGATCTCAACCATCACTTCCATTTACATTTTGAAATGTGAAAAAATCATTCCTTCATAATAATGATAATATGACATTGTTATACTACAAGTATTATACTTTGTAAGAATCTTCTGGGTTTAGTGATGTCCAGTGGGGCTCAGGGGTGAAACCCTAAGAAGGCCTGAGCGGTGAGGCGAAGTCCCAAGGTGGCCCAAGTCTACGCTCTTATCTTTTAATCTCTCCGATACTCATTCCATCTTTCTCTACATCGATTACGTTAGACGTGTCTCTCTTCCACTCACTAAAGTATCTCTTTCAAACATTTACCAACGACGCGCGACCTTGAAATGCGCACGTACCAGCCTTCTTCATCTACTGATTTGAATTTGAAGTGGCAGAACAGTTTATAAGCTGAATTTTCATCATCATATGAGCTGAACTTCGCCTTTTGCTTTAGGACAAATTCACAGTATATATGTAGTCGTCTATTTTTTTAAAACTTAGTTTGCTATCCCCGGAAGCCCCGATACATTCGGGAGGGCGCGTCAGCATTAGCAACCAACGAGCGCAATGAGCCAAGAAGGACAGCCTTCTGCATCTGTCCGGCTAAGATTTCTGCCTTAGCGCGGCAAGCCGGTATAATTTTAAGATTCGAGAGTAAAGAGGGCATAATTCCACCAAGGACTCCAATAATCAGAACAACCATCTTGACACAGTGGTCTAGATAGAATCTACGGAGTTTGAAGAGAAAATCTTGATATTTTATCCGATTTTCCTTCTCTTTTCGGACGATATTTGTCTCGCCAGGAGCTTGTATGAGCCTGAGGGTGGGAAACGAATAGTCTCAATAGATTCGTCACTTCTCGTTCTCCACAACGGATTCATTTTTTCCCGAAGCGTGATTGATTGTAATATAGCACTCTCAGGGTGGCTTTATATCGATGGATATAGGTCGAGACCGCATATGCTGGACATGCTGGTAGCAAGTGCATTAGGGTCTCGGGCGCCTCACGGCAGGCCCTGTAGGAACCTCTGTACCTATCACGCGACTGCAGTAGACTAAGGTGTTGAAGACACCATCCTGGTAAGCTATGATAAACCACTCTGTTTTGGACTTCAGCCCACTCGACCTGAGGAAAGCGGAAGTCAGGCGCTTTTATAAGCCAAGGTCTCCAATGTTATTCAAGAAGACCCCATATATTGGCTTATCCTTGTGTTTCCGCAAAAGTGAGGTGATTCCTGCGGCTCTTATCTGAGCTTTTTGCTGAACGGGTTCCAACTCGGTGACAGAGTTGTGATCACCTCGTTGAGTGTCAAAAACTAAACCGATCAGCTACCCGAGCAGCTGATAAACTCTGCAGGGCAGATATTATTATTATTATTATCGATCGAATTTAGCGTGATTTATTCGCCAGCTTCATGGAAAATTGGACGTTCCGGATACGCTCCTCTACCCAGATAAGCCATGGCGGACATTAGTTGTTATATTCCACACATAATGACATAAATGGAAGTATTTTTTACTCTAAAATGCATGAATCGTATGTACTTATTTCGGGTGATTTTCAGACGTATTTTATGAACTCATGCAGGGGGTTTCAGATCATGCTTGCAAAATTCAGCTTACTATAAATAGATGCAATTTAAACCGTTTCGATTGCTTGTTAGCTTGTGAAATTTCTGCACATGTTTTTGTTATAGCCCATAATTCTGTTACATTTATTAATTGTGTGGCCTGTGTTACTCATACAGCTTATTTTACTGTTGAAAATGACGCCCAAGTTTTTTTATGTGATCCGTCTTAATAGATTATATTAGATTGTCGGAAAGATGGCTCATGGCCTGATTCACTGCAACATTTTTATGATGCTCTTTGGTTGTTAGAGCTTATTGTCTAGCTTCATCTCTTCGATGAGACTCCATAGCCTTGACACCGACCCCTTCATATAGCTGGCAGCCTCTGATTTTTCTTCCCCGCATCTTGCTTGTCTCAGCCTTGCTATCGCTTTGCATTCACAGAGTACATGCAGTGCGGTTTCTTCCTCTTCTTGACAGAACCTGCATTGGGTTTCTTCTGTCAGACCCGTGTTGCTCATATGTTTCCTGAGTCGGCTATGCCCCGTTACCACCCTTACAACTTCACGGTTGTGGTTTAGCAGGTCTTCCGTGAATCTGGGCGATGGTCGAAGGTCGAAGGTCGTAAAATCGACAAAATGGACCAGCTCAAATTTGCACGCGTTTTTTCATAAGGAATGGCGTCGTACTTCCCTAGCTCTATTACTCAAATGGTAACAAAAATGATATATTTTTGAATGAATTCATATTATGATTGCTATTTTTTCCAAAAAGTGGGTGGTGCCAGAAAATTGTCTGTGGAGTGAGACGCAAATTGTTCAGCTAGTAGATTCGCTTTTTCTATGGCTGTTGTTCCAATTGAGCTATCCGCTTGTGTTAGTGGTGGAATAGTGGATTTTGTAAAGTTCTGATCAACAGGTTCAGCTACCGACCAGAAGGATCAAGTCCCGTTGGGATTGGCAGGCAGTTTATCCCTAATTTTTTGATTTTGAAGTTCTTAGCTTTCATTTATCCTAAATTTGTAGCTGTTGCGAGCATTAGCAAACCTAGTTCACCCTGCCGGTAGGTAGGCCACAGTTTGCTCGCAATTTTTGTTGAACCAAGGTTTGCCATTTTTATTTATTGTGTTAGTCTCAGTATGTTCTTTTTTGTCAATATGCATGTTATTTTGTCCCCACCTAATGATTTTTGGTATTAAAATATTTATTACTATTATTATTATTATAAGTCTGGTTTCAAATATTCAAACTGTACGGAATAACGTGCAACATAGCCTGTGTTGGTTTTTTCTGCGAAGTTCAGCCTACTCTGAACATTTATCTAATCACTGATACTTACTGGCAAGTTTCTACAGAGTTCGTTCTTATGAGTGCATTATAAAAGGCTTCTTTATCTCCACAAATACCTAAGGCTATGGCTGTTATCATATTATTCAACGCATAGGCCTCGACATGTGGACAGTTCTCTACGAAATTGTGTCTGCCCGTCTTTTTGGGGAATTCGTCAATTTCAACCCCTCTGAATTTGGCCATCAGAATATGGGCTGCTCTGAAAAAAAGTACATATATTTATTATTACAATGAATACAGAATGGGGTAATGAAGAAATCAAATGTTATTTCATACAAATGAACTGACTCATAAAAAAACTAGTTCATAACTTATTCCACCATAACTTCCAGTATTACCTTAATGGCTCCATAACAAAAAGTTGATTGCTCCAAAAATATATCATCTCAAATAGGGTGCAAAACGTTGCTAAACACTGAACTTATCCCATTATAATTGCTTATACTAAAAAACGACTACGACTTCAGAACTTACTTGTCAGTCAATTCTACCGGTTTAGCTCTGCTGAACAGGGGTACCGCAAGGTCAATATCTGGTCCTCCAATGATTGGCACTTTACAAATGAAAGGATTCAAGTCTTGATAGCGACCCACTAACGTATTGGCTTTGATCTGAGGATGAACAAGTTGTTAAAACAAAAATGTTTATATAAATCCACTCATTTTTTCTCCAGAGCGTATTTAGACACTCCGTGAACAGATTGATACCAGGCTGGATGAGTTTTTTATGATGAAAATTTCATATTGCTTTTTAATCATTGTTTGTTGAGGAAAATTGTTATAGTTATGATTGTTTCAAAAGGTTTGTCTCTTTGAATGTGAGGTGAGGGTTGGTATCACTCCAATAACGGCATTTTTGTCTGTGAACATTGCTGTTTAAAAAAATATACATCCGTCACTAAAACAAATATTGTGGATATAGGTAGGATGCCTTACAATGGTTTCCGTCATGATTTCGCAGAATTCTGTTTTTCGATCAGGGTCATCTTCAGTTAATTGCTGTTTTTCCGGAATGGACGGATGACCTGGGGGCTTTTTGTTATGTACACTCTCGTGAAAGGTACGTAAAAAAAATCTCTTCAAGTTTTTCTTTCAATGGACGAGAATTGACCATTTTAGAGATTGTTGAAGTGGTACCTTTCTACTGGTAAAACCGAAAACTAAATGAGAATATTCTAATTGAACAATGATGTTCATTGTCGTACTGACATTTTTGACGTTTTTATAAACAAAAAATAACTTAACAAACCTTATCGGTTTGTTGGGATTGCCATATGGCAAATGAAAAGGAATATTTCTAGAAATATCGATATTAATGTGTTTATCTTCAGGAAATTATTAAATGTTCCGCCATTTTGTAGTAGGTGTGGATATCGACTTCATATTCTATGGTTGTGAAGTATTCGTCAGGAGCTTCAAAATGATGTATCACAAGATTTCCCTCTCCATTAAGTTTTTTTCCCAGATGGCGCCCAGTCGTCATCTTGAAAGTTTCATCTGTCAATTTCACTTCAAAATAAAGTATTCACGCATTAATTTCATTATCCCAAATTTCAATTTTTCGAGTTGACCAGTTCAAAAATGAAAGGAGGAAGAGGACATAAAAGAAATGCACAAACAAAACTTTTGATACAACCTAATATTAAGATATTAATGTACTTTTATAGATTAACACACTTATATACAATAAAATAAATAATTCAAACTAGCAATATCTATGAATTGATCAGTAGAAATTTTGTAGATGATTTCATTTAATACCTGTGCTATTGCTGCCGAACCGAGAATTCTACCGGGGTGATACCAATGGGTTTTTTTGAAAACACTCGCCACCAAAGGGGTTGTAACGGAAACTGGTGGTACGGCCACAACAATGATCGACCTCGGAGCAGTTATAGAACATTCTTTGGCTAAATCGTAGACTCTTCTTCCTTCTGCCATTACTCTGTCTGGCAAACACGTATCTTCTTTCACATTTCCAACCCCTAGCAACAGTACTATGTCTGCAGACTAAGAGATAATACATTATATTGAATTTATGTGATGGAGTTTATAGTCGTATATATATAGAACGGCTGAAGAATTTATTGTATAGTGAAACACGTTTTGCGTTTTTGTGAAACTATTTAGTGAAAATCTCACAATGAAGGTTTCTTGAATATTAATATTCATTCTTGGCTCACTGCGCTTACTAAAGGCACTTAATTCTCGGACCCAATGATCACTTACTCCTCCGGCGTAGGGAGTGGTCGTTGGTTGACAATTCTGGCGCGCCTTCTCGAATGTATTGGAACTTCGGGGGATAGGGCCTGACCAGCGCAAACTTCGGTGAAAAAAAAAACGTTTATTGAAAGGCTCATAGATTAATAAATACATTTCCTTAGATTAATAAAGTACTTCTGAATAAACAGAGATATTCGCAAAGTCGTACCTGCGCGGTTATTCCAAATGTATAACGGTATTCGAGCAAAAAAAAAGAAAAGAGAAAAAGAAACATTGAGTTGTTACATTTTCGAAAAAATGAATCTGATGTATGTTAAGATGGAGTGGTGATAAACAATAATATGAATGACTAGTTGTTACCTGCGGCTTCGCCCGCGTAGAATTTGGTTTGTCACGATATACAAAGAACCTACCTGCAAATTTCAAGATTCTAGGTTCAGTAGCTGCGGCTGTACGTAAATATAAGAGCGGGCAACCGCTAGTAATTTATATTTTTACTTTGAAAATGCAGTAACTGGAAAAATATGCGAACTGTACTAAGTAATGAATAGATTCGAGAATCGAATTATGTTACCTATGAAGAAATTCGCAAAAGTAACACAACTGTCAACGACGTCTGCCCTCACGCGTCTGCTAGCGTTCGGCGATTGCGCTTCATTGCTTAAGTCGCTCCTCTACCCCCGCGCATCGTCCTTCATCTTCTTACAGTAGATGCAACGCGTAATGGCTTACTGCGTTAATCTTATAGTGATAACTTTCAAATAGCTGTATAGCTCTTAAGGTGCAAGAATTTTATTCTGATGTACAAGTTGTATTTATAGAGAGGTAGAGTTTCATATAAATCCGTTCAGTCGTTTAGGCGTGAAAGAGCCATATTAGTATAGATAGTTGATCAGACTATTCTAAACCTGGTTCTGCAATAGGCAAGAAATTTTCCCGGTATGTGGATTTTAGGGAAGCAATATAGTTTTGACACCGCTGGGTTGTTTCATAAACTACCCCTTACTACCATGTTAGTGAAACATGTCTTGATATATTTCTTTAAATAGAGTTTGTGGAGAGCAAATGGTAAGGTGCGTAGTTTATGAAATTACTATGGTTCTTCATCAAGTAACGGCCGTTGTGTTGGAAATTTGTAAGTTCCGTTTCAGTTGAGGGGTAAGTATTTTGTTCCATTTCTTTATGACGTTTTTTACCTCGGCAATCATCTTTGGTAATGAATTCCTGGATAATTTTGCATAATAATATTTATTCACCATTTTTGATACACTTGGGTATATATGGTAAGTCAGTTGTACAACAGGCTAGTAAAGATAAAAAGAGGAGATTGAACACAGATTTAACTCTATATATATACACATATACACATATATACCCATACATATATACATACATATACAAGTAAGCATAGATGCCCACAAATTAACTGAACATTTTACATCATTCACATAATTCAATCTAAATAAAATTACGTCCACTGTGAATTTGATTGTTTGTGAGATTGTCAATTAAAAAATCTTGGTAACTGTAATAGCATCTTTCTAAAAGCATAGTTTTAACATAATCATGGAATACTTTGTCACTTGTGATTTTTTAACTACATTTGGCAGCTTATTGAAGCACGTAATGGCATTATACTGAGGGGATTTTTTATAGCTTGTCATGAGATGCTGTGGGTTTTTTAGAAGATCACCATTTCTTGTATTATGACTGTGATCTGAAGCAGTCTTATCATATAATTTATTGTTTTGCTCAACAAATTAAATACATTTAACAATGAAGATGGATGGGGCTGTCAATATTTTTTTGTCTATAAAGACGGGCCGGCAGCTCTCCCAGAAATCCTTATTGAAGATTAGCCTTATGATGCGTTTCTGTGCTATGAAGACTCTGGAAAAATCCCTTGCTTTGCCCCAAGCCATAATATTCAGACTTATATGAGGTAGGCCATGGCATAATATATGCTGAGTAAGCCAGTTTCATCCAAACAGGATTTCAGCTGTTTTATGGCATAATATGCTCTATTTAACTTGGTATAAATATATATAGTCCAACCTGCCTTTCCCAATAATTATTTAACAAACCCTGGACATTTACATGACAAATTTTTGTGGAAATATTACAGTTTAACCTATTGTACATCTGGAAGGATTTAGGGTTGAAATTCTCCTTTATAGATTTTACGGATTGTTGCAGAAGTGCCCGTGGAATAAAAAGTCACTTGCCAAATTTACGTTGACTGCATCAGTTTTTCGATATGGTCCGTCAGTGATGAGAGTATTGACCCTTTGGAAAAATGGCAACTCACCTTATTTTTTTTAACAGACCTCAATTTCATACTTCAAAACTAGATAATACAAAACTAGAGTATCAATAACAGTTGATCCAGATATCTGATTGACTCACCCTAATTGCTTTGGGAAGTTCTGAAGTACCTTCAAACGATTGAACAGTGCACTTTGTATCAATATGATTCAAATCTGCAGCAATGTTGGAGACTATCCTGTCACCTTGTATTCGTAAACATGAAATAATGGGATTCTGCTTCATCACCAAGCTCGTCATCTTCCCAAGAAAGGTGTGACCTCCCAGGATGCATACTTGAACTGATTTTTGGAAGGACTCTTTGGAAGATGATAGATTTTTCTGTGTGTATTGTTTGAGTATATCTGCAATTTTCTATATTAATACTGATGACTTTCATCACGCTGAAGACTCTTACGATTTTTTATGAAGTTGTGAGTATTCATTTTTGGTTACTAGAATTTTTGAGTGATTGGTAATGACACATGTCACATTTGTATAGGTTAGAAACTTTTGAGGATTCCTAAAAATATACCGGGGTATGATCATCGATATTGAGAGATTTTATGAATCTGGATTTTTCTGTCTGAAACGTGAATATGAATGCATTATAATTATCATGATTTCTTGTGAAAAAAGTGAGAAATTATAACAGTAAGATTTAAAATTCTCATTAGGGACCACAGAAGGAAAATCTTGTTTCTAGTTCGAATTGTAATACGAAAATAATTGCACTAAACTTCAAATAATATACAGTGCTGTCGTAAATAGCCATTTCAAATTTTCAACCGGACAACACATCGTAGTCGAATAAAATTCAAGTAAAAAGGTAACACGTTCAATAATTTTTTGATAAGAGAGGCAGTACATAGTGTTGCTAGACTTGTCGCCAAGATGGGGCTACCGCACTTTTGTAGGTGGAAAGGAGGTCTTGTGACAACTCGTTTAATAGGCGTTTCGATTCTCTGTTCAATATTTTCTTATTTTTGGAAATGAAATCAGCCGTTCTTGAGTTTTATAAGTCTGTTTCAGAAGAGAAACCTTATGCAGACTACGAATTGGACACACACGCCTAACTCACATTAATCTCCTCAAGAGAGAAGAAGTCCCCACGTGCTACATCTGTGAAACAACATCAACTGTGAAACACTTTTTGGTGGAGTGCCCGCTATACACAGATAAGAGATTAGCAAATGGAATGACAAAAGATCTGAAAGTGTTACTGAACGGTCAGTCAAACAATAAACTATTCATATTTCTGGAAAACATCAATTTTTTACATAAAATATGAGTTACTAGTTACTTCTGATTCACTTATTGTAGTCAATGTAATAAAAAAAAGTATGTAAATTACTGTGAAGCCAATAACCCCTGGCGGTTGGGGCTCAAATAAAAAAAAAGTTTTGTTCGTTCTTATGACTCTATTTTAAACTGCGATATCTCAGTGAATAGGTACTTATTTAATTCGATAGGAATTTGAATCAGTGCACTTTTGCCAACGTAACATAAGTGGATAAATTCGTCAGCATATAAACAGGGTGCTTGGGATTCAATGAAGTTGATGAAGGCCGTTTTTGCATGGTCCTGATTAGCAAAAGTTCTACCGGTGAGAAAGTTATCGAAGTGCTTAGAAAGATGGCAGTCGATTGGCGAGAGATCTGGAAAGTATGGTGAGTGAGGCTCAGTTCGTGAAACTTGCGGATGAGCAGGATCGGACCTCTTTCGTTGACCAGTGCCGACTGCTGCTGACGCAATTTTCAGTACGTTTCGTCGATTTCCTCACAATAGGACTCCAACGGTGGCTCATCAGAGGAGACAAGGGAGGCTTAGCCTCCACACAAAACTTGAGGCTTTTCATCGCAATAAATTAAAAGATTTTGACAAATAATTATGATTATTTTTTTCTAAAAATGCTTGGGTGTTATTACTTCACCATTATATTTCAATATAAATACAGAATATGCCCGAAAAAACACTATCACTCACTACGTAGTACGTACCACACTGTATCCTGCATCAACAAACCTCAATCGCACCGCCCACAAACGAATAACGAAGAAACTATCAAACCGAAATAATAAATGCCATACGTTGATACGTTGCAAGGGAGCCAAGCCTCCGACCGCTTTAAAAAACACAAGCTACGCGAGACCGATCCAGCCAGCGACATACGTCCCGATTTGTAATTTTAGTTGCAGAAATTATAGCGTTAGAGAAGGCTAGCCTCCAGTTGGTCTTCGTTAGTGTACGATTGCGTTTGTTTTTGATTTAATTATTCGGACGGGATGCTGGACGGACCGGAACTGAAAAATATTTCGGTAAATAATTTTAGTGTTTCTTGACAATATTTATTATTAGTGTATAAAATAGGCAGTATTGTATTATAGCAGTGCTTTTTGTTAATGTTTTTACTGTGTTTTTGAAGTGTTTTCTTTCGAATTCAAGGTGTTTTCAGGTTTTCACTTTTCGGTAAGTTTTTTTTTCCATTTATTATGGATAAGTTGGACTAAATTAAAAAAATCTGACGATATAGTCTGTTGGTTGCTGAAAAATAATTTTAAGTCTTTTTCTTGTGATAATAAATTTTACATTATGGAAACTCTGGGAAGGCCTCAAATTTGATTTCAATTAAAGCGTCAGATAATCGAAAAAATCGAGGATTTAATAATAGTTGGTACGATAAATGCGATTGGTTAATGAGCTCCATTAAACGAAGAATCTTTTTTGTTGGCCCTGTGTTTTATTTTCTGTACAAACCGAATACCAAACGTGGTTTAACATAGGATACTCTGATTTCAATCTAAGGAGAGTATATTTTCGTCTTGTAAATTAAAATTGTTTAGCAAACAAAATATAGCAAAAGCTTTAGAAACAGCTCAAAAAGAGGCCATAATTTCTTTTAATAATCAGGTTAGGGAAACTCGGTCGAATTTAAAAAAGACCTATCGATATTACCATTTATTTGAGTTCCCAAGAATTAGATCCTTCAGTAGAAATTCGATGACTCAAAATAGATTAAGTGATATATAAAAGATAAGATAAAAGATATATATATATATATATATATATATATATAGATATAGTGATTATAAAAGAGTATATAAAAGAAGTGACAGGCAACCCCCGATTTTATGACGAAGTAATTGACTACTTTGCCAATTTTAAAAATAGAAGGATTCCTCTTATATTTAAAGTAGGTAATTCATAAAGTCTGTATATATTATCTATATATATATATATATATATATATATATATATATATATATATATATATATATATATATATATATATATATATATACAGGGCTATTCAAATTCGTTTTTCGTTTCTGTACATGGGGATCTCGTAAACGATAAGAGATAAAGTGTCGGTTCAATTGTGGCAAAGTTGTGTATTTTAGAGACCTATTCAATGATGTAAAGGAATCGAATATATCTCTTTTGGTTTTGGAGATATACAGAAAAAACCAAAAAATCCCAAATTATGTTTTTGCCTATATCTTCTTTATTCGCAGACATATTGCAAAATCTCTCCACATTTTGCTATTGGCACTTGATGTGGGCTCTCAGAATATATCCATGAATCTTTTATACAGGGTGTCATCTGACTTGGGCCACCCCCATCTTTGAATTTTTAAATACGGACCTTTATTTTTTGTTGTAGTTTTTGGATCGTAGACGTTCACATTGAATTAAATTTTATATTTCGGCATGTTTCGGTAATATTCGATTATAATTATGTGAATTATTTCCTTTTGAATTACGGCCCTGGAAATTGGTTGACTGAGTTGAATAAAAACATAATAGCAAATTTCACGTCTCCCAATGTATCGTAGAGTTTTTCGAATGTTTTTTTTCATTTTTAGGTACCTATTCATATTTTTTCCATTGCTCTGAGCGTTTTCCGCAATGAACTTCGAATAAGAAAACTTTTTATGATTATTTGAAAAATATCTACATCAAAAATATATTATATGTGTTTTGATGAGCAGAAAAAAAATAGTAGCAATAATAACATCCGAAACGAACACTATAATTGTAATGAAAATTTTTTGCCAAAAAAATTATCCTATCAAATTTGTCTATTTCTAGTCATGTGTGTCGAAATAACCAATGAAACCATCATTGCACTGATAACTAACTACCCATGGATAGTTTTCACGGGTAGTTATCACTTATGTCATGACATTGCTAAGCAACCAACACAATAAAGTTGTTTGACATTTCAGTAATTCAATTTATTTCGAAAATGTCACTTCCTCGCTTTGGTGTTCAAAATGATGCGGCAATTGACAAAATCATTGAAGAAAATCACCAAAAAATACTGTCAATAGTAAAAAATACACTTGGAAAATATTTATGGAGTTTTGTGACTCCAGAAAATATGAATTGGATGGAAATCGTACTCTCGAAGAGCTTGCATTAATACTCAAGGATTGGGCGATTAATATGAGAAAAAAGGATAGCACAGAGTTTAAGGAGGCTACGACTGTTAAAACCGTATGGAATATAACAAGCAAATTATTACAAGAAAAGTATTACAAGGAGTATAATATCATGCTAGACCCCTTTAAAAGTGTTGCATTCAAAACAAGCGCGGAATGCACGCGACGCAGCACGGAGAAATTTACAAACAGATCCCACTAAACGCAAAACAAGCTCAGTATCATTAACTTCAAATGAAATGAGTAAAATTATAAACTTTTGGGATGAAAATACCCCTATAGGACTCCTACGCAAATTTTATCACATAGCAGCGGTGGAATTGGCTTGGAGAGGTGGTGAAGGTGCTGCTTGCTTAGTTGATTATTTTCATATCGAAAAGGACAACAATGGATCTCCAACTAATAGGATAGAATATAATCCAATTTTCAGTAAAACCTGCCAAGGGGGTTCAAAGAACTGCGCCTCTAGCAAATGGTTAGTTCAAAATAGTGATAACAATGCTTGTCCTGTCAGATTATTCATTAAATTATTACCAAAACGAGGCACAAATATCAAGACAAATAGACTATTTTTAAGGCCAAATCGTCACTGGAAGACAGGAAGCGATAACTGGTATGACAATATGCCTCTGGGTAGAAATATAATCAACGGATGGACGAAATCTTCTGCTGAATCAATTGGCTTGGATACGAAACAGAGGAAAATAACCAATCACTCTAATAGAGCAACTGCAGTCAGTCAACTAGCTAAGAGTGGAGTTCAAGAACAGCAATTGTTGAAAATTACTGGGCACAATAATGGAAATTCCATAAAACCTTATTTGAATATTGATCAGGAACATCATAACCAAATAATCAATAGTATGCGTGGAAACACCTATGCAGTAACCGAGGCAAATACAGCAAGATCAACGGAATATCATTATACGAATTGTTCTTTTAATAACTGTGTGTTCAATAAATAATTTTGTTCGAATTGCAAAAAATTTTCTCACCGAATATCCCTCGAACATTGATAAATAACTCATAATTTTATCACAACTTCCTCAAGCACGTTATTTTAGGTAACATCCCTCCGCCTTCGGCGTCGGGATGTTACCAAATAACGTGCTTTCGAAAACTGTGATAAAATTATTTCGTTAGTTATCAATGTCCTTGGGATATTATAGCTGAAAATTGAAATGAAGTAATTTATATAGGTAGGTACCCAAAAAAATTATTGGTGCAATAAATGTTTGAATTGGAGTCCTTCCATTTCGAGACATTTTCAAATTTGGTTTTTCATATTATTTATTGCCCTTAATACACTTATTTGCTGCATTGTTGCGAAATCATTAAAAATCCTCAATCTCGAGTCTTCCACATTTTCTTTCTCTCTGCCAGCTTAAATCCTGTTTTTTAATGCCCCCCATAGAAAATAGTCTGAAATAGTCATATCTGGTGATTTTGCAGACCATCTAATTGTCACTTTATTCGTCTCGAAATGGACTCCAATACGAAAATTTATTGCACAATTAATTTTTTTGTGCAAATAAATTACTTACTTCATTTCAATATTCATTATAATTATAGTGTTCGTTTCGGATGTTATTATTGCTACCTTTTTTTTTCTGCTCATGAACACACATAGGTATTATATATTTTTGTTGTAGATATGTTTCAGATAATCATAAAAGGTTTTCTTATTTGAAGTTCATTGTAGAAAACGCTCAGAGCAATGGAAAAAATATGTATAGTTACCTAAAAATGAAAAAAAAACTCTACGATACATAGGGTGACGTGAAAGTTGCTATTTTCCAGGGCCGTAATTACGTAATTGAAGTAGATTATTTTTGGTTTTGACATCAAAACATGAACATCAGTCCTGAGAGTTTCATCGTTCCACCTCGAATATTACGGAAGATACGGGGGTGTTTCCACGAGAAGTGAGACAAATTCGGATTTTTCAGGACTAAAATTTTTTCAGAAAAAAAGTGTATTCGTAGTAAGTTGGTAGTCCTGATCACGAATCTGAAGGAATTTTGAGCCTATTTTGCCCCCTAATATGTTTTACCGTAAAAATGGGGTGTTCCATCGCGATTGGTGGACAGTGTATATCACTTTGGCTAACCCCATTCAGGTGGTAGGTGCATTTTGAGCATTTCCATCAGTCATGAGAGTTTCATCATTCTACCTCGAATATTACGAAAGATACGGGGGTGTTTCCATGAGAAGTGAGACCCACTGTATAACGGCTTGAAAGTAGTATGTTTCAATACCGTTGGAAACTTTCCTACCTGAAAACAATAATTGATCAGAGAAGCTAGAGGTGTAGCGATTTTGCTGGCAACTTGATTTAGAACTTCGCAGCGAATATTGTCATGCCCTGGAAATTTTTAGTTTTAATTATCTTTGCAATTACCTCTGTTTCATTTGTTGTTATTATTCCCCTTTTCAATTTTATTTTATCGACACTCTCTTTCATCCGTCATTATTCACAAAGTTCTGTGATGAAAATCCAATTCATTCTGTAGTATATGAATACAAACCCTGTTTCGCGTCGTTATAGCCCCCATAATTCGAAGTGAATACATTTTTATGTGTTTGGCGGTTACTTGTAGTTATAATACCATCTGATAAATTTCCCCGAACAATGTAGCAGCACTCTCTGTTCAAGGGCCCATTAAAGCACTTCTATTAATAACCACAACAGCAAACTGTCGTAGTTGATTGATGGTTCAATAAAACAATATTACACGCCATTGGAGTTCGATATGTGTACCAGGCGTTTCAGCGATGTGCATATTTCTTATTCAAATGAATCATAAAACGCCTTTGTATTTTCTGCATTCTTGGAAAAATGACTCGCGAGAGTTACAATGATTTTGGGAGTGCATATTTGAAATGTTTCAGTAGTTTGTGAACTGATAGAAAGTTAATATTCTTTTTTTATTAAAGGCCAAGACACAAGCACTACAGGAAAATCCTCTAAGGACGTTGCCTGTGCGAAAGTAACGTTTCACATTGAATTTGAATCGCTGGAGATTAAATCCATTTGGAGTATCTATAGAAGAGAGACAAATCCCCAACCTTTCTTCGATGTAATGAAAATAGAAATGAAAATTTCTGTTTTTCACCTTTGTTTATTGTATAAGTTTGAGAATGTCCATATAGGACGAAACTGCAGTAACGTTAGTTACAAATAAAATTGGTAAGAAACATAGAAATTTTCATTTCTTTTTTCATTATGATCTCCTACCACGTAGTAACGGCTACATCCATCAATTTATTTCTTCGATGTTCTAGACCAGGGGTCGGCAAGTAGTTTTAGGTAGGGTCCGGATACTGTGGTAAAATTTTAACGGTTCAGAAAAAAAAAACAAATAATAAAGTGCTACATATTATTTCGTTTTCAAATCACATTCTGAATTATAAAAGGAATACAAGACCTCTTATTAATGTGAGAAACTACACAGATGGTCTTGAGCCAATTTTTTATAGTTTGGTTCTCGAAAGGAACAGCAAATTAGAAGTGTGTCTTCTAGGTGAGCTTCTGTTAATATCGAACGATATTTGTTTTTCAAACAAAATCATCTTTGAGACAGATGTTTCACATATGTATGTCGAGACAAACATAGTGGCCAAATTGATAGCTAGTCTTTTACAATTTTCATATTTTTCTGGGACATGTTTGGCCCAAAATTCTTCAGAGGATACCGTTCTATAAATTTGCAATGACACATCTTCTTGTAAACCAATTATCTTCATTTAAAGTGATGGCTTTGCCAGATTAAACAACTTGGCAGCCACATCTATCCATTTTGCCGCTGCATCAATTTAAATGGAGATTTTAGAAACGGTGATAGCCTGCCCATCTCTGTAATGTCTTGGAATGTTGTTGCAAACTCGTTCTTAAGATCGGCCAGAAATTTTACAAACTCTGCAGTGTCTTCTTCAGAGATCTCCTCTTTGAAGTCAAGAATTGTCGGAAAATGAATAAATTTTTTTAACGATATATTTTTCGAAGATATCCAGCTTACGACGAAAAGCGGACACGCTTTGTATCAGATCACATATTAATTTTCCATATATCTTTCAGGAAAGCCACAACCAGCATATTGTGCTCGTTTTTTATAAACTCAAAGTGCTTTCTGGCTCCCTGCGTATCAAAGTTTTGCAAGAAGTAGGATACTTGTTTTTTTATTAGTCAGAAACTTTCAATAACTTGATCTTTACTTTGCCAACGACATTGTTGTGGTAAGTCAGAAAATACAGAATCACATTCAGAAAGGAACTTTTTGAAATGTCGGTGCTGAAGAGCAGAATGGGATCTCATAAAATAATCAACATGACCAGGTTGTCCATCATTTCTTTGAGTGTAGCACTAATTTTTTCACAAAGGGCTACCTGGTGAATTATGCACTGATACGATATTAGACCTGAATTTTTATCCCTGATTCTCTTTACTACACCTTTTTCTCAGCCAATCATTGCTGGGGCCCCATCAGTTGAAAGCGACGACATCATTTTATCTTAACTAATGTTAGATTTAGTAATAAATTCATCAATGACCTTGAATAAATCTTCTCCTCGAGTGTAACCTTTCAACGGCAATATTGCTAGCAACTGTTCCCTAAAAATCTGACACTCTATGTCAACAAATCTTAGAAAATTGACATTTGTTCATCATCAACAATGTCACATGATTCATCAAGTGCTATGGCAGAGCAAGGTGCCTTTTGCAGGAGTTAAAGAGGAGTGTGTTCAATGTACGCAGCTAAAATTTCAGTTTTTCGTGTATTACTTCTCGCTGACAATGAAATACTTTGAGACAACATCTTTTTTTTCTTCAAAAATAAAAAACAATAAACATTAATAAAAATTAATTGGCGCTCCGGTGCGACTTCATTGATTCCAGTGGCGCATTTGCTTTTTCAGCTGCAGGAAAACCCGGAAAAACCTGCAGCACCACATCATCTGAAGATCTTGATCTAACAATGTCCTCTCTCTTATAAAACAAAATGTAAGGTGTCTCCAGAGGCTCCAATAAATTCAATGCATCGCCAGAACACACGACTATCGTCAAACTTAAACCAGTCCGTTTCGTCTTTGACAAAGGCGTAATAATGACCAAATTCAACGCCAGAACCACAGTGAACAATGACTGCATGAATATTATAATAGTGGTCTGCTAGGTTGAAATGTTCATCTATTTCGAAACTTCCAAAGAGTTTCTTACTTCCGTTAGAGGTTGAGTCTTGTTTGAAAATCATCAGTGTTATTATTATATTGATTGGTGCCTCAGCTATACTTGTTTCCTTATAACAGTCAGTTAATTTGGCGCATGTTTGACAATACATTCCATAAGTATAATTGCAAATAATGGAATTCTCTGGGCTAGAGATAATTGTTTTGAATGTTATTTTTCAGATTTATTGAACAAGCTGCGGTATACATTGTCAAAGGTAATAAGCTAATGGATAATAACAATAAATATGTAATTTATTATCCCTGGACCAATTAGATATTTTATCTATGTCAGAGAAGAAGCAACGAAATTTTGATTTTCAAGAATGCGGTAGTAGCTTCTTAGATTGGTCTTTTTTGTGGTCTTTTTTGTATAAGTATATCAAAGATACAAATTGCACCACCTTTTTACCAGGAAAAGGTTCTAAATCGTCTTTGTGAACTTCTACGAGAAAGTTGCTGATCCTTCAAAATTTAGATATTTTTTTCATCTTCATTATGGGGACCCCTCTCCATAATGAATGTTAATGTATAAAAAATATACATTAACGGAATAAATGTAAAATAAGTCAAGGGAAAATATCGATGTTTTGATACAAGTTTTTGTGTTCAATGCATTTAATGATCTACATGTCGTAATAGGTTTCTATTTAAGTTTTTGAGGTGCAATCCCCCGATGCCTCCCCTGTGAGGGTGAATGCGTTCTTAATGCGTGAAGACGTAAATTTCTTCATACATATCATGATATGATTGCCAATTTTTTGTTTTTCCATACTAACTTTGAGGTTATTAACCAGTACTAAGACTTTTCGAGTACCCGGTATATTTGTTCAACCAGCAGATCAGTTTTGTTGGCAAAAAGATATTTGGCGTTATCAACTTTTGAAGCGGATTGAAACGTTTTATACAAAAAAATTATTATGAAAGATTTCTTGTTTGTATCCTGTTTTTCCAAATCTTCCCCTTGATGATCAATACACTTTGGTAGTCGTTCATACCATTTGTCAAAGCAGTTTTTCCATGCCTGCTGAGACACCTCTGAAACATGGTTTTTGAACGCTTCAACGCTTCAACCGTAAATCGTTGACCACGCAATTTATCTTTGATATTCGGGAACAAGAAGACGTCATTGGGAGTCAAATCTGGACTGTACGGAGGATGAGTCATCAATGTTTTGACTGCTCAAAAATTCACCTTTTTGACGAGATGTGTGAGAGCACTCATTGTCATGATGGCGGCGGTTAGTTTTACTAATGTCTCCGAAAACTTCCGGCAAACAAACGATCATTCACCACATAGAATTGACCGTTCTATATTACTCAAGCCGAACAGTGGCTACATGACCCATTCGGCTGGAGAAACAGACGACCATTTGCTTCGCTGTGCTTCTTCTGCGAACAACTTTTGTTGGTTGCTGTTTTGTTTCCAGCTCATATGAATATATCTATGATTCTTAACCTGTCACGATTGATTTTATACACGTCTTTTGAAGCACCACGGTGGAACTTTTCAATCATTTCCTTACACCATGTTACGTTATAAATTCTTATAATTATAATCTTGGTCTAAACGATGATATTTCACCTTTATCTTCGATGAGTAACAAATTTATTTATATGGTCACTTCTAACAAAAAATTATATGTTACTGTGGTGATTGGTTAAGAATGACCACTCGGCTAGCCTATCGGTTTTGTAGGGGGTGGGTAAGGTAAATGAATCCACCACTAGGGTGATGTTTTGAAATTAACCTGATTTATTGATTTATGAATTAATACACAACAATAAGTATGGAAAGACCTTCTGAATCTAATTAAAAACAAATAAGAGCTTGTGTGATCACACCTCATCTACAATGGCAGCTACCCCAGTTGTATATGAAATATTGTTATAAATATGAAACATATGAACAATATGAAACCGACAATTACTAATTCGGTGAGATGGCTGTCTGCAAAGCGGATGTCATTATTATGTACACTATAGTTTATGCATAGCATGCATGAAGCGTTCGATGTGATCAAGCTAACTGGAAATTCTTCGATGATGACTATTGCTGGTTGTTATTCAGCTGTTGACTGTCGCGTAAGCAACAAGGAAGGTTGCAGCATGCAGGAATTGGAAAATATGATAACTCACCCCAGGCGTTACCTAGCACTTATCTTGTTATAACTTATTCCTGCAATATGGAGGGCTGCTGAACTGCTTTATACCATGCAGTGTAGAATGCTTTGATGTTCCAGATTCCTACTGATTTACCTTTGGCATCAAGGAGCTCATAAGCCCAGGGCGAAATTTTTTTGTGAATGGTGAAAGGTCCTACAAATCTCGGTGCCAATTTTGCTGAGAAATAATTTGCTGCATTCGATTGATGATGAGCCTTTCTCCAAACTTTATCACCCACTTGATACTTGACATCACGGTGGCGAAGATTATAATGATGCCGCCCCTTTTCATAAGCTTTATCCAAACGCGTTCTTACTTCCTTGAAGATCTTGTTGAAATGATCTGGTATATTTTCCACATTCCAACTTGGATCAGAATTTGGAAGTCTATCTAAAAGAATATGATCTTTGGCATGCAAGCACATTTCCCTTCCAAAAATCGTAAAATAAGGCGTTTTTCCAGTACTCTCGTGGAATTGCGCAGGCCGCCTTTTGTAAAATTTGATCCCAAATTCTCTGATTATCTTGTATAAATGACCGAAGAATCACCTCCAATGTTCGATGTTGTCGCTCACAAGGATTCCCCTGCGAGTGATAAAACGGCGTAAATTATGAGGTATCCAACGAGGACAGTTTTTTACAACTTCATTCAAAATCGAATGTATTGAAGTGGAATTAATGTGATATCTCACAATATGTCACATGACGATCTTGCATTATCTGTTCACGATCTTCACGGAATTCGTCGGCGACCGAACTATGACAACGATTGAATTCACTATACCAGCGATATACTGTGCCTTTTATGGTGCTTTATCGCAATACAAAGAACTGAGTTCATCGACACATTCTTGTTGAGATGAGCCACGTCGAAAGTTATGATATATAATCCAACGAAAACCTCTTGAAATTTCCATTTTTTGCTCAAATTGATTTTCTTAACCCACTGTAAACAAAACAAATAGCACTTGCACATCAAAACGTTGTAAATACGTTTATGCTAAAAAATATCACACTTTAATATGGTGTTTTGTTTTGTTAAACCATTCTCAAGAATGGTTTAAACGAAACCGGTCGTAACAAATATAAAAGAATCAGAGGTAATTTCCATTGTCAACCAATAGTCTGTTGCACTCTGCATTGAATTGATTTGTGCAATTGGCTATGTGCACAAGTCTATATGCAGTCTATCTAGCCTCTCTAGCCTCTCTCTCCAGAAAAATGTGGAGAGGAGGTAGATCTACAAGGATCACCATGGCCTCTGATGGTATGGTATTGATAGCACTACTGATGGCTAGATATTCATGTCTCTTTAAGCCAGAAAGCTTCGCCTGGGCCGTTTTCTGTAAAGCATTCGGCCACCAGGTAATTGCACCATAAGTTATCATTGGTCTGACAATCATCACATAAATCCAGTGGATTTGTTTGGGACCTAAATCCCAAGTTTTACCACAAATCATTCGACATGTCCATTGGGACACTCTGACTCTGTGTAAAACTTTTTCCAAGTGAGCGTTCCAGGTGAGTTTTTTATCATGTCAAGATATTTCACCCCGTTCCAAATCGAATGAATTCACCATTGAAGGAAAGTGGCGTTAGATCGCCCAATTTTTTCCTCCTGGTGAAGGGGATTATCATAGTTTTGCTGTGATTGACAGAGATCTGTTCCCTCAGGCACCAACTGTGAACTACGTCCATCGGGCTTTGGATGATACTACAAGCTACCCTTCCCGACCTAGACTTTGCCATGATGACAAGGTCATATGCATAAGCTTGCAGATCTACTTTTCTTCTGTCGAGGGCATTAAGCAAACTATCCATCAAGAGCGACCACAGAAGGGGAGATAGTACCCTTGTGTAATAGGGAAAAGGAGTTTGTTAATTTCATGGTAAAGAATGAATTGTAATTTTATTTCAATGGAAAATGAATAAAAATGGATCTTCTCCCCAGTGGACTCGTCCCTTCGTACGGCCGTCGTTACGCGCCGACTGCACGAAAGGGAGGGTGAGTTCGGAGGAGTATGAGTTCCCCTGATAGAAGGAAGATGCCCATTTGCAAAGCTTTCGAGCCAGGTCAACGGAGGGCGATGGCATTATTCAATGTCTCAGATATTATCAGTTGACTTCGATTGCCAAATGGATATTTTTTCTGGACAAAACACAAGCACTACAGGAAAATTTTTAAGGCGCTCTCAGAGCGATGCCTGTGCGAAAGTAGTCATTCACATTGAATCACTAGTGATTTGGAAAAACGTTCTTAGGAAGTTTATTCAACATAAACGCAGTTCTGTAGATGAAAAAGTTATCAAACATCGAAGTTCGAGGTGTACTGAGTTGAACCTCAAAATAATGAGCAGCCACAGTACGTCGCGTATTTCTGATATGTACCGCTCTTGGTGATATCAAATGTGCCAAGTCACTTGAACATCTCCCGTGAAAGTATAGTAGAAATCAGACAAACGTTATTTTGTTCATGCTATATTCAGTATGAATGTCTATAGAATAAATAGGCCATCAATCGAACAAGGTGAACATCATTGTTCATAATTTTTCCAACACCAGTATTCTTTATTTTGCTTTCAAAATGGCAGGCTCTGGTATAAGAATTTGCATTTCATGAAATTATAAAAAGAAGAATCTCCTGCGTCAATTCAGCAATCCAATCTTGAAACCTGTGTGATATATTCATCGCAAACTCCTCGCACGAGGTTGGCTTTTAAATTGATCGAAAAATGGCGACTACTGATTCACTTCATGAATAACTCATGCTAACGTTCATAACTCAGATTCTGAGATGGAACGAAATGTAATAACTTTGCTCGTTGTCAGCAATACGTGGCAATACCTTACGGAGTGTTTATATAACTGAGAAATTGCGATGTTTATCGGGTCATCTCCAAAAACTACATCTGGCGGCATGAAGGGCTCTTTCAAATTCAATATTTTTGGGAAAGATACATTTTGGTTGTCTACATCTCAATTTTTATATCTAAAATATGTGAATATTTCAAAGAAAGGAAGAAAGCAAATACTTTTTAAGAAAACTCCCCACAAAGATGTGTAGATCATGCAAAGAAGTAACTGTCAGAAACAAACTGGAAGAAAACGCCCTTTCGAAACAAATACTTTTGTATGAACACTGAATTATACAAAAAAAAACACTTTTCTCTGGTTAGTTTATATTCCACACATTCGTTATGGAATTCAATCAGATATCATTCACAGGATTCCTACACAATAAAATAGTTGGTCTGAAAAGTTCATCGGCCAACACATTTTTTTTAATTTGATTTTATTATTCAATATAGTTGCCTTCGAGGGCGATGCAATTATTAAAGCAGTCAAACAATTTTTCGATACCATTTTTATAGTAAGATGTGTTTTTAGCCTCAATATAGGCCTCAGTTTCGACGATTACCTCTTGTTCGGAGCTGAATTTCTTCCCAGCGAAGTTTCTCTTGACGTCTTAGAAGAGGAAAAAGTCGCTGGAGGCCATATAGTTTTTTCATTTTCAAAATAGTCGACAAATATTATACCATTTATACCCAAAATACTGATACGATAACTTTTCCAGCTGACTGTTGCGTCTTTGCAAGCTTCGGAGTCGTTTCACCACGTGCAGTCAACTCAGATGACGATTTTTTTCATTCTGGTGTGAAATGATGAAGCAATGTTTCAGCCATTTTCACATATCGCCACATAAATTTGGGTTTTTTATGGTGGAACAGCTTCAAACATTGCTGAGAATAATCAATGGGCTTTGACTGCTTATAGACTGATCGAGTTAGGGGTATATTATACTTATCAAGCCTAATCGGTACCAAAATCTCTTTATATTTGCAGAAAAAAGAATAATTCGAAAAGCAAGAATTTAAATTTGCCGCGTATCTGTTGACCAATAAAATTGATCATGTCTAGAGCGGAGTTGCCAAGTGTATTGGTTTTTAATATCCAATGACAGATCTGATGATCCAATTTGACAGACGCCATTTTTGTTGTTATTGTTGTCAAGTCGGTGTCAATACAAATGTTACAATTAATTAAAGAACTTTTTTTGTAAAAGGTAGGTCTCGGTAGGTACCTATTTTGCTGCATATTCAGTGTCATTAGTTTACATTCCGAAAAATAATTGCTCAGGTTATTTTTGGATTGATATGTTCTGGAGTAATCCTACATTTCACTGTACATATTTTGGCTTCTCTTTTCAGTCACCATACTGCTCCTTGGCCGAGATAAAATAAAAATTGAATCAAAACTTTCCATCCTTCGATAAAACACAAAGTCTGAAATGAATGTCATATAAATAAAAGGGGCCTACTGAATATACCACCTACCGTAAGTTGTCGGAAGTCAGCTTTAACAAAACTAGGCTCAACATTTATTTTGAAATTATTTTAACGAAAATACGAAGTTTGTGGAAACCATTGACATTAGAAAGAGGACATTGTCGCATACACTACAGAGGGCGCTGGCTGACTGGATGACAATATGGCTAATACACCAATAACGTTGAATTTTTTATTTTTTGGTGGGTGGCATGAATGCATAATTGATTTATTTTATAAGGGTTCATGAGCATTAGAAAACCATTTGAAAATACAGCTGGTTAATTCTATTTAGAATTATATTTAGATATAACTTGTACTATATCAGATATCGAGGCAAATATTATTGCCCATTTTTATGCTTAATTCGTGGATTCGAGCGATCTTATTATTGTATATTTATTCGTTTGCTGGCTTTATTCTTAAAAAAATGAATGAATAATTACAAAAAATTATTGGTTTATTCGGCATTGAAAATGTATGTCATGTCGGATCCATTCTGCTTGTTTTTGCAACATTGAGTTTCAACTTTTTCTTAGCTGACAGCTCGTGTAGGAACAATTCGTTTTTTCATCGAGTTCAGTTTGTGTGTGTTTTAAAAGTGTTTTAAAGATATATTTGAATATTAATATGGTGCATTCTTGTGCTGATTTTAATTGTGCATAAATGCATAAGAAAACAGAAAGCACATTGGTTTATAAGTGAGTTATTTTATATAATGAGTTTAGGTTCTCAAAGGATAAAATGATAAGAGAAAAAAATGGGTGAAAGTATTGAAAAGAAAGAACTACAATCCTTCTACTCTTCCAATACTTTAAAGAAATCATTTAAAAAGTGACTATAAATGAAAGGGGAACGAAAATATTGAATTTGATGACAGAGTTTTTTATTTTAACTTCAAGTATTCTCCACAGAAAGTATGAAACGAAATTAATTGAATTTTATCATATGATTAATGGTATTATTACCTCAGAAGCTTTTGTTGGATCAGTTCGAGTACAAGTGGGGATGCATATAATGCTACCCTCCTGATATGTCCGTCCAGTATCCTCTCAAGTCCTTTCTGCAGGAAGGATGTAAGGCTGATTGGTCGTACCGATTTGGGGTGTGGGTCTCTCCGGCCCACTTTAGGTATATATACCACACTTGCTGCCAACCAACTGGGTGGTATATCCAAACTAGCTTTATACAATTTTGTGAGAATAGGTAAAATCATTTCTAGTCGGTTTTGAAGAAGAGCTGGAAATATACCATCCTCTCCGGGAGATTTGAAAGGCTGAAAAGACTTGATAGCCCATTCAACTACCGGTGCTGTGATAACCTTTTTTGCGACGTCCCAGCCTCGAAGATGGGCGGTCTGTTGTTATCAAGAGTCAGATTTCCAGGAAAGTGATTTTCTATCAAACGTTCTAACGTTTCTTTACTAGAGGTCGTAAATGTTCCATCGTGTCGTTTAAGCGACCCAATTTCAGCAGTCGGCTCTCTAGAGAGAATCTTGTGAATTCTTGCACTGCGAGGTAAATCAGAGATACTCTCACAGAACTTCCTCCAAGACTCCCGTTTTGCCTTTCTAATTTCCTTGTTGTATGACACTAGAGTGGTTTTATAAAGCTCCCAGTTACCTGACTCTTTAGATCGATTGAATAGTCGTCCAACTCCTTTTCTTTCATTTTCAAGGATTTTGTTCCACCAAGAAGAGTTGCGGTTATCTCTTTTGACCCTCAGTGGACAGTTCTCATGATGGGATGAGATCACTGCTTCGCGAAATTGCGTCGCTACTGTATCCATATCATTACAACTGTAAATAGTACTGAATCCGTCCTCAAAGTACGTCCTCCAATCAGTGGATTTTGAGTCACGATATTCCACTACTGGTCTTAGACCTGTTTCAATATTGAAAAGAATATATCTATGGTCTGAACAAGAAGGTTCAGTAGATACATACCAATGGTGTATCTTGTTGCTCAGAGAATGTGAGCTGATGGTGAAGTCTAATACCTCTTGCCTATTGCTAGTGACAAAAGTTGGATCTGAGCGCTCATTAATTACAGACAGCCCCTTCCCTAGTATATAATCGAAGAGTAACTTTGACGGTTTATATTCGTGCTGCCCCACGCTGTATGGTGTGAATTGGCATCACATCCCATTACTATTGGTAGTTTGTTCCTTTTGCTATAATCGATAAGTCGTCTAACAGCAATAGGAGGTATAATATCCGAATCTCCCGGAAAGTAGGCGCAGCAGGCGATAAAATTCGTTTTACCCTTCTTGCCCGATAGGTAAATTTGGATGGCTATACCACATCTTGGGTGCAGAGGCCTGTAAGCAAAAAATGATAAATACATTTCCTGATGACCAGACATGCTCTGGGTTTCACCTCAGGGCACACTATTACCTCACCAGGAATATTGCTCAGTCCGGTTACTCGCTCTGTATTTCCTGTCCATGGTTCCAGCAGGAAGGCAAGGTCGATTAATTCATGACAAAGACTACACATTTGAAAATATACAGTGCTGGGACAGACAACAGTGTCATAATTATCAATACTGTTTTACAACTTTCACGATATTTCATGTCAAAAATTAGTCTCAGAATTAGTTTCTGTCCTATGAATACCCTGTTGAAATCCGAACCGCACCTCCAAGGCATGTATATAACACAATAATTCAGCCACACTTTCATTACTGCTCATCACTATTATTTTCTCTAGACCTTATTGAAATAAATCAACTCCAAAAGTTGCAAAACCGTGAGATGAGAATCATTTTAAAAACAAATAGATATACACCTATTATTAATATATTTAATACGTTGAAATGGTTTTCTGTATCACAAAAAATCTATTATCTTTCTATTATTTTGTTTACAAGATACTGAATAATTTAGCACCAACTCATCAGCTATAATATCCCAAGGACATTGATAACTAACGAAATAATTTTATCACAGTTTTCGAAAGCACGTTATTTGGTAACATCCCGACGCCGAAGGCGGAGGGATGTCACCTAAAATAACGTGCTTGAGGAAGTTGTGATAAAATTATGAGTTATTTATCAATGTTCGAGGGATATTCGGTGAGAAAATTTTTTGCAATTCGAACAAAATTATTTATTGAACACACAGTTATTAAAAGAACAATTCGTATAATGATATTTCGTTGATCTTGCTGTATTTGCCTCGGTTACTGCATAGGTGTTTCCACACATACTATTGATTATTTGGTTATGATGTTCCTGATCAATATTCAAATAAGGTTTTATGGAATTTCCATTATTGTGCCCAGTAATTTTCAACAATTGCTGTTCTTGAACTCCACTCTTAGCTAGTTGACTGACTGCAGTTGCTCTATTAGAGTGATTGGTTATTTTCCTCTGTTTCGTATCCAAGCCAATTGCTTCAGCAGCAGATTTCGTCCATCCGTTGATTATATTTCTACCCAGAGGCATATTGTCATACCAGTTATCGCTTCCTGTCTTCCAGTGACGATTTGACCTTGAAAATAGTCTATTTGTCTTGATATTTGTGCCTCGTTTTGATAATAATTTAATGAATAATCTGACAGGACAAGCATTGTTATCACTATTTTGAACTAACCATTTGCTAGAGGCGCAGTTCTTTGAACCCACTTGGCAGGTTTTACTGAAAATTGGATTATATTCTATCCTATTAGTTGGAGATCCATTGTTGTCCTTTTCGATATGAAAATAATCAACTAAGCAAGCAGCACCTTCACCACCTCTCCAAGCCAATTCCACCGCTGCTATGTGATAAAATTTGCGTAGGAGTCCTATAGGGGTATTTTCATCCCAAAAGTTTATAATTTTACTCATTTCATTTGAAGTTAATGGTACTGAGCTTGTTTTGCGTTTAGTGGGATCTGTTTGTAAATTTCTTCGTGCTGCGTCGCGTGCATTCCGCGCTTGTTTGAATGCAACACTTTTAAAGGGGTCTAGCATGATATTATACTCCTTGTAATACTTTTCTTGTAATAATTTGCTTGTTATATTCCATACGGTTTTAAGTAGCCTCCTTAAACTCTGTGCTATCCTTTTTTCTCATATCAATCGCCCAATCCTTGAGTATTAATGCAAGCTCTTCGAGAGTACGATTTCCATCCAATTCATATTTTCTGGCGTCACAAAACTCCATAAATATTTTCCAAGTGTATTTTTTACTATTGACAGTATTTTTTGGTGTATTTTCTTCAATGATTTTGTCAATTGCCGCATCATTTTGAACACCAAAGCGAGGAAGTGACATTTTCGAAATAAATTGAATTACTGAAATGTCAAACAACTTTATTGTGTTGGTTGCTTAGCAATGTCATGACATAAGTGATAACTACCCGTGAAAACTATCCATGGGTAGTTATCAGTGTAATGATGGTTTCATTGGTTATTTCGACACACATGACTAGAAATAGACAAATTTGATAGGATAATTTTTTTGGCAAAAAATTTTCAGTGTTATGATGGTTTCATTGGTTATTTCGACACACATGACTAGAAATAGACAAATTTGATAGGATAATTTTTTTGGCAAAAAATTTTCTCCAAAACTATTTGATTCTTCATGAATATGTAGATACCCACTTTCACCAGAAACCGGGATAATTTTACACCCATAGAACAGATCGTAGAAGTACAATGAAATCTTTGTGTTTCGAAGGATTCTATGAGTTTAACCAGATGCCTGCTTCAGTGAAAAATAGTTCTTCCCTTCATAGCTTAAAAGAATCTCAAATGTTTCATAATTAATCAGTGAATTTTTATTGTTATGTCGTTCATCGGGATATTGTTCTTAGTTTGTTGTGAAGATATGTAATCTTAAGGTGCGTGTTCACCAAAAAAGCGAGTACGACCGAGCACGAGCGAGCATTCGTGTATGTTTGCTCGTGTTCGCTCATGTTCGCCCGTGTTTGTCCGACATATTGATGTCTCGTCCACACCAGAGCAAATATCTTCAAGTTCGTAGTCGTAGTTGATCCATCTACTTTGTGCGGGCACCTTTTGATGTACCATCTTCTTCTCGATCTTTTCTGAACGCGAACAAACATACGTTCGCTCGCTAGCCCGTACTCACTTTCAAGGTGCGTATTCACCAAAAAAGCGAGCACGAGCGAACAAGCGCGAACAAGAGTGAACGAGTATTCTGCATCAATAATCGGCTGGTGAGTACGGGCTAGCGAGCGAGCGAACGTATGCTTGTTCGCGTTCAGAAAAGATGGAGAAGAAGGCGGTACATCAAAAAATACTCGCACAAAGTAGATGGATCAACTACGAATACGAACTTGAAGATATTCGCTCTGGTGTGGACGAGACATCAATATGTCGGACAAACACGGGCGAACATGAGCGAACACGAGCAAACATACACGAATGCTCGCTCGTGCTCGCTTTTTCGGTGAATACACACCTTTAGGTGAACATATTTGATGCAATTATTTTCAATTTTAACTTACCATTCGTGTGTATGTGTGTGCGCGCATGTAACTCTTTTTATGTTGTGAATATACTCACTTTTAATTACTTTGGAAATCTCCGTAATGTATAATGTCTGGTTCAAAAAATTATTCTATATGTATGTATTCTATTTATGCCTAAATTGGTTTCAAGTGAATGTGTATATTAGGATTACTATTTAAATAAATATCTATCTATCTATTCAGGAAAATATGTGAGAAAGCCATTGCATAGTAGATTCTGATCAGACTCCTTCAATCTACACAGTTTTTCATTTGATTCATTGCAAAAAATAATTTATTGAATTTCTTGCGGACACCATCAATATGAGCGTTCCAATTCAAAGATTCATCCACAATTGTTCCCAAGAATTTTACTCCATGTGACATAATTATTTCATGAATGTAGAACACTAAATCTTGAATATTACTTTTTCTGTTATGAAAATTCATTGTTACTGTGTTTGAGGTGTTCTAGACAAGACAATTCACACCAAGAAGATAATGCTACTACTTTTGGCCGCCACGTCATCCATAGTGTGTCCAGTGACTGTAACAGTGGTGTCATCTCACCACAAATTTAGACACATCATCAATGAATATAATAAATAATGATAGTCCTAAAGCTGAGCCCTGAGGAACGCTCAGTTTAGGGGCATAATCATTTGACAATTTGCCTACATAGCTTCCATATTTGACTGACATACAGCGCTCCTCCATATAGAGCCATCCCAATAGATTGTTTGGGAGACCAATACATCAACTTATTAAACATAAATTCTCATGACAAAGTGTCGAATTCCTTAGACAAACCAAAGAACAGACTTATAACAAAGTTACTCAGCTATCTCGATAAAGTTCACTTTCTGGTCATTCAAAATTATTTTGAGGACTTTTTTAATTTTTTCGTCGGAAACCGTCTCTTTGGGGCGTCACGCGGCGTTGGATGCTCTTGGCTCCTACCGAGCAACGTCTAAATTGGTAGCAAATGGACAAAAACGACTCTCCTCAATAGGAAGACTTAACAGAATGTCTCTGGTCTAGATCCCTGGACATACTGGCCTGGAAGGCAAAGAGGCTGCTGATCATCTTGCAAAGGAGGGTGCTGCAAGCAGCTTCATTGGATCAGAACCTGCTATTGGCAACGCTTTAGGCTTTGCCAAATAAAGAGTGAACACCTGGATGGCAAGAAGATTTACGGACTTCTGGCACAATCTTCCAGGATTGCCACACTCCAAGGCGTTTATTCACCCTTCGATGCTTGATACCAAACTACATTAGGGGTGAACTACGATGACTAACATGCCTTCTTACAGGTCACTGTCATTTGAATCATCATATGCAGAGACTCGGACTGTTAGAAGACAGTGGTGTCACCTCTGTTTGGAAAACGATGAAACAGCAGAGCACATACTTTGTGCCTGCCCCGCTGGGCATTAAATCAGGTTTTTAGAGTTCAGCAGAGCCGTACTCTTACCGTCTGACCTGAAAGAATACTCACCATACAAACTAATCGGCTTCATTAAGAAGCTTGGTTTTTATGGTCGAGTGTAAATAGGTGTAAGCCACAATAAACTCCTGCGGGTTGCGGTGGAGGGTCGAATAGACCCACTCACTTTGCACCTAACCTAACCTAACCTTTGGGGTGTCCAGTGCGTGCATCGTGCTCTTTTTTTTTCACCTCGTTAAAACTTAGCAGACCACTTCTCAAATTGATATTGATGTTCAACTTGATCGAAAAAAAATTTTTGGTTGTTGTTTCACTATAGTTGAAAATATCATCCCTTGGTTTGTGAGGATATATATTAAAAACAAAATGAAAATATACAATTTATTGAATATTCAATTACAGTCTCATTAAACAGGTCATATATACTGATCTGAGGATCTCAGGAACAGTATACCTATATATACCTATTCAAAAAACACACTATTGTGAGATTGACACTGAATAGTTTCACAAAAACGCAACACGTGTTTCGCCATACAATGGTGATTATATTCGGGCGAACTAACCAATAATATTGCCCAATAATATTGCACAATAAAGTGTGTTTTTTGAATACGTTACATTTTGGGTTGAAAAAATATCACTAGTAAAGCATTTTCACCCATTTGAACTTGTAAATATTTGTTGAACATGTAGATCATTTCTGTTGGGAAAGGTATATTCTACGTCATCATCAAGATTTTTGTTTGTGTTCACTATAATGTCTATTGTAGATTGCTGAAGTCCACAATAGATTGTAGATTTTGGTTGCAATTATCTTCTCACGCCGTAAGGTTTGCTCTCATGTGTTATCAGGTAGAAGGATCCTCTAGTTCTCCTGAAATAATTCTGAATTAGATTCTGGTAATAATCGAACTGATAATAATTTCAACATTTAGTTATTGTAAATGACAATTATTTCATGTTACATGACAAAGTTTAAACATTTGCTGCATTCGTTGAAGTTTTGAACTGGCTCAGCACTCTTCCACAGATTTTTCATGAAATTGAGATGAAAATGAAACACGATTTTTTATGGACCTCTCTGAGGATTGTCAACAATCTGAAAAAAAATGTAATGGAAAAATATTATATTTATCAGTTACTTGTCGCATTTGATGATTCTGTCTATTTTTAACACCTGTATTCAGTTTCCCATTTAAATTATTTTTTGAGATTGGGAAAGGTGAAAATTACCAAAAATTTCGATAAAAAACGATGATTTTCTCCTCAAAAATGACATTCAACCGATTTCTTTCAATACATCTACTACCATTCAGCAAACCTCTCAACTTTGTTGAAACTTTAATCATTGAATATGTACTATGGACTCATTTTGTAGTCATTAACAGTTTCAACAATAATATTCAAAAACAACAATATCCAAAAATGAATTAAAGTTAGCCAAAATGTTGCTGCAGATGTTGCTAGGTTGTCTGCTAGGTCTTGTGCCATTATTCGTTTCTGAGAAAATTGAAACAATAAATGAAAACACTCTTATAATCAAAGGAAAGCTGAACCTCAATTCGACAATGAATGATGAGGTCTGTTCAGAAATTGAATGTTCAAATTTCGCGAAATACGTAAATTCGATTGATGATTTTTTTATGTTGCTCCACTCATCGCGATCATATGTTCACAATTTCAGTTGTTTAGCATTTTCAGTTTTTTCTATGTTTTTTACCACTTTTATTTGTAACTAACGTTACTGCAGTTACATTTTCAAACTTATACATGTACAGTGCTTTTCATTAATGTTCCTTTTATTTTTTGAAATGGTCATCTCAAAAAATTGAAATTTGGGATAATGACATTGATGCATGAATACTCAATTTTGAAGTGATATTGATAGATGAAACTTTCAAGATGGCGACTGGGCGCCATCTGGGAAAAAATTAAACGGAAAGGGGGGTCTTGTGATACATCTTTTTTGAAGCTCCTGACAAATGCTTCACAATTCTAGAATATAATGTCAATATATTCAACTACTACAAAATGGCGGAACTTTTAATAATTGTCTGAATACATTGACATTTAACTACATAATATGAGGTAATAAGCTTGAGGTCAGCTCAGAATTTGCTCTAAATGGTTTCTTTGAACTTCTTGACATATGAACAGCCTATCCGATATTTCACGCGAAACATTTTCGAACACAGTAACGTCAATATCTCTACAAATATTTATTATTCTCTGCCGTATATCCAATATTGAAGCAGGTTTAGTTCCGTACATCTTTTGCTTCAAATAGCCCCATAAATAAATCCAAAGGTCTCAAATCTGGCGAGCGGGCTGGCTATTCTGTAGGACCTCGATGGCCATTTCAACGACCGGGAAAAGTATTATCCAAATAGTTTCATACTTGTCTGGAGTAATGTGGTGGTGCTCCATCGTGTTGGAATACAATATCCATATCGAATTCATTAGGATTCGTTTCGACGATTTCAGTGATGAGAGGGTCAACAGTAGTTTCCAGCATATTCAAATAGAGTTTCCCTGTTAAATTTTAATCAATGAATAGAGGTACTACAATGTGGTTTCCCAATACTTTGATTTTTTAATTACTTACAAACTTTAATTTTTTCTGGATATTGGGTATGTGTTTCCCCGAAAACGTGAGGGTTGGCGTCACTCCAATAACGGCATTTTTGTCTGTGAACATTGCCGTTTGAAAAAATGTACATTCGTTACTAAAACAAATATTTTGAAGATAGGTAGGATGCCTTGCAATGGTATCCGTCATGATTTCGCAGAATTCTGTTCTTCGATCAGGGTCATTTTCAGTTAATTGGTGTACCATTTTAATTTTGTATGGATGATACCTATTTCTCTTTAAAAGTCTCCACACAGTAGAAGGAGACACCTCACAAACATTCGCGACGGAATGAGTGGACTGTTCAGGATTTACTACCATCTCACCAATTATATGCACTTGCTGTTCTTTCGGAATGAACGGATGTTGTGAATTTGGATACAAGTTCCCTCAAATATTTTCTACAGATAGGACGATTCGGAAATCGTTCATTGAAAATCCTTTCGATCTCGTGAAAGTTACGCGTTGCACTGTAATTAAAAACCGCTCCAATTTTTTTTTTCAATGGACGAGAATTGATCATTCAAGAGATTGTTACTAGTAAAACCGAAAACTAAATGAGAATATTCTAACTGAACAATGATGTGCATTGTCGTACTGTCATTTTTTGTCGTTTATATAGACAAAAAATAACTTAACAAACCTTATCGGGTTGTTGGAATAGTCATATGGCAGATAAAAAGGAGTATTTCTAGAAATATCGATATCAATATGTTTATCTTCAGGAAATTATTAAATGTTCCGCCATTTTGTAGTAGGTAAAGATATTGACTTCATATTACAAGGTTGTGAAGTATTCGTCAGGAGTTTCAAAATGATGTATCACAAGACCCCCCTTTTCATTCATTTTTTTCCCAGATGACGCTCAGTCGCCATCTTGAAAGTTTCATCTGTCAATTTCACTTTAAAATAAAGTATTTATGCATTAATTTCGTTTTCCCAAATTTTAATTTTTTGAGTTGACCCCTTCAAAAAATAAAAGGGGGAACATTAAAGAAATACACTGTATGCATATACATTGTATAAGTTACCACTTTCATTTGTAATTAATGTTAGTGCAGTTCCGTCCTATAAGTAACAAATAAAAGTGGTGAAAAACATAGAAAGTTTCAATTCGCATTTCTTCATTATGATTTCCTACTACGTAGTAACGGCTACATCCATCAATTCATTTTTAGTTCATTGGTGAGAGGCATGAAAGAAGTGATTTGCGTAAAAAATGCATCAAAGAATTTTTATAAAATTTTGTGTGAAAAATGCAATTGAGTGTTCAAAAACACTGACGGTGGCATATGGAAATCGTTATCTGAGTCTGAAAATGTCTTACAAGTGTTGAAAGCTTTTCACATAAGGTCGAGAAGATGTGAAGACGACGCTCATCCTGGACGCCCCAGCACATCAACAACCGATGAAAATGTTGAGGAAGTGAAGAAGATTGTTATGGAGTATCGGTTGGCTCATGATATGTAATTTTTTCGGAAATTTTGGGCATGAGGTGCGTGACAGCGAAGTTCGTTCCATAATTGCTGAATTTTGATCAAAAGAACCGTCGCATGAGCATCGTTCAGTGAATGAACGGAAAGGTTCATAACTGGTGACCAATTATGGGTATATGGTTAAGCTATAATAAGGTCTCACAGGAAGCAAGTCTTTCAACTCTTTCTCAAGAGCGCTAAGATCATTTATTGTTTATATAGCTCGAGGAAGGTGATTGAATATTTTGAGACCATTGTAAATAATGGAATATTTAACTAGGGTCGAAGAAGGCAGCGCTAATTTGAAGCTGAATTTCGCCTGGTTTTCAAAGAGAAGTCAAATCGTTTTGTATATAAATAACGAGACCACAGTTAGGATTCTGTTAGAGACGAGAAAATGCCGACATATGCATCGTATTGCACGTTTTTGTATCAGTGATATTGATCGTAGGCATGCGATAGAAAACACACCCTAAAAGCAAATAATATAATGAAGATGGGATTCGAAGAAAGAATGATAAACCATTTTAGCTACCTTACATCCAAGCTCTAATGCAGTTACTCGTATTGCATAACAACCAGAGGATAGGTTGGATTTTAAACTATCTACATGTTTGTTGAATTCAAAATTATTGTCAATGAACATGCCAAGGAATTTAGAAGTTGTTCAGTGTCAATTTGAATATTATTTAAATGTACAGCTGGAATCTGGCAACGATAGCACTACTTTTATTTTTGAACTCAAGCTCAAGAGATTTGAGTCAAACCGGTCTTTCATTTCTCGTGATGTCACCCTCAATAAGTTCATACAACGTATGGTTGCCAGCGGCATGCCATAAAATTGTGGTATCATCAGCAAATGAAGTAAATTTACCTTGGATGTTAATATATTGTAGGTAATTAAAGTAAATCAAGGGTGAAAGTGGACCCAGAACAGAACCTTGTGTGACGCCGCAACTTATACCTACATTTGAGTATGAAGTGGTTTTGACCACCTGGGTGCGATCTGCTGAGTATGATTTAAACCACTTGAGACTTACTCCAGTTATACCGTATCTACTGAGTTTCCGTAAAATAATTTTATGATTCACGCAATCAAATGCTTTGGCCATAACTACAACCACATCCACTGTTTCTTTGTCATTTATGTTGGAATCAACATTGTATAGCATCGGAAGTGTTTTTTTGCTGCTTTCGGAAACCAAACTGGAAACCAGAAAGCAAAGAAGTTTTGTTTTAAATAATTTTTCTATCAATTTAGCCATTACAGAGATTAGAGAAATTGGACGAAGACAAGGACGAAGACCAGTCCAGCTGATGAAGCAAACACGTCTCGAATAAAATTTATAGTGTAACGAATCCGAAGCCACCCCTGACCGATATGTCGGTCAGCGAGCAAACACATGACATCACCGCAAAGGAATGCAGTCGGTAACCGCCGATTAAACTATAGTTGAGTACCGAAACGACTACAGAATTGTAGAACAATCGTTACCGATATATAAGGTCGGCTTCTCGTCCAGAATCTGGACGAGAGTTCAGAAAGTGAATCGAGCGGTTAAACAAATAAAATAAGCGTTAAGTGCTAAGTGTTGTAAATAAATTAGTTTGTGATAGTGAAATATTGTTGGAAATAAATTTGTTAATTGTTTAAACTGTTACAATAGTGTGAACATTCAATGATTATTATCATGGATTTATTAAATTTCATCAAGTTAATTCACAAATCAAATACTCTTCATTCGGGTGAAAGATAGTTCAGGACCAAAGCCACTGGGTATATTCAACCCTCCACTACAATCCACGAGTGTTTATTATGACCTGGGTGAAAGGTAAAGCGTTACAGTCACTATTTATAGTCAGTAGCTTCAGTTGGGCACATAATATTGGCGATGGGATCTTGATTGAGTAATATGGTATTGGAATATTTTGGATCGACTCTTTTCGAACGAGTTTGGCTTTTAAATTGATTGAAGGAAGCCGTATACACGTCCATTCAATGAATAATTCCTACGAACGTCCATAACTCAGATTCTGAGCCGGAGCGATACAAAGTAACTCACCAAATCGTAGCAATAACTTACGGAGTGTTTACGTAGCCCATGTATGCGTCTACCGAGAAATTGCAATGTTTATCGGATCCTCTCCAAACGGTGCATCTGGTGGCTGGAAAAGCTCTTTCGTTCCTCACCGATTCTGCATAGAGCCTCCAGGCTCTTACGTGACTGCATGCGACTGAAATGAATATATTGATACGTAAAAAACCAATTAAGAGGATTAGAGTAACGATATTTTCCTTCAGAATACATTATCTTCCATTTCGTTATTTATTCCGACCATATATTTGAGTTATTATGCCTTTGATATTACGGAAAATTGGATAAGTGATGGTTGAGTTGCATTGTCGCTATTGAAAAGAGTTCATTTCAGCAATTACCTCCAATTTCCCATTTCATAATTTGATAAGAATTGAACATAATGTAGGTATTTGACAAAATGGTTAAGACTTTCACGGCAGAGGTTTTCAGTGTCACTATTTTCCGGGTTTGAAGGCCGTGCATTTTTGGAGTTTCTTCCTGACGTTTCGCTGGCGCGAGTGGCTAGCTTCCTCAGACGTTTATACATCCTGAGTTTATATCTTCGATAACTGAATATTACGACTGCTTAACGCGTATTTATGTTGACTCCTCAGGTACTTTGGTGTGCTAATACCTGTGTAGTCAAAGTAAACGATATTGTGTACACTTAAAGTTGGCGGTACTCTCAAAAGCCAAAGAAAACAATGCATAGAAATGAACCGGCTGCGAATTAGTCAACGTGGACTGTAGAATTGGCGGTTCGTATTGGATAATTTTTACTAACCAAGTTTTATGATTGGCTGAAGTGTCATAAAATAAATTTGAAGTCATGTTACGGTGACGAATAGAAATCGGAGAATGCGGGGATGGTTATCATCGTCGTGTAATCAATGTTCAGTTCGGCAACTGATCGCGATTTTATGTTGAAATACGATACTGGTGCAGTTATAATTACTTGAAATTTTTGTTATCTGCTTGAAATGTGGCGTCCTTGGATAAGTACTAATAGTAATAACAAGTTTGATAACAACGCAGACTCTTTCCAGTGTAGTGATTCCAATAGCGATGGTGAACAATGCGAGAAAGATTCGGATGCATTTGAATATTGTAATACAGAGAGTATGTTTCAATGAATATGAGAATCTACATCTGAAGTTTGGTTTCGAGGGAAACAAACTATAACTAGTAACATCAGATTTGACCAAAATTCTTTTCTCAACTGTACGTAAAATAGATAAGAACAAACCTTATGAAAGCAGGACGCGATGTGACACAGGATTATCAAAACCTTTAGTTGTTCATCTAATAAAATCATTGGAAAAAACAATATACGACTGTTAAAAGAGCAATGAGATTCCAACAACTGAAATCATAAGGAAGAAATTGATTACTTCCAGCCATAACGTGAGCTGCTGTAACAAAACTACCCAGAATTGGATAAAGAAACTGAGATTTAGATTTAAAATAAAAAACAAACGTCAATCAGATGCGGAGAGCAGAAGAATAGAGGAATTGACTAACAAATAACTGAATATAGACAAGAACAACGGCAAATTTTCTATTTGGACAAAACTTGGTATGACATTCACGACACAGTTACGAAAGGGTGGACTGATGGTTGTACGCCTAACATGCCTGCAAACAAAGGACCAACTACCTGAAGTTTTACAGACGAAAACATTTGAAAAAATGTATGCTCTTGAGAGTATTCCTGAAAAGTATGGACACACCATACTGAGACTTTCCCCCTATTTTTGTGTTTTCAATCCCATCGAGTTGATTTGGGGAAAATTGAAACAAATCATCAGGCGTAAAAATAATTTTCCAAAATTTGATAAGACAGTAATAGAGATAATTGAAGAAGAAGAATCTAATATTACCTGGATTTGGTAAATTGTCAATAACGTTCGTTGATCCTTATCTACTTGCCGTCATGCTGTTTACTTTTCTTGAACTTCTTAGATAGTATTTGATATTTGAATTGAAAGGGTTATATATTTTTTTTTTGTTTCAGGAGGACTTTCTTTCAGTTTGTGTCTGAAACTTACTTCTTTGCATGATCTACACATCCATGTATAGAGTTACTTATTTTCAAATTGATTACTTCTTTCCTTTCTTTGGAAGATTCTCTCATCCCTTTTTTTGTATCAGATGGAGTAGTAGAAAGCCAAAAACTTTCCCAAAAATATTTGATATTCTTGTTTAAAATCTTCATTAATATACAAAGATCCTAAGAGAGGTCGTCCTCATCTGTTCATCAGAATAAACATTTTTTTTATTGAATTCTATACACAGATGAGTATATCCCGAATGCATTACCAATCAAAAATTGTTTTTCATGACTATCCTTAACAAAAAGGTGACTTTTTTTGTCATGTTTCGGCCAGAGCCCTTACAGTTCTGAAACAAAATTTGGAAAATTTCTATAGAACGTTTTGGGGCAGACAGAATTGGTTCCACAGAAAATTTCAATATGTGCAATAGGTTTGGAGTTAGAAAATGAACTTTTCTTATGCCATCGTTATGTTCAGTACTATCGAAACTACAAAAAAATTTTGACCAACTGCTTTGTACACTTTATTGAGAGGAACAAAAAATGTCTCATGAACATTTTTGGCACTTATAACTATTCAAGAACTTTTTTGTGAGATTTTGACGGGACAGTTTACAAAACCGCAACATATACGACGTCTGTTTTGGTGAATTTCCACATCTTTTTTTACATCTTAACTTGTTTATAACTTTTGCAATTTTTTTTATGTGCTACGGAACAGTATCCGGTCATTTTTCTAGATATCCTTCCCTATCGAATGAGCTATCACACGTATTTTGCCGACCATTATCTCTATTTTTCACCATTTTCAGTTTGTGAACAATACTATAATTCCAAAATAGTAGGCAGTAAATTCTTAAAAATGACTGACGTTTTTGCCTTAATCTGCGTCTTGTAGTGGCGTACGGAAATTATATCAAACAGGTGAGGAAAAATGGTGATGAAATATAAGGAATTACAATCTTGACAACAATGTGTTCGTTTAAATACAATTATATTCCTGAGAATTTAGTGCTTACTATTATGGAATTGTACTATTGATTAGTATGCGAGTAGCCCTCAGAGATATGCATATTTATCGTCACACATATACGATAAACAACGTAATTTTTTCTGAAATTACAACAAATGATTTTTTTCCAAAAATATCAATAAATCGTTAGTATAGTGAGGAAAAGATTCAGATACTCACGAACTTGATCGACAATTCTCTGTCTAACCAAATAACTAGGTTGGCATCCAGGTTGTAGTGCTCTTCCACCATTTGGATAAAAGTCAGCATGTCCTACAGATAAAGGAAATCCGAAAATTCCCGAATCTGTATGAATAACGTCAACATATTCAGCGTCATTTGAATTGAGTCGTTTGGAAATATCTGAAAACAATAATGGCGTTTGATAGAAACTGAACAGACGAAAAAAACCTGAAATTATGTGTTATATTTTCAACATCCAATTAACTCAAAATGATTAAAAACGTTTAGTGGAGATTAACTGACTCACTATACAGCTCGATGACCATCGGTTAGCCGTATTTTGGGAAATAATAATAAAAATGAGAAAAAACTGTCTGTTTCGTAACGACTTTTTTTTGTAAGTAACGTTACTGCAGTTTCGTCCTTTAAGGACATTTTGAAACTGATACAATAAATAATTAGATTAATATCCAGAAAACTGGCAAATTCAGGTTGTTTAATATGCTTCATCGAATGAAAATAATGGCGTTTCACCAACACTTCCTGTTATACCGGAAGTTGGTACCAACTTCCTTAATTCAAACTCTCGCAACATTCTATAGTATGTTACAGTATCCTTCACCATTCAAATTTTCATCATAAATATAGCATCCAACTGTCGGACATTACGCCTAATTTCAGTATTATCTTAGGAGAATATTTTAGAAAACTTCATTCTTCTCATCAAATAGTTGTTACATTATAATGATTACTAGCGAACCGCCCCGGCTCCGCACGGCTGCAATGCTGATACTAAATATATATTCACGCACCGGACATTTAAGGACATGGATAAACAGTGATGAAAATGTAACTTTATTTTATGAACGCACATCTACAACATAAAACGTACCTACATAAAAAAAAATCAGCCTTCGAAAATATAACCGTACGAGAAACATTGATGAAAAGGTAATTTTCATATGTAAACGGGCCCCTTTTATCACCAGGAGGGAGACCCAGTTGGAATATTTGAAAATCTTCTCTTAGTGCGCATCTAAAACTTAAGAAGCAATATGTGTGATTAATGACTCGTTTATTTTGTGGAAATTCATGATCACTTCAATGAAATGCATAAAAACAATTTTGGATAATTTCCACTAGTTATAATAATAATTATAATAACCTAAGAAGCACCTATATACCACATTTCAGCTTCCTAGGACTCACCAATACGAAAAAACAGAGATGAACGAGTGTTAATAAGTCAGTGAGTTTAGTATTTATAAGTATAGATTTTTCACTTATAATTTTTTTTTTGAGTCATAACTTGAAAATGTTCAGGGTTACACTTTATAGTTAACGAAATAACCAGCTTCGGTTTCATCAAAAAATGTATGCACGATTGGGGTTCAATGGCTACATAAAATTGGGTACTCCTGCTGTAGCTACAAACATGGAACGACAATCGATGCAGTTTTATCTTGATATCTTTTAATTTTCATTCGAAAACATTATTTGTATCTTATTTATCATACTGTAAGCCTATTGTCTCGGTCTTACAATCACCACAGTAATTACTGATGCATCCGATAATGAAAATAATAAGTAAAAATAAAAAATCTATTAAAAAAATGTTAAATTATCGATGAAGCATATTGAAAAACCTATATATGCAACTATATTGTACAAAAACGAGTTTTGAGATGTATCGATAATCGTGTAGAGCTATTTTGAAAACATTTCGTGTTTTGACGCTTCCATTTTCAAAACGTTTGTCCATGTTTTTGAAAATAAGAAAACTGTTAACCGCAATTCGGATATTCATTGTTATGGAACAAGAAAAATGCAACATTTTCATGTAAATTTAGCATAAAGAAAAATAAATTAATGTGCTACTGATCATTTTGGCCTCAAAATATTTAACAATTTCCCAGAATAATTGCCAATTCCAACTCATGTAAGCCATGTCGATGAATGGAAATAAATATTGATTGATTGAATGTTCAGGATATAAATCCTATTATTCCTCAAAATACGGCTAGCCGACGGTCATTGGGCTGTGCCATGTATAAACAAACATCATGGTGTTTCATTTTTAGGCGATATTTTTTTTGGTCCTACCTGAAAATCTGATAATGCATAGAAAAAAATATATATTCCCGTTGGAAAAAATGTTACGTCAATTAGAGGCTTCGCTCATTCGAAAATTCGATTTCTCATATAAAAAACAGAAGAAAAATTTTCAACTCTATTTTTCGCTATCAAAACACTTTTCAATCAACATTTTTTGAGTTGTAAAGCGGAAAAGATGAATGTTAATGCTAACTGAAATCAAATTTTCTTGAAATTGGAAGTTTTCAATCTTACAGTAAATATTATTCACAATAGACATTGTGAAGATATATATAAAATTGATATTCATAGATGATAATTTCAATTCAGTGAATAAATATTGTATACTTCAATGTATAAATCGTTAGAATTATTGAAATAATTTTTTTTTCTTTCATTTCTGCGTTTATGGTATAGTTCAAGTAAAAGATATAGTGCCCCCTACCTTCCAGCAGTTCCCCTTTAATAACACACACAACGCGGTACTCATCGCTACATTCTGTTGGTCACTGTAACTTGACTTCAAATTAAATTTCATGACTTCTCAGCCAATCAGCCAATTCTTCAGTCCACGTGGACTAATTCATTGCGGCATAAGGCTCGATCCAGACTATGATGCCGTTCTCGATCCGATCTCGCTCCGGTCTCGGTCCGTTCCCGGTCCGGTAAAGTATTCTCAAACAAGAAATAATCAGAGTATTCTCACTATCGTATCGCTCTGGTTCCGATCCGGCATCGCGCCGGTACCGGTTGGTCGAAAAGAATATTTGACTGGAGCGAGACTAGAGCGAGATCGGACCTGTCATGACTTGTACCGACAGTGTGAATACGTTTTTGTTTCAACTCCAGTCTTTCTTCGGTCTTGCAAGGAGACGTTACATTTTTTTTCTAGTCATGACTAGTAATAAATCATGGGATTCTAAAAAAGATAAGTACTTTATTTGAGTTATTTATAACATTTGATCATAAATAATAAACTTTTCTTTGTCATCTATCAAATGACGATACAACGTTGATATTCGCCTTCTTCATTTCTCGTTAGTAAACTTGGATGTATCCACATTCTTCTTGTAATTTTTTTCATTTGTATTATGTTCGTCCAAACTAATAGCTATTATCGCTAATTCTTCGATTGAAAAATTAAATGCCATTTTTTGGCGAGTATAATTTACCGAATTATTTCGAGAAACGTCCTATGTCGACCATGGATCGAGACAGACTGAGTGTGGAACTAGTAGTGTAGACACAGCAAGATCTGATCGGACCGAGACCGGAGCGAGATCGGACCGAGAACGGCATCATAGTGTGGATCGAGCCTAATTCCTTTGTATCGGTTTTTTTGGCCTTTGACTTCGCCGCACCTTTAAGATTACTATATCGGTTACTTCGACTATAAAAATAATGTTTGTTTATTAGTATTCAGGAATTGTTTTCTATGCATTGCTACAACTTGCAATAAGTATTGTTTCTGTTCCTCATTATAAGTTAAGCTCCGATTATATGATTCCATCAATTGAACTCCTAGTTCAGCAGTATCATTTACGGCGCGTATTTTTTTTTTAATTTTTGAGCATGTATTATAATCAGAATTCCATTGATCTGGATGTAATTATGTAAATTTGGTGGGAAGTTGAAATCGCTCAAATAGATGTATCGAATTTTTTCATGTGAAATCTTACAAATTTACAGTTATGCAGGAATAAATCTCGACTTTTTCTATATTAGTTTCGCTAGCTTTTGATTCATTGATTCTATGATTTCAATTTTAATTTCTGAGCTTACATCATCATCAAGAAGTGATGAAGTGATAAGTTCTTCAGACAAATACCAGAGATAAGTGCTAATTTTTTGAAGCTGCTTCTGAATTTTCTTATTGATCGTTTTATATTCCAATAAATTTTTAAAAAATCCAAATTTTGTCGCTAAGTTTCAATAAACATCAGCGCACAATGCCATGCATGCAATACAGATATGACTGAGTTCTTGGCTTTCTACTCTGCTGAGGAAAAATTGTTCCTGAAACAGGAAAATTTTCAAGCAATAAATGGCTTTCGAAAGCCATCGTACATCTTCAAAAGTAGTGTTTTTCCTGAAACGGTTTCCCAAATATACTGACGGTGTCTCGAGTAAAACTAGAAAAAGTTTTAAAATTAAAATATGCGCAAAAATTTGAATTTAAGTTCGTTGATATTATGATTTCACAGTAACTATGGTTTGCAACTCGTCAGTGCAAGGTTCCGCTTTGAATACCCTAGTGATGGCTATAAATAAATCCTTTTCCCTTGGAAATTTCCCTCCATGTCTAAAAACAGCTATTTTAATTTCTCTTTTCAAAAGCTGTCCAAACCAAAATAACTTCAGACCTATCTCCATGCTGTCAACACTCTCAAAAATCATAGAAAAAATGGTGAAAAAAAGGGTATTAGCTCTTCTTTATAAATACAATATATTATCTAACTGTCAATTTGGCTTTCAGAAGGCGAAAGGCACAAATGATGCAATCTTTTCCTATCTTGAACATGTCTACACACATCTCAACAATGGTGAGGTCGTAGCTGCAGTATTCTGCGATTACTCCAAAGCTATTGATTGTATAAATCATGAACTTCTTTTGCAAAAGTTGAACTATTATGGCTTTAGTGGAGCGTGTAATTACTGGTTCAGGTCTAACTTGAGTGATAGAAAACAGTTAGTAAGATCAAACGAAAAACTATCACACACTAAGGATATCTTATGGAGCGTTCCACAAGGATCAGTACTGGTCCCGATTCTCTTCCTTATTTATGTAAATGACCTTGTATCTCTCTCAATTCAAGGAATTTTTACGATCTTTGCGGATGCCACCACGCTCCTTTGGCATGAAAAAATACTTCTAATATGAAAGAAACTATCTCTAGTGATTTAGAAGTTATGAAAAAATGGTGTGACGCAAACTACTTGTGCTTTAATATTAAAAAAACTAACCTACTCACCTTCAGCTATAATATTAAAAATTTATACTTGAATGGACAAATTCTTGAGAATAAAAACTAATCCAAATTCCTGGGAATCTTCATGGATAACAAATTAAAATTTGATCAACATATTTCAGCTTTGAATAAAAAATTGGCATCAGGATGTTATGCACTTCCAATAGTTTCAAATGAACTGAGTTCTTCCACAACAAAAATGGTATATCATTCCCTGTTGAGTCCCACCTGAGATATGGTGTTGCCTTCTGGGGATTTTGCAGTCAACAACTTTTTTATTCAGTGTTTGTTTTGCAATATTTTCTATTGTTATATTTTATCTATTAGATATGTGAATTTAGTTTACTTGGCTACCCATCTTGAAGAAAAATTTGGATAGTGGCGAAATGGCAACAGACTGATATCGGAGAGCACGTTGTATTACATCGAATGTTTCAGTTGTCAATGAACAACATTGATGGTCCAGTCATTATAGTAGGTTCACCTCGGAATTCGAGATACCCAGCTGTAAGTCTGTAAATACTTGTATATTGTCTCAAAACCTACATATGGTAGGGTGTAAGCAACTATTAAATTTCAAGGTCAAAGGTCACAAAAATGGTTTTTTTGCGCTTTTTTTGGAAATATCTCATTTCCTATGGGTTTTTTTGCTATTTGTATTTATTATCAATATTGTAGAATACAAAATTCTCTACAAATTTTGTTGAAAAAAATTTTTTATACGGTGAACCGTTTTCGAGATAGAGGGCGGAGAGCACGCGGTCACAGCATCACTTCAGGTCAACCGGTGCCTCCGGTCGAAAACGCGCCATATATAGTTGATGAACTATCGATAAATCAATGATTATAAATATTTGTCAATTTTTATTAATTATTATATTATATTTTATCATTTCTTTCCCAACTTATCCACTTTTTATTCAGTATTAATTTATTTAACAACACTTACCTGCCCATGTAATTGCAGAATTGTTAATGAAAATATAGGAATTATATTTGAATTTTAACCTAATTAATATTTATAACTTCTTACATGATGAAAAAAAAAACAAATAAATTATGAATTAATATTTTTATTAAAAAATTTAAACATTTATTTTTATTGAAAGTAAAGAAATGGAATGAAGGGTACAAAAACTACAATTTATAATTTTAATCATCTTCTTCATCTTCATCGTCGTCTTCTGGCTACTGGTAAATTTCAAACTGGTCTTCATTATCGTCTTCAACGACATTTGTCTCAAGTTCTTCCATGATTTCGGGGTCAAAGGTTCCATCTTCGTTAATGACGCTCTGATATGGTAGAGCATTGAGACACGCTTGCCCATTACATTGGCCACAAGCTAAAGAGCATTGCAAGCCCGCTTTCCTGCATCCGCATTGCGAACCACAACCACTCTTGCAGTTGCAGAAAATTGTATTTAGCAAATCTTTTGGAGCAGGTGGTAAAATTGTCATGATAGGCTCCAGAAAATCGTTTCGCATTGCCCAACCCCATACCTAGGCTTCCAAATCATGTCCTAACCAAGTTTGAACTTGATAATATACACGGTTGAAATGTTGATGAGCAGCTGCACTTGTTGGTGGAATATTTGAAAGCTGCACAGGTTTATTAAGTTTTTTAGACTTGACGTGATGCATATGACGAAGATGATCGAGACTTTTCACAGTTTTCGGAGCATTATAGACTGCCAATAAGGTGAACAATTTTCTTCCTCAAATGCTGCAGCTAGTTCATCCAAATTTGTCAGTTTCTCAAAAACTTTTAAAAATGATTTTTTCCCTTTTTAAAAAGCGCAGAAGTTGTGTCACAGACACTCAATGCGTGCAGAAATAAAATATGTTTTTTAGGATGAGGATAATTATCAAAACTTTTAGTCGAGTATATCTTCGTTTTTACATTACCTTTCCCAACTTTTTTAAAGAAAATTTCTTGTTCGTAAGACAGTGTACGCCCAATTAAAATGACAAGTAAATCAATATCTTATCCTATTATAACTGCGGTTTTTTAGACTTTGATTCTTCAATTGCAGTTTCAACAGTAAGAACATCCGCATCATCTCTGGCTTGTTTAGTAGTAATATTTGCAGCTTGTAATTTTTCAATTAACATATTAATGAACTTATCTTTGTTATTTCGATTTGATAAGAATTTTTCTTGAGTAACTGGTACAACCATTGTTTCATCGAAACAAACTTCATACGTTTTTGAAAGTGCAGCAGGTCTTCTCTGCTGCTCCATAGCTTTTACGTTCTTACTGTAGTCTGAATATCCATCAAATACAACAATTATTTTGGAACTGTAATGCCTTTGTAAATAATTATTTTTTAATTTTAATAAACGGTTATCAGTATTATTGAATAGATATAGATTTAATGCATGAAGAAAATGATAAAATATAATATAATAGTTAATAAAAATTGACAAATATTTATAATCATTGATTTCTCGATAATTCATCAACTATATATGGCGCTTTTTCGACCGGAGACACCGGTTGACCTGAAGTGATGCTGTGACCGCGTGCTCTCCGCCCTCTATCTCGAAAACGGTTCACCGTATGAAAAAAATTTTTTAACAAAATTTGTAGAGAATTTTGTATTCTACAATATTGATAATAAATACAAATAGCAAAAAACCCATAGGAAATGAGATATTTCCAAAAAAAGCGCAAAAAACCGATTTTTGTGACCTTTGACCTTGAAATTTAATAGTTGCTTACACCCTACCATATGTAGGTTTTGAGACAACTTTTAGGGTGTCAATATACAAGTATTTACAGACTTACAGCTGGGTATCTCGAATTCCGAGATTTTTACCTAATTTAAGCTTTAAATGACTGGATTATGACATAATTTCATATTTCAAAACTCCTTTGACATCTGTCGAAGAAGTAAAGAAATAAATTATCAAAAAGGAATAACCGCCAAAAAGAATAACAACTTTTTTGATAGCCAAATTTGTTGAATACGACAAGTTTCTGATGAATAGAAAAATTTTCTTTGTGAAAAATACTTGATTTTACGCAGTACCTTATCGGGGTGAACTAAAAAGTTTGCCCTTCTACACTTGTATAAAGTTCTCCATTATAATTTTTATATTTTTCAGATTGTGGAAGGTAACAATTACCCAAAAAAGGTCAATAAAAAACTGGGTATTTGTGTTTTTGAATTGTTTATTTTCTTTCATTCTTTGAAATGCTATATATATAAAATATATATATATATATATATATATATATATATATATATATATACATGCAAAATGTTTTATACACCTCCAAATTACAAACCCGTTGATCGCAAACGCCTCTGAAATCGGAGGCCAATTCGAAAACTCGGAGGCCAAAGCGTTTCCTCGTGTATAATTCTTTCATTCACATTTTTACGTCATCAAACACTCTCTTGCAAAATTTTGTTTGGAGTCCATTTCGAGCGGTATACATATATAGTTATACAATATAGTTCGCTAAAATTCCACTGAGTGGCGCCCTGGTATAATACAGTTATATACCAAAAAACATATTGCAACAGAATATGCCTCCGACTATAGGTAATCTAAATGGGTTCCGAAACATGGCAACGCTGTAAGAGGCTACTTCGTACGGTCATTTTATCCTTGTATATTTTAATGAAATCGAAAGATTTTCTCAAGTTTCGTGTAGGTGAATAGACCTCCAAAGTATAAGTGTTTGTATTTAGCGCTCATCGGATTTCATTTCATAATTGTTATTTATATGTAATTATCATATTTTTTATGCTAAAATACAATTACTGCAGAAGAATACTCGAGGCGTTTTGTCTGTGTGAAAATGTTGATTCACTTTGTATTTGAATCGTTGTAGATTATATTCATTCCAAAAACGCTTTCAGGAAGTTATACCGAGTTGAATCTTGAAACGATGAGCGGTTTCAATTTGTCGTGTACCTCTGGCAAATATCGCTTTTGGTGGAATTAAGTGGGCAAAATCAGTTCATGAAAGTATTTATAAAGAGAAACAAATCTTCATTTTTTTCACGTTATTAGTTTAATGAAGGACAAAATGTTCCTTCTAAGTTTTAGGAATTTATCTGATGAGCTGATTTGATTCATTTTTCATATTCTGAAATGTTGAAAATCAAGATGAGAAGATTATAAATATCTTCTGCTATAACCTCTATAATTTTTATTCACTTTCAAAAATTCAATTGATGTTTGTCATGATTATTGCCATCTAGTAAAAACTAAAGGTATTTGTGTTACTACAATTTTACAGTAAAAAGTTTTCGAAATATTACTTCGAGAAATGAAGAACATAATTACGAATCAGATTTATACACCATTAGGAAATATAAACACAAACCATGTGATACTAATTATTTCGCTAGTCGGTGGAAAATGTAATATTGAAGTAGGAGACAATAGGTATATGACTTTAATATGTTCATATTTTAAGTTTTTCATTGTACCTGTGCCAACCAGTACCTATTGGAATTTTATTTTTGGAAGACTTGCCCATTAATTGATTGTTAAGATATCCAGGATGCATGTTGATATTATTATCTCAAAGACCATTCCTTCTGATAATCAGCAATGGATCTACTCTGAGAAAATGCATTAAAATAATATGCACAGGGTTCCATATCTGTTTATCCAAGATTTGTTTTGTTTTATGATGAGTCTCTAAAAATAGAAGCTCCATTTTACCAATGTCGTCAAATATTTTTCCTAACAATCTCTGTCAATTCATTTCCCCCTTCCGGGTACAATTTTTTCACATACATGTTACCAAGTGTGTTCTATCTTAAACTCAAATAATTCCCACTTTCCAATGGCTTTCACCTAGTTTTCATGAATATTGAAGGACAATCTGTGATTGATTTAGGCCAATTGAATCGTAGAATACTATTATTATCTTGCAAACATTTCCAAAGGCATCAATACAACGCACAACATAGAATACAAAATTATTTCATGTCCTTTTTTATCTTCTGTACATTTTCAAATATAGTAAATCTATCAAGTTATTGTGTAGGTTTTGTATTTTATGTCATACCTTTCAACACGGAAAAAACTAGTTATTTGTACGATGAAATTGAATTTGGAAACACGGGCAAAAGAATAACAGTTTCGAATCAGTAAATCCTTATCACAACCAATCTTTCTACATTAAATGAAAATATATTCTAGAATTTAAATATTGATTTCAATAATATGAAGGTATTCATACAAAGTAAATAAGAATAAAAAATAAAATATTTTGTATTTCACTAAAAAAGGCATAATCTAAAAGGGAATACAAAAATAACAATATCAAAGGAAAAATGAATTGATTGACTGAAATTGAAAAAGGAACCAAAATATATTCATTGAAAATACAAAAAACATCAAGCAATTGAGTAGAATGTTATCCTTGATTATTTTTTCCTATATATATTGTAAATGAATGTTTTCACTCTGGTCCAGTCTTTGTTGTAAAACACATCTGGATATTTGTTTATCAATTCCAAACATTCTTTTTTTCTAGGGGCTTTTTTTGAGCTAATGTTATTTTCAAAGTAAGTTTTTACTAATCCTGCCTGTTCAGCTGTCCAAGCTGTTCTACCAATTATCTCAGATTTCAATTCAATATGTTGCTTATGTTGAGGTTTCACTAAAATAATAAAAAATAAACTTTATGATAGACAAACAATAATATATTCAAGTAAAGGTACAGCAAGCGCCATACGTGACCGCAAGTCCGCCCCCATGTGCATAAACTCATTTTCAAAGTAACCCTTACTGTACAGCTCTTGCAAGACATACAATTGCTCTGTACAGAGGCGTATCATTACGTGTCCTCCAATGCTGTTGGCGTTTGGCAGTGTCTGAATAATGTTTATTTAAGGATAAGTGTATAATTATATAACATTTTAATGAACTGTACTACTACCTATAATACTAAATGAAATATGAAAAGAAATTAAAAAGAAGTCATGTTCCATTTGCTACTCTAATTAAAACTAATTATAGTAACCACATGGGCCGGCAAGAGGCTTATCGGATTCCAATAGTAATTTAGTTGGGAGAGTCTATATCTGTGTGATCGCCACCATCACGTTTGTCGCTTGCTGTAATAATTTTCAGAATATATTTACCTAATGAATTAGGTACTGCAACTGAATGTATGTTTTGAGTATCATCATCATTTTCCGATTCTTCTTCAGCCAACTCTTCTTGTGGGTTGATATCAATTTCATGTAATGATTTACCTTTATATATATCCACTCCTCTCTCCATCAGTAGAAGAAGTTTCGATATTTTCGCTGTCTGATATATATCCTGGGGTAACCTAATCAATAATTCCAAGAGAACAATAAAAATGCTTTACTCATATAGTTTATATTTCTTTATGATACTCATCATGAAAAATGTTAAAAGCAAGTCTTCGATACTTTTTTGAGAAAAATTAACAAATTACTATTCTTGAAAACGAATATTACTTTTGAACGATGAACTTTAATTTTCTTGTTAAAGAATTTGATGAAAAACCATAATGAACGTATTGCAAAATACTTTTTGTGATATGTCTGAATAAATAAATAAATATATCTATGAGTTTTGGCACACCTCGTACAACAAAAAATATTTTGCCAGTTGTATTTTCAAACGAAAATACTCTACATTGAAGTCAGATTTTCTCATATTATTGATTAATTTGAAGATATAGAAATGACTCACAAAAAATACCATCACTCAATAATTTTTACCTGTAATAATCATTGTGGGTCTTTTCTGTGTGTCCCATGAATTGTGCAAATTGTTCTGTTTCTTCCTGATTGAGATTAAGGATCTGCATAACTGTGGCAATTTGTTTCCGCAATTTGTTAGATGAAATCTGATCGGGATATTCTAAACCGGCTTCATGTGCAAATTTGCGAATGACAACATCGCCTCTTGTCCATTTCACAGTTCCTGGAGATCCAAATAAATAAGGGTTGTTTTCAGGAACAATGTTCTGATTTTCGGATCGGATTTTGAGAAAAAAATCTATAAACGTTTGTAAATATGGGGGGAAAAGAATTGCTACTGGTTTGCTACCCTTACCACCTGTTACAATTCGCTTATAGTATTTTGTTAATATTTTTTCTGATTCGGTTAATGCTTTTTCACATTCTTCTTGGTTAATTGAATTAACAGATTCGGTGTAAGTAGTGAGCTTTGTATAGTGAACGTCGCCAATTCGTTTTCTGTTGAATAAAATGGTTAGGGCAAGAGAAGCCTGAACCAAATTCTTGAAATGTTTTTTGTTGGTATAGTCTGATTCAAGAGAAGCCATTGATCTATTTGCTATCAGTGTGACATATTCCTTGAATTTTGTTATGTCACGAGTTAATGGCAGCAAAATTGGTTTTTCCCATTGTTTTTCCCTAAGATCTTTAAAAGCTAAACTGCTTATTTCAGTCGTCCACTGGGAATCTATTAGTTCTTGAAACCGTTTTGTTTCTGTTAGAATTTCCTCTCTATTGGTACATAAAAACGAGGGATCTTCTTTTAGAACAAGACGTATGAGAAGATCACATACTTGCTTTAAAGATGTCCCAATATGAGCGGAAAGACTTGGTGATCGATAACTTTTTTTTTCCATGTCATATCCCCCAAGCCTTTTAGCACATTCTATTGCTAAATCAAATAGTTTTGGTTTCAAAACATCTTTGAGTGCATACTGCAAATTATTCGTCATTTTTCTAAACTCAATTAGGAATCTTGCTAATTCACGCATTTTATTAGAACAAACTGATATTATCTGATCTCTTTTATGTTTTTTAAGATAATTTTCACCAAAAGAATATATCAAAACATCAGTTTTGGCAACCATTGATATTTCATCTGGTTTCATTCTTGAAAATACCTGTTCCTTAACCCTCAATTTGTGTAAGGTACTATTTTGATCTAACGAACAAGCGATAAGAGTTTGAGATAATGCTAATTGATTCTCCCCAGTTCGAGAGCTATTAATATCTTTAAGCACACATTTTTGCTTGTGGCGAGTCAGATAGTTTCTTGTTAATAATGCTTTACAACGACTGCATGGATAATATTTTCTATTTTCAGTTGGGTTGCTATATTTTGGCCGTAAATTGCCTTTCAAATATTCATTGAAATTGCCAGCATTTCTAATCAATCCTATTATTTTTTTCCTTTCTGCATGTTTTTTGGGAAACGAAAGCATTTCTATGACTTCTTTGCAGTCATTATGGTTTCTTTCCAAGTGACGTTCAAAGTTTGTCACTTGTGACAAGCAATATTTACAAAATGTTTTCTTCTTTTTAACATAGCTGAAAAATTTAAACGAATAAATTAAATTAAAGGCTGTAAACTGGTACATTATTTTTTTTTGAAAGTATCTACTCAGTAGTTCAATTTGAAGGTCAGTCATGAAATTCTGAAATATTCAGAATATACACTTTTAGGATTTTTTATCAGTATATAAAAACGGAAAACTTCGATTGTAGAAAAAGAAAAAGTTAAGAGTTATTTTAGAAGTTTTCAATTTTGATATATTGACGAAGAAGTAAACATGTTGAGAAGAATATTATATAAACATCAATCGCCTAACAAAATACTTGTGCTTTAGTTTTTATTAAATGGTTTGATTTAGCTTGCCGTTTGTTCATTCATTTTTTATTTGTTTGAGTTAAATTCAGTAATTGAAATAGGACCCTCTTCCGATTGACAGATTGATTAAATATTTGGTTCACACCTTCAGTTCTGATGACAATACAATTCAATACGTAGGTACATTTGATTCACCTTCTTGTATATTATCTACATCATTATTATCTTTAACGTCAATAAAACCGTTCAACTTATTTTTTTACTTAATATATTATGTTACTGATGGTCGTCATATGCATATGAAATGCTGATTTATCGGATGCTTTTTCAATTTGATTTGAATAGATTCGATATGTACATCTTTTCTTCGCATGCATTGACATTGTAAAATACTTCTGTATTTACCTAACATTACAAGAGGGTCGTGAAGAATTCAGTTTGTCAGCAAAGTCTATAACTGGATTTGTTCCCTGAAAAAATATTATTAGACTGATATTACTAAGGCAGTGATTTCGGACATACCGTGCAAGATTTTTTGAGAACCACATCATCTATTATATTTATTTTATTTGCAGATTTGTTTGCCACTGGAAGATCCTAAAAAAATAACAGAATATATCACCAATATAAAACTGTGCCTTTCTGAATGTTATCAGTTTTCACTCACCAATATATATTTTTTTTCATTTGAATTAAATCCATCATTCATGTAAAAAATCTGAAACACGATAAGAATTATTTTTTTATGAAACTGAAAGAAGTAAGAACTGATTCCTACTTTTTTTATTTCTCGTTCTGGTGAGTTCTTGATTTCCTCATTATTGGCAAAGTCCTGTTTCAGTGACGTTTCTGGACTACAGTCTATGTCATTGTACCCATCTTTTGTAATCAAAGATGAAACAGATGGAACATATGTTGGATCTTTAAATGAACCATCCAAGTCATCATCAATATCAAATGATACATCTAGAGATGGGGCAGGACTGCTATCATATCCTTGATCTGTATATGAGAAAATCAACAATAATTTGGAAAAAAATTAATATTGATAATTTTGTTCAAATCTTGTATAAGAAAAGTATGATGATTTGTATAAAAATTGTACCACAATGTTCAGAATATCACTCAAAATATTAGTTATCTTCTGTGCAAATAGAAATCAGCTAAGTTGAAGTAGTAGATATGTTTGAGTTGCAAAAGATATTTTCAGTTATTTTTCATACATTACATTTTTCAGTTGATCTATGAATTGTTTATAACAAACATCAAATCCATTTTTGGTTTTTTTATAATACAGTGGAACCATTAAATTCTGCATATAAAAAATAACGATAAAAACAAACTAAAAACTTCTCATTTGATTTATCTGAATTTTGAAGAATTATAATAATTATTATTCTCATCATCATTCTAAAATTTTTTACAATGAACTCTATATTCTCTAAGGCTTAAGATACCACCGGTGTCTCGTCAGTACTGAACGAGTATTGTTTAAAAAAAATCTGTTTTTTCGTTAACCAGCTGTCGCACCACTACAAACGACAACCCTCAAAAGTCGAAACTTGTGCGAGCTAAGAATTACCGAGGTCTTACCTTTCAACGTGTGAGTCCTAACACGGGTTGGACGACGCAGGAGCAACTGAAAATCGGTCATTCAGACTAGGGCTTGAACCACCGACCAACACGGCAGTCAATTCTAGTTACTGAATAAAGCACCCACGTCGAACCGCCTGGCTACCGCCCGACCAAAAAGTGTGACCCCGACGATGTAGATAGTAATATGCACTTGCAATCACATGATATCAAATATAGTAGTATACTTCGGAATATTATGACCATCATTGTTATTATAATAATAAAAAATTGGAGACATTTAGTCAAGGTAGTAATAATTGAGCTAATTTACTTCCTAACTAATGATCCACTTCCTGAACAGCAATACTTATTGAATTACATTAAACTGATTATTATTACCGTCTTTATATTGGCTCAGACTGGAGATCAAACTATTCACAAAAAATCAGAATCAACTCAACTCAATACAAGCTTAGTAGGAAGAGTGTATACCTACCACATTTGCGAATTAACTTTCGTTCTATGCAGAGAGCCAATTGAACATTTTCCAAATAATGAATTATTTAAGGTTTTTGAATTGTTAACCCATGATTAGTGACAGTTTGGTTGTCTCCAAGTATACTATTTTCAAGATAAGAATAAAATGAAGATATATAAACATCGTTTAGCAAGCGCTTGGATGGGCAACGATTCTATAACTAATCGCACGTTGAAAAGTAGAACCTTGTTAATCTTCAGCTCGCCAGAAGTTTCGACTGGTATGAGGACAACTGATTGACGGTAAAATTCCAAACCCAAAATCCCAATGTCAATCTGAGCTCTGCGTCAACTGTTGAATTTACAAAAGTTTTGAAAATTCTATTGATTCTCTACTCAATTTTTGATGTTACTCAAAGTACTAAAAACTAAACATATCCATCATTAGTTTCCTAGTTTCATAAAAATGTGCCATTTTATCTTTTCCAAATTAACAGAACAATTAACAGAAAGCGATTATTTTTCACTTTTTTGATTATTCTGATTACTTTTCCACGGCTTGAAAAATGTGAACTTTTGGGATCATCCTATAAAAGTTGTTTTCAATTTTATTTGGTCGATTTCATGAACGGTTTTGGTCAACCGTCCGCAGTTAAATTTCTCGTTTTTATGTGCCGAATTAAAAAAACATAGGTACTCACCTAACAAATAATTTTCATTATCTTCAGCCGATATCACGTCTTGTGCTAATTGCACCATCAACTTGGTTCTCGTTCTAAGTCTACCAATATAAAAAAGCATTTCAGTCAAAAAGTTATTGAAAATTAATTTACTCACCTCATTGTCTGAACATATAATAATATGTATTATAACTTACTACCTCTATTGGAAACAATAAATGAATGCGTAGTAAATATCGTACACTAACTCGATAACATACGTACGACTGGATATAATACGATACGAATTGCAACTTGGCAACCATGTCGGAGGCAAATTGATCATAATTTCTCTAAAGATATATACGGATGAGCCCGTTAGCCTAATTCATGTCCGGAGGCATGTTCATTCGTAAGATTAACCTTATCATACATTTGTGCAAAATTGTTTTTTATTTACCCCTCTCCTATGATTAGGGTAAACAGTCAATATTTATTACTTTTTGCATAGAATATACTTCATTAAAGTGATTATTCATGGAGGAGGCCTGGGTGCCTGTTCAACGTATGGAGGCATATACGATAGCGGTGCAAATATATATATATATATATATATATATATATATATATATATATATATATATATATATATATATATATATATATATATATATATATATATATATATATATATATATATATATATATATACCAGATTTTTCAACAAGCTTTGTCAATCAAGCTTTGTCTTGGACAATAAAGTATATGTGTATCTCATCAACACAAAGTCAATGATTTCCGATAACTGAAAATCGAATTCCTTCAGAAATTCATTACACGAACTAGGCTGAAGCGGACAACAAACAATGGATTTGTCATCGCTCCATCTGCCTGTGAACTAGGTAACCAACAGCATATCTAAAACTGTTGATCGAAGAGTGTTTGCTCAAATGATTTTTTGTAACAATTTCAAAATGAGCTAATCGCATTGCCGACTCTTTAGCCAAGGAAGCGGCTGGACTAAGAATTTTAGGACCCAGTGGCACCTACGGCGATGACTTCAATTTCCTACAAAAGCTTCATAATTTTTATTTTGTCAATACCGAAAAATCGAGTAGAAACCGGAAATATTTTCCGGTGTTATTCATATTGGGAAATCGAATTTTTGAATGAGCTAATCCTCTATTTCACTTGAAAAAATTTCAAACGCAAATATTTTTTTAAATAAATTATTAGATTTTCAGATAGGACCGAGAAAAAAATATCGCCTTATAAACATACTTTCTGAAGTTTGCTGCTCAATTCATAGCTGATAAAAATTATTATGAAACATTTTTCCAATTTGGTTGAAACGCTTGTTTGCCCATGATGGCAAATGAATTCGAGGGTATATTATTGTCCTGAATTATTCGTAATAATACGTTATAAACACGCGATCTTATGAAAAACAAGGTGTGTAGTGTTGAAAATAATACTGTTGAATCGCCGCCAATTCTGCTCCTGTTTTGTTAGGGAGGAGTTTTACTGATGGAAGGTTTGGCTAACAAATGTTTGCAACTTTCTAACATAAGCGGGTAGCCTATGTTAGCTACGGTGTAGAAGTGAGAGTAGTATTTATACCCAAACCAGGTAGGATGGACTACACCCTACCATAAGCATTCCGACCAATTATTCTCACATCGTTTTTCTTAAAAACCATGGGGAGACTATGTGAGCGATACATAAGAGATAAAGTACTAGTTCACAACCCACTTCATTCAAATCAACATGCATATACTCCGGGAAGGTCTACTGATTCTGCCCTTCACCATGTGGTTGGCAGAATCGAGAGATCATTGGACATAGATTCATAGATATCGAGGGAGCGTTTGATAAAACAACCTTTCCAACAATTACCCAGCAAATACGCTCTAGGAATGTACCCCTGGTAGTAGGAGAATAGATACTCAAGATTATTTCTAGTAGAGCAATAAGTATTAATGTCGAAAACATCACAGTGAAAGGACTGGTCATGAGAGGATGTCTACAGGGAGGGGTCTCATCACCCCTTCTCTGGAACATAGTTCTGGATACCCTGATTAATCACCTTAACAAAAATGGATTCTATACAGTTGTATACGCAGATGACATAGTTATCTTGCAGAATGACAAATTCGTAAACACACTGTGCGATAGAGCGCAAGAAGGGCTCAAATTAATAGAAACATGATGTAAAGAACACTCACTGTCGATCAATCCCAAGAAGACTGAGATTGTCCTTTCCACCAGGAAAAGAAGTTTAACGGGCTTAAAACCCCCCGAAATCTTCAAAAGCAAACTAAACTTCCCTGAAGAGGTAAAACACCTTGGTACTATCCTCGACAGGAAGCTAACATGGAACTCTCATCTACAGAGTAGAGCAAAGAGAGCATACGTGGCATTGAGCAATGTCGGAGGACAGTGGGACGCGCATGGGGTCTTTCACCCCGTGTGGTCACCTGAATCTACACTGCAATAATAAGACCTATGTTAACGTATGGAGCCATTGCATGGGGACCGAAAGTTCTACAAGCATCGACCATCCAAAAATTATACCAAATACAGCGAATGGCTTGTTTAAACATCACAGGAGCCATGAGAACAACACCAACCGCGGCAATGGAATTGATCACAGGTCTGACCCCTCTTGATCTCTACGTTAAGGAGGTTGCGTTAATGGCCATGGTACGATTGCGCACGGCTGGTGTAAACCTCGAAGTAGGAATGGGTCAATTGAGGCTGGGCCTGTGGTGTGAAGCGCTTACTGCGCAACCTCTGCTGCAGGCAACAAGCGATGCAATTGAACCCAGGTTTGTGTTTGATGAACCCTACAAAATACAAATTAAGCAGAACATAGAGTCAGATGATACAAATGCAATACGGATGTATACAGACGGCTCAAAAACCAAAGAAGGCTCAGGGTGTGGAGTGTACTCCAGATCACTAAGCCTAAGAATTAAGTGGGAAATGGGAAGAAATACCAGTGTGGTCCAAACAGAACTGGCTAGTATCTCAATCGTCACAAAAGAATTAACCAAGAAAGGAATTTCTGGCAAAAACATAACAATATGCACTGACAGCAGACAAGCCCTATTAGCCTTGAACAGACAACGTATAACCTCAGGGCTAGTACTAGAGTGTCCCATGATTTTGCCAAAGCCTCGGTAGATAATAACATTATCCTAAGATGGGTTGAAGGGCACGACAGGAGTAAAGGTCACCTTGGGTGACCCTGGGAAGCTGGCGGCGAAGAAATATATGGCAATGACCAAGAAAAATCTACGCCCAACAGTAGGATTTCTGACTGGCCACTGTCAACTGAGGAAACACCTCCATAATATGGGACTGGTGGGCACACCTCTATGCAGGATGTGTGAACAGGAAGATGAGACTGTCAGGCATGTCCTGTGCACGTGCCCGGAGTTATCGTCAATAAGAGAGTGTGTGTTCGGCGAGTCTTGGCCTACACCTGCCGATATAAAGGAGATGTCTCCCAGCGACCTGTCCACCTTCCTGGAAATGACAGGATGGACGATGACCTAGGAGGACAACTCTTCGGGAGGATATACATGTGGCCTAAGTACTGTGGGCTTACACTCACCCTGCCTACTCCACAGATACAGATTTACCCTTTTCACCCCATGGGGGTAACCCCAGTTGGAATATTCAAAAACCGTTTTTATTACACATCTAGAACATGGAACAAACCTATATACAAAATTTCAGTCTCCGAAAACAGGGATGAAAAGTTATTTTCATATGTAAACGCTCCCCTTTTCTCCCCAGTAAGGGCGAAGGGCTCCCTAGTTGAAATATTAAAAAATCGTTTGTTATTGCACATCTAGAACATGAAACAACCCTATGTATGAAATTTCAGCCTCCGAAAATATAGCGGTACAGAGAATCAGTGATGATACCAAAATTCGGTATTGTGAAAATGAATTGCATTCAATTAGCGAAGAACCGAATATTTTGAAATATTTTGTTTTCTGACGACTCCACATTTGAAAGTAATGACATGGTAAATAGACATAATATGCACTACTACTCAACAGAGAGCCCCCATTGGATGAGAGAAGTCGATAACCAAAACAGATGGTCGATAAAAGTTTGGGGAGCATTAATGGGAATAAGGTCATAGGACCATATTACTCCATAAATGGAGAAATTCATAGAGATTTCATTCGAAATTATTCATCAGATTTTCCGGAGAATGTACCAATTAACGCAAAGCCTTGGTTACATTACCAACATGATGGCGCACATCCTAAATAGGGTGAGGAGGGTGAGGAGGATTTTGAAAAGATGCCGTAGAAGTAAGTGGATTGGAAGAAATGGACCTATTCACTGGCCCGCACGATTCCAATACCTCACACCCCTAGATTTCTATCTATGAGGATATGTTGACCTAGAGGTTTATCAAGAGGAACCAACGACACCAGAAGACATGAAAAAAAGAGAATCAGAGAAATTTTATGGTTTCTGATTGAAGTTCGTAGTGAGATTATTGCTTTCACTCAATCATTTCTTCATACTTTCCTCAATAATTAAATTTCCGATGGAAATTAAGTAATCAATTCATACAGTTTCTGAAAATTCATAGTGTTGACTATTCTGGGATGGCCCTATGTACAGGGTGTTCCATATGAAAAACTGAAAAAGTGATCTCGAGTTTTGTTTACCCCTGTATAGAAAAAGCGCCGTTGGGTAAACTTTTGAAGACGTTGAAAACTTTCCTCATTCAATTTGATTGAGTATCCATTTGATTGAGAGATATTTAGTGTTGAATGGACCCATTTTTTTAAAGAAATTTCACTATAACTTTTGAACCACCTGGTATGAAACCGAACAAGCCTATATTTTTGAGAAGCACTCTGCCCAAGAAACTCACTCGAGTGAAAATATCTGGAGTATTCTATTAAAAAAACATAAGTTTTGTCTGCCACACATTTATTGGCCATCATGTGTACAATTATTGAAACAAAGCTTTTATCAATCTCTACAACTTTTTCCCGAAATATTTTTTATATCTCAAATTTGGATACATGTTAACCAACAATGTATTCAGCCAAGCTAGAGTAGAGATACGCAACATATGGAAACCCATAATCAAGCGAAAAATGGCCAACTCCCGCCAAACGGTCATCTCCCACTAAAACTAGTGAAGCGGTAAAAGGAAAGCAGAGATAAGTGAAAGTACTCAAATGACCTATAAATAGTCAGCTCACGGAGGAATCGGTCCAGTCATCACCCGAAGACTATTGTGGATATTAACAATCGAAACGTCGTGAATTAACTTGGCTTGGAATCTCTTAATTTTTCAATTTTATTTTATTTATTTTTTGTTCAATTTGTTCCATTTTTACTTGTATTTCATTTCACTATTATTTCATTTCAGGTTTATTGCTTAATATAATTGTTTTTTCAGCTATTCATTTTTATTCTTCTTCTTTAATTTTTTATTCTTCTTCTCACGGATTTCAAATCATTTTATATAATATCAGACAATAGAAGTCCGAACTAATGAAATTCATCTTGAAAATATTAATTTTATTGTGGTCTTTCTGGAACTCGTGTAGTACAAGCTATAGTCATAGTTCACTTTTGAAATTCTTGAGACCCTAGGCAGATAAAATTCAGAATTCTAAAAACTACTTTGGAATTCAAAATTAATACATAACAATTCATATCTTTCCTTTAATGTATCGCAATAGTTGGCCTTCTACATTCATCATGAAGGAGGATCCAAAACAAGCACTGTTCCATAACATCAAAACTGAAACACTTTTCCTGACGAGCGTTTCACCAAGTTGGCGTCTCTAGAATATGAAGGTCTAGTTCTACCTTTCGTGAAAGAGGATAATTTGAAAATCAATAAAACTACTTTCGAAGGTGAAATTCATTTTTGTATCAATGATTAAGATACATTACCAATTCTGGCATTATTTAGTTCATAACATGTCAGTCGAAGTTGTGAAGTTAATAATTTAGAGCATGGCGTTTCAAAAACTGCAGTTCTATTTTTAGAAAAAGTTAGTTGCGTGTGAGACGATATTGATTCCGATGAATTATTCATTCGTGAAGGTGCTTAGTCATCAAAAATCATCACTGGTGAAGTAAACGAAATCATAAAGCAGTCGATCCAACACAAAACACTTCACATAACGAGGAACTTTGCAGACGGCTGAATATATCGGGTATTTCACTAGTTCGGACTTCCATTGTCTATTATATAAAATGATTTGAAATCCCTGAAACAAGTAAAAAAGAATAATTAAAAAGAGAATAGTTGAAAATAACAATTATATTAAGCAACAATAAACCTGAAATGAAATGATAGTGAAATAACCTGCAAGTAAAAATATAATAATTGAATAAATAAAAATTAAAGGAATGCAAAAAGAAAATAATAAAAAATAAAAAAATAAAAAAGTGTAGAGATTCCAAGTCACGTTAGTTCACGACGTTTCGATTGTTGGTATCTACAATCGTCTTCTGGTGATGACTCGATTGTAGATGAAGACGATTGTAGATACCAACAATCGAAACGTCGTGAACTAACGTGACTTGGAATCTCTACACTTTTTTATTTTTTTATTTTTTATTATTTTCTTTTTGCATTCCTTTAATTTTTATTTATTCAATTATTATATTTTTACTTGCAGGTTAGTTCACTATCATTTCATTTCAGGTTTATTGTTGCTTAATATAATTGTTATTTTCAACTATTCTCTTTTTAATTATTCTTTTTTACTTGTTTCAGGGATTTCAAATCATTTTATATAATAGACAATGGAAGTCCGAACTAGTGAAATTCATCACGAAACATTGTCAATCACCTTCAAACAAATATCGGGTATTCAATTTCCAATTCGATCAATGACTTGAATAACATAAATTTTATCGACTAGACTTTATCTGATAGATAAATTGTATTTTATTTTCTTCCTTCCCTGATTCCCTTTATTTTAACTGTTTTTTTTTCGACTACAGAAAGGTGATAAGATTATATACATATACAGTTCATTCCTTCAATGCCCCCCGTTTATTTTTTGTACGGGTCAACTCAAAAAATTGAAATTTGAAATACAGAAATCAATGCATGAATACTTTATTTTGAAGTGAAATTGACAGATGAAACTTTCAATATGACGACTGGGCGTCATATGCAAAAAAAAATTAAATGGAAAGGGGGCTCCTGTGATACATCTTTTTGAAGCTCCTGAAAAATGCTTCACAACCATAGAATATAATGTCAATATCTTCAACTACTACAAAATAGCGGAACTTTTGATAATTGCTTGAATACATTGAAATTGAACTACATAATATGGGGTAATAAGCTTGAAGTCAGTTCAGAAGATGCTCGTAATGGTTGCCTTGAGCATCTTGACAGGATTCGCTTCGACGATTTCAGTGATGAGAGGGTCAACAGTAGTTTCCAGCTGATAAATTTTGATCAATAAATAGAGGTTATAGAGGTCCTACAATATGGTTTTCAATATTCCTGCCCAAACGTTAATTTTTTCAGGATATTGAATATGTGTTTCCCGGAAAACGTGAGGATTGCTGTCACTCCAACGGTGTCACGGAATAAGTAGACAGTTCAAGATTTATCACTATCCCACCAATTATTTGCACTTGTTGTTCTTCCTGAATGGACGGATGACCTGGGGGCTTTTTGTTAAATACACTACCGGTAGTTGTGAATTTGGATACAAGCTCCTTCAAATATTTTCTACAGATAGGACGATTCGGAAAACGTTCATTGAGAATCCTTTCGGTCTCGTGAAAGTTACGCGTCGCACCGTGAATAAAAATCACTTCATTTTTTTTTTCCAATGGACGAGAATGGACCATTTTAGAGATTGTTGACGTGGTATCTTTCTACTAGTAAAACCGAACACTAAATGAGAATATTCTAACTGAACAATGATGTTCATTGTCGTACTGTTATTTTTTGACGTTTTTGTGAACAAAAAATAACTCAACAAACCTTATCGGGTTGTTGGAATTGCCATATGGCAGATAAAAAGGAATATTTCTATAAAAATCGATATTAATGTGTTTGTCTTCAGGAAATTATTAAATGTTCCGTCATTTTGTAGTAGGTGAAGATATTGCCTTCATATTCTAGGGTTGTGAAGTATAGTATTCGTCTGGAGCTTCAAAATGATGTGTCACAAGACCCCCTTTTCTATTTATTTTTTTCCTAGATGACGTCCAGTCGCCGTCTTAAAAGTTTCATCTGTCAGTTTCACTTCAAAATAAAAAAGTATTCATGCATTAATTTCATCATCCCAAATTTCAATTTTTTGAGTTGACCCGTTCAAAAATAAAAGGGGGGGGGCATTAAAGAAGTGCACTGTATATTTCTTCTTTTTAGGTACACATGGTACACATAAGACAGGTCAATATAAAAAAAATAAAAGCTGAAAATCGAAGATAATTATAGAAACATATACAAATACAGTCACATTAATTTCAAAAGTAATATAATGATTTCCTCAATTGTTTTTCAAACTTTTGTGATCGGAAATATCATTGATTTTTCCTGGAAGGTGGTTGAAAGCCATTGCCCCGGCACATCTTGGCGATTTTTTGTATTCCGTAAGATTACATTTTCTAACATGAATTTCAGGTTTTATCTAGTGGGGTATTCGTGTATTTCGTGAGATCTAGTGAACGATAACAAATTTGAGTGGATGTAAGACAGTAATTTATAAAGATAGATACCAAATACCGGCAACATTTTATTTTTAAAAAAGACTTTTCTACATGACTCGTTGTATTTTAGATCGAAGATTAATCTTACAAATATTTTTTGGATAACAAAAACTCTTACTGTTTCCACTGATTGTCCCCAAATCGTTATATGTAGCAGGGGAGCCCACGATGCAAAATGGGGATTTACGAGCGTCATTGAGACATATTACGTTACAAAGCTTAGATGAAAAGAAGAAAAAAATGTTATGTAATATATACCTTTTCATCGGTGGGGGAAGCGGCTATAGATGTTCAAATATGTAAAAAAAAATCTGTTGCGTGGACATACTCGAGCGCGTCAGATATTGATAGCATCAATGTCCTACGTATTTTTAATAATGTTGGTATGTTAATCTGATCGTTTGCATGATGTGGGTGGTTGTACGTAAGGGTTTAAAGTGAAAAGAAAAAAATTAATCGAGCGCGTCAGATTTTCTAAGAAGGTGTTAATAGCAACAAAAAAAAGCTCTCATTCAATAATCTGACGATTTCGATCTGACGCAAACTCGCGGCAATTATTATAATGTTCAAAAAAATTTGCCATTTTGAAATACTCAAGCGCGTCAGATTAAGATGTATATGGTTCATCTTTATGTTTTAGACGTGCTGTCTCATAATCTGACGATTATCTAAAGGGATTCGCCTAATCTGACTTGTATTTATAAGAAAATAATTTAAGAAAAATGCTCGAAAAAAAAATTTTTTTATTATCAATTGATTAATGAAGAAGAGAGAAATGAAATTTTCTCTGTTCGTAACCACTTTTATGATTTCCTATCACGTAGTAACGGCTACATCCATCAATTAATTGATCAATTAATTATTTATCATCTTCATCACGAACGAGTCTCTGTGATCAGCTGTGATGGCGTCATGGCAACAGAATTTAGAGTGGGGACGGAGTAAGAGAATAATAACTAGAGAAAAAGGTATCACACAGCTGCACTCATTTAACTTTATCGACGAATTTTTGTTATTTCGGCTTGAGGAAATCGTCAGATTATATCCTTCAAAATAAAAAAAATTAGCTACGCTCGAAAATATCGAAATGACGTTATTTTTTTAGAACTTTGCTGCCCTCCCCTTTCTCTACGTCACTGTCAAATTGTCAGATTACTGGAATATACACTTTTTAGCAGGTAATTAACTCACCCTACCCTAATCTGACGCGCTCGAGGATTTCTGATGATCAATTTTGTTTACTAATCTGATCCTTCATCCTTCACAGGCGGCCTTACATATGAGGCTCATATTTGGTGGAGGTACTTAACCAGTTACAAGATATCCCCCTGTATATTAATCTGCTGCGCTTTAGTAAATCCCGAAATCCCCGCTTGGGCTTTCCTATTGTTATGTTCATACAAAGATTTGAATATACAAGTCTAGTAAATACCCTTTATTGAAGTTGTTTTACAGATTCGCAAATGCATAGAACGTTTTACTGAGTTTTATGCAGAGGAATTCGATGTGTTTTTTGAAGTCAAGTTTGTTGTCTAGTTGAATTCCTAAAAATTTTGTCAAGGAAACCGAATCTATATTTAGTTTCAAGTCATTACACTTACCCAGCTTGCTGAGGAATTCAACGCAAACTGCTTTAGACATATTGTTATATAGAGGTCAATAGACTCGTTGCAATTCTTGATTCGATCATATAACAATGAGTTTGAAAGAAAATTATAAAACCGAACGCAATTCTCGTATGTATCACTGGACAACAATATTTATGATTTACTATCAAGACGAGATCACGTTTCACAAGGTTCCATCCTTGGCCCGCTCCTGTTCTCTCATTTCTGAGTTTCGTCAGTCCAAAAATAGTTTCGAAATACACACATATGCATGATAGGCAGTTTTATATAGGTTTTTCAAGGAAATCAGTTGCACCGACGCTTGATAAATTGTATGATTCAAAAAAACTTCAACTCCTAACTTAAACGTCTTCGAATCGAAAATGAGATTTTTCGGATCAAATGAAATCTTGTGAAATTGCAATTGAATTGGCGAATGTAATCCTTTTTAGTAAAGCTTCAATAGTGGGTAGGAAAGATACGAATTTGTGGTAGATGAATTTTGATTAGAGATAAACTAATTCTGAATAGTAGTTCGTGTGATTCCTAACACGATGCATTACTGCAGTCAACTATTTCCAAAGGACAAGCTTGAGTGAAAAATCAACACGTGATTCAATATTCCTACGCAGTTCAGAAATGTTCTTTTTACGGTTTTTATCTGAGAGAAATATCTTTGGATGATACATTGCTGCTAATTGTTGATTTTATTTTTCAATTTCCGAAGTTTTTTATTCTATATATTCCAATGAAGAAATCGGAAGCCAAAAAACGATTTTCTCTTTTATTCCACTTGTTTTATTTTTCTGATAGAGTATTTTCAATTCATTTCTGCCAGGAAAAGCTATTCTTTTCTCTTCTTCCATAAATAGAAAAAACTCTAATGATAAAAATTGATGTTTAGTTTCCATTGATAACTTTTGAAGGTATTTTCACAGTGAAAATTCGATGAACCAAAATAAATCAAATATACATACCTTTCAGGGAGAATTCTGGCAGAGCGGGATCCAATCCAGTTATCCTTGGAATACGTAAATCTTTCCGAAGCAGTTTACCCGCAATTCCAGCAATGTGGCATCCCAAACTGAAGCCTATCACATGCAAATTTTGGATAGGAATTTCTCCGCTGTCGTTAAAAATCTCGATGAATTCTCTCAATCTTTGAGCCACGTGTTTGACGTTTACTACAGCTACTTGATACCAAGGAAACGTTGCCAACTCGGACCAGTCTAGCAGAATAACATTGAAATTTTCTCTTTTACTCAAGTATGCTGAAATTATAAAAAAACAACTGTTGTAAAGTTGGAAAATTGAGGAGTCATTACATGTTTATGGCCACGATGATATGCACTACTGTCATCTACATGACCTATGATAAAATTGTCACTCATTTTATCTTCAAAATGAACACCAAAGAAATACAAAAACAGATCAATTTTTATTCACAGGGGGCAGATTTCGGTAGTTTCGGGCCATCAACAATGTACCGCATAAGTTCCCCTTTAACTACTAGGAAAAGTTCCTTTCCTAGTAGTTAAAGGGGAACTTACGCACTTTCCTGATGGAAAGTGCGTGAAATTTGCCCCGACCAGATTTTTGGGTGTTGAGATTGTCAAAAACAGAACTTATACCAAAATTGCATTCTTCAGCACTTAAACTACGAAATTTTTGTTATATTCTCTGTTTAGATCAACTGAAAATTATATACTATGCTGAAGTTGAGTCGAAGTTGCGCTATGATGTCCGTTTCTGGGATTGGTCAATTAACGCAAGTGAAATTTTTTTGGCTCAAAAAAACATCATCAAAAGTATCACTAGTACAAGTTACATAGAGTCCTGTGAAACTTTCTTCGAGGAATTGAAAACACTGACTTTACCTTGATTGTATGATGGTAATTTGTGTCTACGTTTTCCGGCCAGAAAAGTGAGAATCTCTGGAAAGGAGATTGACTGGCAAGCGCGGGTAAAGTACCTCGGCCTTCTAATAGACCGTAGGCTCACTTGGAACCCGCACATTATGTACGTTGAGTCAAGGATCGAGGGTCGGATAGCTAGTCTGTACCCTCTGATCAATAGAAAATCAAAAATGAGTCTGAAAAACAAGATTACCATCTATAACACGATGTTCAAGCCTGTCATCATGTATGCTTCAGGCGTCTGGGGACAAGCGGCGAAATATAATATCTCCATTCTGAAGGTACTCCAAAACAAACTAATGAGGATGATTGTGAATGCTCCGTGGTTCGTGTGGAACGAAGCCATCCGCAGAGATTTGCAGCTGCCTTCCATTCGGCAGTCCATTCAGTCGAGGAATCGGCGAGTTTTCGAAAGTGCGGAAACTCACGAATATCCGTTAGTTAGGGAAGCTATAGACTATGCTGTAGACGACCCCTCTCGATATAGAAGGCCCCGACACTCTGTCGAATGAAGCCCTCATGTCCCCGTTAACGGACGAATAGCTTTTTCATCCATCCCACCCCAGCCTGAGGACTTCATACCGCCGTTCCCTCAGTCATGAACCCATTTGTCCTTCTTTGACAAAAATCAGCCGAAAGGGTAAGGGAGCTGGGATCCACCCCGATTGAACTGAAGACGTCGGTCAGTAGGATTTGTCCCCCATATGCTGAATCCCATTCATGTAGTTAAAACTCAGTTGGGTAAGAGAAAACCTTTTTTTTTCCATAAAACTCCATATATTTGCAATGAGAAATCATAGCTCTCAGCTCGATAAACATTCCGACAATGTATTTATGGATGATTCATCATTATCAAATGCAGTGCGAGGGTCAGCAGGAAGTAACAATGCAATTGTCGTAATTGGTATTATTCCTATTAAGATTGGATCGGAATTAAGAAGCAATCTGTTCAAAATATCCATATTGAAAGCTCATCGGGAATATTTTCGAGCAGTCGTATTTGTTTCGTGCTTTTGCGGCCTGTTTTGTCCATTGGCCAATTGGAGGCAATGCTTTTTCGATTACTTCAGATCCATGGCACGAGTAGAATATTTATGTAATGTCATGAGATACCACAAGAAGCCTTCAATATACATCTGTGCAGTTTCCTTAGCATAGACAGACTATTTTTCTGATTCGATTTTATGTTGACAATATTTATAGAATCACTTTCGAACAGTTTATAAAATTTGCTTAGAGACCAGTGCTTTCAGCACATAATTCATAATCAGCAAGAAGCGCTCTACCGGGGAACTTTGGGAACATCAACATCTTTGACCTGAAGTCTTCTTGGATTTCAAGTTTTATGTTTGATCGTTGATTTCTCACTTTCAGCTCGTAGCTGGTAACTCACAAGAAAAGTGCAGAGTAGTTTCGAAAAAAAATTCTTGTGTAGAATGGACAACCCAAATATGGGCTTCTCTGGATTCACCGTCTTCTTTCTGAGTGACCATAATATTCGACTGTCAATCCGCATTGTGACGAAATCGACGAAATGTACCGAAAAATGCATCAGCAGCAGCCAACACTGGCCAACAGAATATTCGCCAATTAGAACCAAGCAAAAACGGCCTTCGTTTTGCCATTGAATCCTGAGCACACAATTTTTATGCTGACGGAATTAATCGACTTGTATAACGTTGGACAACGTGCACTTATTCAAAAGGCGCTCATTTCGAATATATTGAATGAGTATTCACTGAGATAAATACAGTTTGAAGAAGACTCATAAAAGCGGATTTTTTCAAAAAAACCCAAATTATTACAACACCAAGGCAAGGAATATGAAGGAAGCCTTTTGAAACTCCACCCGTAAGGTTAGGGGTTAGGTTAGGTCCAAAGTGAGAGAATGTATTCAACTCTTCACCGCAACCAGCAAGGGTTTATTGTGCCTCACACCTATTCTTACTCGACCAAATGAACCCAGCTTGTTAACGAAGTCAATCAGGTTGTATGGTGAGTGATCTCTCAGGTCAGATGGTAAGAGTACGGCTCTGCCAAACTCTAAAATCCTGATTCGGTCCCCAGCGGGGCAGGCACAAAGTATGTGCTCTGCTGCATCATCATTTTCCAAACACTCACTGTCGTCCGACAGTCCTAGTCTCTGCATATGATGATTCATATGACAGTGACCTGTGAGAAGGCCTGTTAGACATCGTAGTTCATCCCTACTGTAGTCCAACAACTGTATGGTATCAAGCTTCGAAGGTTGAATGAACGCCTTGTAGTGAGCCAATCCTGGAAGATTCTGCCAGAAGTACATAAATCTTCTTGCCATCCAGGTGTTCAATGTTTCTTTGTCAAAGCCTAAAGCGATGCCAATGACAGGTTCTGATCCCATGAAGCTGCTTATAGCTCCCTCCTTTGCAACGGAGTCAACAGCTTCATTGCTTTCTAGGCCAGTATGACCAGGAATCCAGACAAGAGACAATCTGTTGAGTCATCCTTTCGAGAAGAGTCGTTTTTGGCAATTTGCTACCAATTCAGACCTTGCTCGGTAGGAGCCAAGAGCTTCCAACGCCGCTTGACTGTGAGAGAATATTTTTATTGACTGGTGTATGAGGTTGGATTCTTCCAATATCTCTGCACACAATTCAATAGGGTGAATTTCTGCTTGAAATACACTCGCAGAGGTTCTTAGGCAGGTTGATATCTCTATCCTGGGTCTTCGACTGAGAACACATGCACCGGAACCGGAAGGTGTTTTTGATCCATCTGTGAACCAACAACTATCTGCTCTTAATATTTCCTTCTCCCGGAGGATCTAGTCCTTTCTACACAGGAACAGTACTTTATAAGGCAGTTCTTAGTTGACAGTTGGAGGTATAAAGTCAGAGGTCATTTCCAGAATGCTGTGACTTCCAGTGTCAACCAACAGTCTGTTGCACTTTGAATTGAATTGATTTGTGCAATTGGCAATGTGCACAAGTCTATATGCAGTCCATCTAGCCTCTCTCTTCAGACAAATTTGGTGAGGAGGTAGATCTAGAAGGATCTACATGGCAGCTGATGGTGCGGTACTGATGGCACCACTGATGGCCAGACGAGGAGACTAGATTCTAATAAATTGATGGATGTAACCGTTACTACGTACTAATAGAATAGATCATCATGAAAAATTATAATTTCTATGTTTTTTACCACTTTTATTTGTAAATAACCTTACTGCAGTTTCTTCCCATAAAGACATTTTCAAAGTATTACAATAAACTGACTGGACTCTCTTACGAACTTTAGTCATTTCTAACATTATAAACATGATACTTTTGCTCCTTAATAAGATATAAAAGAATAATTACATCTGAGTTTTTACAAATTCTACCCTTGAAGGGGCAAAAAAATGGCTGAACCTTTTTATGGTATATTCGTCATTTATGAAGTCAAAAATCACACTTGCGCTCGTGCAGTTAATAGATTGCGAATATCATAGTGAACCAACCTCTAGGAAACTTGTGACGTTCCATCCCTATTCCAACGTTCATACACCACCCAGCAACTGAAGCAAATCAATATCGATGCCAAAAAGAAGCGAAACACTCACCGTCTCTTATCTCCTGTCCGCTTTGTCCGGGAGAAGCTTCGGTGAATCCGTGAATGAATATAACCGTCGGCAAGAAGGTATCCACCCCCACCCGGCGAGCAGCTCCCCTTTGGAACGGTTCGATAACTGCCCCATGCTTTGATTGCGTTTTGCTATAAAACACGAACCGAATATCTCTGGAAGCTTTGACTGGACAGCAGTTTGCGCAAAAACCTCTTGGCAAGGCACTGACTTTCAGCTCGTTCTCGCCTGAAAATAAATTGAATCTGCCATTAGTTCTTCTCGTCAATTAGTCCATACAAGGGATCTAGTTAGGGGGATCGATTAGGAAATGTTGAGCGTTCTGGCATTTTTCCAAAGCGAAAGTAGCCATGGTGTGTTTCGTGTACAGTGTTTTCAACAAGTTTTGGAATGAGCGACTAATGTTTTCTTCTCAACAGAAAAACTCGCAGCTCGTTATAAACCATTAACTAAGACAATAATATAGACAAATATAGTACTTTTGACGGACCAGAAATGTTCAAATCAAATCAAATCCAAGATCTAAACATCTTATTGGCAAAATCTATTATAGGACATTAAATCAACAAATATAAACTATAGAATAATACTAAGAGACAAGAGCAGAGTATATGGACAGAACAATATTAAGCCCAGCTGAACAGATACAAATATAAGTACATAAATATATGAATATTGAGTAAATGTAAATATACAGGGTGTAACATAAGTACTTTAAAATATTCAAGCGACATATCCCTGAGACAATTTTAAGAAAATAAGTCTATATGAACTTGTGTCTGAAAATGCTTCGTTTCGGAGATACGGGGTGTTGAAATTGAATAATTTGGTATTAATTTTCATGTAACATCTAGAGGGCGCTGCGTACACTGTTATTATTTATTTCAAATTGCCCTAACTTTTTTGACAGTAAACTTTTGACTCTTTTAATGAAAAAACCTTATTCCTACACCTTTTCCAAGTAAAAAAGGTATACTTCCTCAACAACGCTGGAGGTGATCATTTCCGAAATATTTACAATTTTCTATATCGATGCATATTACTAGCTCCTAGGGCGCTAAGTGAAGTTACACAGATTGTTGAAATTTTTGTCATAAGTTTTTTGCAATTTTAGTTATTTTCATCAAACTGTATACGCAGTATACCCATACAGACTTCTTCTAAACTAAGCATTATCGAGTTCGATAATGCTTAGTTTAATGAGCAGTTGCTTATTCAATCCAAAATTTAGGTTAATTATTCAATTAGGTTTAATTATTCAATTAGAAAGTGCTACATTTCGGAGTTTGTAAAAAAAACAATTCGGAGAAGTACTATGTTATTTATTAGAAAAATAAACGTATAAAAATTGAACGAAACAACTACTACAACAACTGTTCAAAGTGATGACCACCAATAGTAATACAAGCTTCTGCTCTCCTCATCAAAAAATTCCGTACCCGTTGAAAAATGCCCTAAGTGTTTCTTATCTTTTCACAGCACGCTATGATGCGATCCCTCAACATTTCCTCGTTTTCAATGGGGCTAGCATAAACTAGTGTCCCAAAAAAAAATCGACGGGATTGAGGTCCGGTGACCTCGGGGACCAATGCTCAGTGCCTTCTCTTACTATCCATCGTTGGGGATATGCTACGTCTAAAAAATTTCTTGCAATCACACTAAAATGTGCAGGAGCTCCATCGTGCATAAACCAAGAGTGATTTCGGAGACCAATGGGAACATCTTCCATAAGTTAATGTAGCTAAGCATCTCCGTTCAAACGTAAGGGGAAAAAATAGGGCTCAATTAAATAATCCCCGATAATGCCTACCCATACATTAAAAGAGAATCTGTCTTGGAAATGAGTTTGCGTTATCGCATGTGGGTTATCTTTCGCCCAGATGTGGTTGTTATGGAAGTCCATTATACTATTTCTTGAAAAATTAGCCTTATCTGTGAGGAGAATTTTCGATAAAATTTGCTGATGTTGTTCGACTTTTCTTTGAAGCAATTGAGCAAATTCGATACGTGGTTGGAAATCACGTAGCGTAAGTGCCTGGACACTGTAAATTTGATGAAGATATAATTGCTGTTCCTTTAAAATTCTGTAAAGTGTCATGTGACTCACATTTGAAGTTTGACTAATTTTTCTTGTTGTTGTCACTGGATGTTCACTAATTTCTTCAAGAACCGCCTCCTCCAATTCTACAGTTCTTGTAGTCCGTGGCCGTCCTACTGCAGAATTTGTTTCAAAGCTTCCAGATTAGGAAAGTCACCGGAAAAGATTCGCAAATGTCGCTGCACAAGTAGTCACGCATTGGGGATACCTTTCCTGATAGATACGTCTGGCCTCGCTGCATCTGCCAAGCCGTATGCAAAAACCATATCAGCCATTTCAGCATTCGTAAAGTCGGGCATGATACCAAAAAATCACTTTATAAACTCCGAACTGTGAATTTGTCAATTAATAGTTAAAAATGTGACAGCGAACTTCTATTTTTATAAACAAAGTGTCATAGCCTACTCGATTTAATTACCTTAATTTGCAGGCGGATAGTGACAAAAATTATGGAAATCAAATTTAGCTATAAAGTAATATGCATCGATATTGAAAATTGTAAATATCTCGAAAACAATCACTTCCAGCGTTGTTGAGGAGGTGTACCTTTTTCACTTGGAAAAAGTGTGGGAATCAGGTTTTTTCATGAAAAGTTCCAAAAGTTTATTGTGTAAAGATATAATTGCTATTGCGAGTAGCATAAGGAGTAGAAGCAAAGTTGTACTTCGATTTATGTTTGTAAATAAGACAAACCGTCTCTAAGATAAAAAGTGCGATGACTGTTAACATGTTATTGGCAGTGAACAAATTCCTGCACGATTTACTGGGTTTGACTTTACAGAGACATCTCAGTACCCTCTTCTGTAATATCAATAAGGTATTCCATAACGTAGTCGATATTCAATAAGTGCATGGTAAACGGTCTTTGCGACATGGAAACCCAACTCATTTGAAACCACTCTACCTACATAACATCCGGAGGAGATCTTACTCTTCAGTTGTTTAAGGTGTTCATCAAAATTCAGCCTATTATCAATGAATACACCGAGAAACTATGTATTTAATTTATTTTTTAATATGGCACCGTCTATTGAAATTTCATCAGGCGAACGTTTGAATGATATTATATTCGTTTTGAACGCATTGAGAGAGAGTAAATTTGCATCGCACATACTCTTCACCTTCTTCAAGTCGGATGATATTATTTTATTTAGCTCCATTGAGTTTTTTTTTCCACAATATTGTAGTATCATACGCAAATAGACTGAAACTACCAGATATATTAATCATAGATATGACATTCATATATAACGGAATAGGGCCTAACAGAGAACCCTGTGGTATACCAGATTCAATGGCCCTGTTCTCCCGAGAGTTACGTTGTCCTCACCATTTGACTTCGACCTGAAAGGTACGATTCGAACCAAGTGTTCGTTACACCTCTACATCCATATTTATGAAGTTTTTTTAATAAAATTTTATGATTGACGCAATCAAACGCCTTTGAAATATCGCAAAATATTGCGGCAGCTACTTCACCAGCATTCAATTCAGAGTAAATTTCATATAAAAAAGAGAAGATAGCATCATTTGTATCTTTTTCCGCCTGAAACCCAAACTGGTTTTTGCTTATAATACAGTGCAGTTTTAAGAATTCATCTAAACGTACTTTGACTAATTTCTCAATAATTTTTGCTAAAGTCGGTAATAAGGAAATAGGACGCAGATTGGAGGGATTATCTAAATCACCACCTTTATGTAGTGGAATGACAACGGAAGTTTTCAGGGAAGAAGGAAATAAGCCAGTTCTGAATGAGGCATTAATAAGGGCAACAAAAGTTTCTAGAGCATTGAGTGGTAAATTCAAAAGAATCTTAACGGAAATATCATCATATCCGGCCGTGTTTTTGTTTTTAATGTCATGAAATGTTTTGAACAATATGACTATTATCATATCACGATTTATTTCCTGTTGAATTTATTTCCTGTGACATGACTCTGCCACCCATATATATATATATATATATATATATATATATATATATATATATATATATATATATATATATATATATATATATATATATATATATATATATATAGTGGTTTGCCCCACTTTTGGAGTGTTGTGTCCATTAATTGTTTCTTTTTTGATTTTTATATCATACCCACTCGATAAAATCTCTCTTTGTATATACACACATCGGAAAAGTCTAGGGATATTTTTATAACATACTAAATATCATAAAAATAAATGCATAAGGTCGTTTAATTTCGATTGAATTGGTATACTCGACCACCCTGTAGATTTCTATGGGTTTAACAAAGCCTGCAAAAACGGCAACTAATCTTTTATCTCAAGTTTTTTACAAACTATAGGTTTTCGGCTAAAATGAATAATCTGAAAGTGTCGAGTTTGTACATTCTATGCAGTTCTTGCTCAGCAATTAAACTGGAAATATTGTGCTTTAACATGGAACGCCATCACTTACCATTGGCTGAGCTGAATAGAGCTGTAGGGCTTCTTCAAGGTGGCATGCGACAAAATGATGTAGCTCTTCGTTTGGGGGTCTCCCAAAGTGTTATCAGTCGATTGTGGCGGCATTTCCGTGAAACTGGCAGTCCAGCCGAACAACATCGAGAGCGAGGACGCGCTACAACTGCAGTTCAAGACCGATTTTTGGTCTTAACCGCAAGAAGACAACCGACAATCATAGCACCTGAGTTGGTTAACGTGTTGCAGCAGACGCACCAGGTAACCATTGGTCGTGATACTGTCAGAAATCGACTGCATGAAGCAGATCTCCACAACAGAAGGCCACTTAGATGTCCACCTTTGTCGAGAGGTAATCGCGGTAGAAGATTAGAGTGGTGTCAAGAACATCAAAACTGGGATGCAAATGATTGGGCCACATTTTTTTTACAGACGAATCCAGATTTGGATTTCATCCAGATTCTCGTCGAGTAAGACTGTGGAGACGACCTGGAAATAATGAACGTTTGAGACACGTCCAGGAAGTCCACACATACAGAGGTGGTACAGTAATGCTATGGGGCGGAATCATGATCGGCGGCAGAACCGATCTCTTTTTTCCAAATCGCTCCCTCACAGCTCGACAGTACCTCGACACCATTCTTCTACCTATCGTCCGTCCGTTTGCTGGTGCTGTTGGTGAAAACTTCCACCTAATGCACGATAATGCTCGTTCACATGTCGCGCGTTTAGTGACTGACTGGCTCACCAACGAAGGAGTTGATGTATTGCCATGGCCAGCACAATCACCTGAATCTCATCGAGCATGTGTGGGACATGCTTCAACGAAGAATTACTCCGCATATGGGGAACATTCACTCAACGTTTCAATTGAGAGAGTTTTTAATCGCTGAATGGGCAAATGTACCTCAACAAGACATTGACAATCTCATTTTGTCGATGCACGATAGATGTAGGGCCGTAATAAACCAGCGTGGAGGCCATACTTTGTACTGATTCCAATTTTTTTTGTATTATGATTATTTTTCGGGGTGCCAAAGAAGATTCATATTTTTTTTAGTTTTGCTTATATGCGCACTCAGTATTTTTGACCATTTAATAAATTTTGTTGTAAGTTACATTCTTTTAATAATCACCCGTCAAATTTTTTTTCCCTAAAGCGATCTAAAAAAAAATATTGCCATTTTTAAAAATATCCCTAGACTTTTCCGATGTATATATATATATATATATATATATATATATATATATATATATATATATATATATGTTAACTCGAAGATTCTCACGGATAAAGTATGATGAGCTGTTTTCTCGGGTTTCGCTCCGTGTTCTGTGTATTTTCTCCCCATAAGGATTATTTTCACAACGTTTCGGCAAAGTCTCATTTGCCATCTTCTGGTGATGTCTGGTTTTTTCAACTAGACTGATTACTTCGAACTCTGTGTCTCAATTTATAGGGATGGATGTTTCCCTTTACCTGCGTTGCTGCCACTACCTGTGTTTGTTCGACTACCTGTTTTGGTCTTATTACCTGAGCTGCCTCTCCTGTCTCTGTTATTGTACCTGTATTGTCATGTACCGAGTTTTGCCTCTGAAGTTGAGCGGTCTGATTGCTTGTGCGAAGTGATAAAACGGATCTCCATGTTGATGGTAATCTTTGCGCATCATCCCTCTTGTTCATATTATTAGGTCGTTTTTCAATTTCGATTGCCTCTCTGATTGTTCGTGAGTAAAAGTTTTCGTTGCTTGCTAGCATTTTTGTGTTGTCGAAATTGATGTTATGTCCTGTTTGAAGTACGTGTTGGAAGAGAGAAGACGTGGTGACTTTTCCCTTCACTGCTAGTTTGTGTTCATCTTTGCGAATGTTGATTCGTCTGTTGGTCTGGCCGATGTAAGTCCTGTCACAATCATGGCATGGTACTTCATACACTCCTTGTGATTCCAGTGGTATCTGATCCTTGGGATTACGAAGCATGGACCTTATTGTTCGTTCTGGTACGAACGAAGTTGATATGTTATGTCGGTGAAGAATTCTGCTGATTTTATCTGTTGTTCCTGCAATATATGGTAGTGTGGTTGTTATGACCGGTGTATCTCGAGTTTTTTGTTGTTTCCGTGTGGTCTTGGCAGCCGCTTTTATACTTCTTTCTGAGTAGTTATTCATTTGTAGCGTTGTTTCGATGGTGTTCAACTCTTGTTGTCTGTGATCGTTGTCTGCCAGCCTCCTCGAACGTGTAATGAGTGTTTTTGCCACCGCGTGAATTTGTTTTGGGTGGTGGTGTGAATTTGCGTTTAGGTACCTGTTCGTGTGTGTTGGCTTTCGATATACCGTGTGACCTAATGTTCCGTCTGGCTTTTTCATAATCAGTACATCGAGAAATGCGAGCTGGTTGCCTTCTTCAACTTCTTTCGTAAATTTAATGCGTGGATGGATTTCATTCAAATGATTAAAAAACCTGGACAGTTCCTGGTGACCATGAGACCAAATCACGAAGATGTCATCGACATACCTCAGCCAGAGTTTAGGTTTCAAGGGTGACGTTGCTATTGCTCCGGTTTCGATTTCTTCCATAAAGAGATTGGCAACAACGGGTGATAGTGGCGAGCCCATTGGTGCCCCTTCAATTTGTCTGTATCGTTGGTCGTTATAGATGAAGTAAGTGTTTTTGATGCAATGTTCCGCCAATGTGATGATATGCTCTTCCGGTTTGTATTTCTTTTTGATTATTTCTAGTGCCTCTCCGGTGGGTACCTGGGTAAATAACGACATGTGCGCAATGCCGACCACCTCATAGACATATTGAAAACACAAACCGTTAGTCCGGACGACATCCTTGTCAGCTTTGACGTAACCTCGTTATTTACCCAGGTACCCACCGGAGAGGCACTAGAAATAATCAAAAAGAAATACAAACCGGAAGAGCATATCATCACATTGGCGGAACATTGCATCAAAAACACTTACTTCATCTATAACGACCAACGATACAGACAAATTGAAGGGGCACCAATGGGCTCGCCACTATCACCCGTTGTTGCCAATCTCTTTATGGAAGAAATCGAAACCGGAGCAATAGCAACGTCACCCTTGAAACCTAAACTCTGGCTGAGGTATGTCGATGACATCTTCGTGATTTGGTCTCATGGTCACCAGGAACTGTCCAGGTTTTTTAATCATTTGAATGAAATCCATCCACGCATTAAATTTACGAAAGAAGTTGAAGAAGGCAACCAGCTCGCATTTCTCGATGTACTGATTATGAAAAAGCCAGACGGAACATTAGGTCACACGGTATATCGAAAGCCAACACACACGAACAGGTACCTAAACGCAAATTCACACCACCACCCAAAACAAATTCACGCGGTGGCAAAAACACTCATTACACGTTCGAGGAGGCTGGCAGACAACGATCACAGACAACAAGAGTTGAACACCATCGAAACAACGCTACAAATGAATAACTACTCAGAAAGAAGTATAAAAGCGGCTGCCAAGACCACACGGAAACAACAAAAAACTCGAGATACACCGGTCATAACAACCACACTACCATATATTGCAGGAACAACAGATAAAATCAGCAGAATTCTTCACCGACATAACATATCAACTTCGTTCGTACCAGAGCGAACAATAAGGTCCATGCTTCGTAATCCCAAGGATCAGATACCACTGGAATCACAAGGAGTGTATGAAGTACCATGCCATGATTGTGACAGGACTTACATCGGCCAGACCAACAGACGAATCAACATTCGCAAAGATGAACACAAACTAGCAGTGAAGGGAAAAGTCACCACGTCTTCTCTCTTCCAACACGTACTTCAAACAGGACATAACATCAATTTCGACAACACAAAAATGCTAGCAAGCAACGAAAACTTTTACTCACGAACAATCAGAGAGGCAATCGAAATTGAAAAACGACCTAATAATATGAACAAGAGGGATGATGCGCAAAGATTACCATCAACATGGAGATCCGTTTTATCACTTCGCACAAGCAATCAGACCGCTCAACTTCAGAGGCAAAACTCGGTACATGACAATACAGGTACAATAACAGAGACAGGAGAGGCAGCTCAGGTAATAAGACCAAAACAGGTAGTCGAACAAACACAGGTAGTGGCAGCAACGCAGGTAAAGGGAAACATCCATCCCTATAAATTGAGACACAGAGTTCGAAGTAATCAGTCTAGTTGAAAAAACCAGACATCACCAGAAGATGGCAAATGAGACTTTGCCGAAACGTTGTGAAAATAATCCTTATGGGGAGAAAATACACAGAACACGGAGCGAAACCGAGAAAACAGCTCATCATATATATATATATATATATATATATATATATATATATATATATATATATATATATATATATATATATATATATACAGGTTCCCTGTGTTCGGGTCGAATGAAATCTCAAACAGGTAGTTATATTCTCATTCAAATAGAACGAATTTTGATTGGACCACGCATTCAGCGAGTTCAATCCTGTATCATATGAGACTTCCAGACTTTTGCTTTTATTGCTCGATACAATAAACGATGAGTCCAATCCTAATCAACTGCATAATAATAATAATAATAATAATCATGTCTTTTATTTACCAAGGTAGAAAGAAAGTACACAAAAGAAAATACAATGGGTTTGGTAAAATCCCAGAACGGCATTCAGGAGACAAGCAAGCGTATGCAACACGTCGAATCCTGCTCTTGCATTCAACTCCTTTACAATATACAAAACTTAAAAGTATTCATCAAACATATGATGTACGAAAAAGTATAGTGCCTATGTAGTAGGAGAGAGAGAGAAAATGAAAGGAATAGAAGAGGGGTAATTTATAATGCTTACAGAATGATTTGAATTTTTGCATTTTATGCTAGTGACAGTTTCAATTTTTTAGATGTGCGGGAAAACTATTGTAATGAGTATAGACAGAAAAACTGGACGATCTCTCAAACAGTGCTGTGCTGTGGTGGGGAGAAGTTATTCTATTTTTGTGTCGGATACTCACTTCAAGTTCATTTCCACGATATCGAACTTTATCATAAAGATACTGCGGTGATTTGTTGATAATTATATTGTAAAATAAAGTTAGATATTGCAATAAGAAACGATTCTTCATTGACATCCATTGCAACGGAGAAAGCTTATGAGAAATATGCTGGAACTTAAGGATGCTATAGATGTAGCGTAAACAGGAATTTGGGACTGCACAAATCTAGACTATCCAAACAGGGAAAATGTACAGGTGAACAGTAGGTGAACTGTGAAAGGATGAGAGTCTGATGGCATAAATTGCTTTTTGTTTGAGTATTTAGGTATGCTCGGTGAGGGTAAATTAATCTTAAGTTCGCGTAAGCTCTCTGGATATATAATGAAACTTGCTTTTTGAACCTGAAATTATTATCCAACATCAAGCCAAGATTTGCTGCCTCCGGTACTATATTTAGAGTTATACCATTCAGAGAAATATTTACTTGAGGTAAATACCTTTGGCATGATAACTTGGGACCAAACATAAGAACCTGAAATTTATTAGTATTGAGTTGCAGTTCGTGTTTCAAAGAAGAATCATAAATTTTTTGAAGTTCAGTATTGATGTCAGGAACAGCTTCATTCAGCAATTCTAGTTTGAATGACACATAAAGTTGGGTATCATTGGCCTAAGCATGATACTTACAGAGATTGATCTTAGTCAGTATATTTGAGGTATACAAACTAAAAAGCAAAGGCCCAAGTATAGACCCTTGCAGAACACCGCGCATTAATCTCACCAATTCATATAGTTCGCCTTCGAGTTTCACCATTTGATGTCTATTTGTGAAGTACTCTTGGATCATCTTCACGGCTGTTTTAGAGAAGCCAATATAATTGAAAATAGATATAAGTATTTCTGGATTCAATGAGTCGAATGCTTTATCTGTTGCTGTCAATATGGCATCCGTTATTTTAAGCAAATCTGTTATACAGCTATGTAGAGGCCTAAAATCCGACTGAAAGAGAGGCAATAATAATATAGTTGTATTATAGTATGTATATTCAAATCACTGTTGTGATGTCGTGATATATTTTCCAAATAAAGTTTGTTGAGATCAAATCGTGAAATCAATAAAGTTGATGCAACAAATGAACAATATGGGCCCGAGGACCGGTTCTTGCGGTACTCCAAAAATATTGACTATCTGTTGAATACGCTTCTATTTGGAGATTATTATCGTAAAGTGTTGTAAAAATTATGGTTTTTTGCATATCGAGAAGTGTTTATACCTATCATCTTTATCAATCTTCGGTTGGTCTTACCATCTATGTTTTTTCAAATAGATTCCTATTGGTATTGGCAAAGTGTAAGTCAATAGTTTTGTCCACTTAGTAATAGCAGAGATAAAAACTGCTGTTGAAAATGTATTTCAACAATTTCGAACACGACACATAAAAATGAACTGCATAAAATTTTCAAGGTTTTATTCATTCGTTAACATGAATGATCAATAATTGGCAAGTAATCAATAGTTACCTCACCAAGGAAGGTTAAGAGATGTTAGAAATAACATTGAGAGTAATGGAATGAACATATTCGCTAATAGTTTATAATTGACTATAATTTGACGAACTTGACCTCTGATAAAGTGTTATAATCGTGAAATGTTCCTGAAATATTAATTCATTTCAATCTTTGAATCAAAATATTTAATTCTTAGAAGCAGATAGTGTAAGAAATGATCGTACTGTTTTCCAGCTATACAATTTCAACAATTTTCTTAGGTTATTAGTCATTTTTACGGAAAGAGTAACGAAAGATCAGTTTCAAATTTTAGGCTTCGAAAGAACAGAAAGTCTTCAACTTATAGACATATAAATTGAACGATTTAGTTCCTTGTACTTCTGAAGCCATTTTTATAACATTTCAAAAAGTTATTTCAAAAAATGCAAATCGAAACTATATGACGGTATTTGTTGTTGTAAGGAATGAACTTTTTTCTTGACCAGAAATGTTAACCGCCAAAATGTGCGATATCAGTCATAAACCTACATATTTTTCCAGAAGGTTACACTCAACCCTCTGAGGAAATGAATGTCTGGTCCCATATATCTAGAGGAAACTCTGACTGATGATTTATATTTCAAAATTCTTCAAAACTTCATTCATTCATGGATTCAAATAATTGTGGTTAATAATTAGGAGGAATTCAAAAATCCAGTTGTTACCCATCAAAATGATTCGCCCCCCTATTCTATCAGCCTGTGAGGGATTGATTAAAACCATTCCTTCGGAACGGCCTGGCCGTTCACCGGATTTGACTCCTCTCGATTGTTTTCTTTGAAGGTATATCAAATTAAAAGTTTATCTTACGCAACCTGGGTTAACACGGACATTCAGAGACAGAACTACCGACACTTGTGCTAGCATTACATTCCAAAATTTCATAAATGAGTTTAAAAATACACTGTTTTACTGTCATTTGCTCAACTATTTTTTATGTATAAGAATGTTACAATGAAATGCTACCGTTCTATGCTTTTTTTGAAGGTCGAAATACAAGCACTATAGAAAAATCCTTGTGGCGCTCTAAGAGCGGTGCCTGAGCGAAAGTAGCGATTCAGGAAAAGCATTCTCAGGAAGTTTACTCAACATAAACGCAGTTGTTTAAATGAGTTTTTAAACGGTGATGTTCGAGATGTACTGACTTGATAATAATAATAATAATAGGGTAGCTACCCGAGTAGCTGAAGAACTCTGTATAATTTTCGGCACTAAAAGAGGTGACCACAACTCTGTCACCGAGTTGGAACCCGTTCAGCAAAAAGCTCAGATAAAAGCCTCAGAGATCACCTTACTTCTGCGGAAACACAAGGATAAGCCAATGCATGAGGTCTTCTTAAATGACATTGGAGACCTTGGCTTATCAAAGCGCCTGAAGTTCGCTTTTCTCAGGTTGACTGGGCTGAAGTCGGAAACTGAGACGTTCATCATGGCTTGCCAGGATGGTGTGTTGAACACCTTAGTCTACCGCAGTTGCGTGATGGGTACAGAGGTTTCTGGCACAAGGTGCAGGGCCTGTCGCAAGGCTCCCGAGACCCTAATGCACTTGCTATCAGCATGTCCAGCATATGCGGTCTCGGCCTATATCTATCGACATAACGCGGCCCTATGAGTGATATATTACCATCTACGGCACTCTTACAGTATTGACGAGACACCGCTCGTCAATACGCTCCGTCAATACGCTCCGCCCTACGCTCCGGGGGATATTGAATCCGTTGTGGGGAACGAGAAGTGCTTAATTTATTGGAACTATTCGTTCCCCACCCTCAGGCTCATACAAGCTAATACGCCTGATGTAGTCCTTCTCGACCACCAGAACAAAACGATATTTGTTGTGGAGTTTTCAGCTCCTGGCGAGACAAATATCATCAGAAAAGAGGAGGAAAACCGGATTAAATATCGAGATTTTTCTCTTCGAGCTCCGCAGACTCTATCCATATCACTCTGTCAAGATGGTTGTTCTGATTTTTGAAGTCCTTGGTGATAAATGATAAAAAAAATTCAAATGAAAATTATATACATTATTGTCGTCAACAATAAATCTTGCGGACAAAGCTTGTGAAAAATAAATACAAATGTAAATATAGAAATATACAATATGAATATAAAAACACCTACAAAAAGTAAAGTTAGAACATACACTATAGTTCAACGCCAAAATTTTGCATCAACATGGCTGTGTACCCACTTGTTTAAAAATATTATCAATACTTATATAAATGACATATAAACATATATACTTATATATAATATTACATAAATAAACACACCCATTGCGCCAGACAATCAAATATTTATATCCAAACAAGAATATAAACAAAAATCTTATATAACCTGAATTCAAATATGCACATTTTGTCACGTAAATTTATCATTATAGAACTCTTGCAAATTATAATAATAATGTTTTTACTCTTATTCTAAACATTTTCATGGTCAAATTTGTCTGTCTTATATCTGAGGGCAAGTGATTAAACATGTTGACCTCATTGTAATAAATGGAATTCCTGACCAAATTTGTTGAAGGAATTGTCAATTTCATCGCGGTAGAACGGGTGCTATAAGAATGGCATGAAGCCTGAAATAGGGAGATATTTTTGTAAATGAGGCAAACCGATTCCAAAATGAACAAATCAATCACTATTAAAATCTTTTGCTCAACGAATTTGTATCTGCATGAATCACTAGGTTTAATCTTAAGGTGACCCTTAACTATCAATCTGCTTGATCAAACGATTGAGTCAATCGATTGACGCGCGCTTCAATCAACTGCAATCAGCCCTCAAATCTTTTGATGAAAACCTTTTTCTCACCGGAAATGGGACCAGTGCACACTCGTTGTTCCTTCGCTGGTGGTTCATTTCGGTGAGCAATGGTTTCGAACACGGAAAAACAACAGAAAAAGAAACGACGGTGGTCGAAGGAGTGGTACATGGTAGTGATGCAGTTTACTTGTTTCTGTTGTAATAGTCCTTGCTCTTCACTTTCCATAATTTCGGACAATAGCGATATAATTCACTCAACAGGTTAATGAATTCCCGCTCAGAGTTTTCGGGAAGCTCACTTTCCGTGGCGGACGCCATGGTTTCCAACTAGTGACTGACGCAATGCTTGATGAAAATTGACCTAGACTATCAACCCCCTCCTTCAACCGTTTGAGTCATTCTAACTTTCTATCAATCACCATCAAGCCACGCTTCAAGCGTCAAACAGGTTCCTACACGGTCAATCACGCTTGAGTCAATCGATTGACTCAAGCTTTTGATCAAAATGCAGTACTAATAGAGACAGAAGTGCTGATGAATTGCATACTCCCCAAAAAGGTATTCCATAATAATAGGGGACCCAAGCGGAGATTTCGGGATTTACTAAAGCGCGGCAGATTAATATACAGGGGGATATCTTGTACCCGGTTAGGAACCTCCACCAAATATGAGCCCCATATCAGATTAGTAAATAAAAATTGATCATCAGAAATTCTCGAGCGCGTCAGATTAAGGTAGGGTGAGTTGATTACCTGCTAAAAAGTGTATATTTCAGTAATCTGACAATTTGAGAGTGACACAAAGAAAGGGGAGGGCAGCAAAGTTGTAAAAAAATAACGTCATTTCGACTTTCTCGAGCGTAGCTGATTTTTTTTTTCATTTCGAAGGACGATTTCCGCAAGCTGAAATAACAAAAATTCGTCGATAAAGTTCAATGCGTGCAGCTGTATATAGGTATATTTACCTCTCCGAGTTTCTATTTCTCAATTTTCTATTCACTTTTTCTCTATCTATTACTCTCTCACTCCGTCATCACTCTGAATTCTGTTGCCATGACGCCATCACAGCTGATCACAGAGACTCGTTCGTGATGAAGATGAAGATGATGATATATTAATCAATTAATTGATGTAGTTACTACGTGGTAGTAAATCATACCACTTTTATTTATAACTAACGTTACTGCAGTTTCATCCTATAAGGACATTTTCAAACTTATACAATATATAAGTTTGAAAATGTCCTTATAGGACGAAACTACAGTAACGTTAGTAACAAATAAAAGTGGTGAGAAACAGAAAGTTTCATTTCTCTTTTCTTCATTAATTATTCAATTGAATATAGAAAATTAAAATTTTTTGAGCATTTTTCTAAATTTAATTTTCTATAAATACAAGTATTCTACTTAAAAAACATACACTTATTTATTTGCATGATATTTCCTCAGCTTTTTGATTAATTAAGTTCGATTAATTAAAAAAATAAATAAAAAAAAAATATCGTTTTTGTCAGATTGAGCGAATCCCTCTAGATAATCGTCAGATTATGAGACAGCACATCTAAAACATAAAGACATAAAGATGAACCATATATATCTTAATCTGACGCGCTTGAGTATTTCAAAATGGCAAATTTTTTTGCTTATTATAATAATGGCCGCAAGTTTGCGTCAGATCGAAATCGTCAGATTATTAAATGAGAGCTTTTTTTTGTTGCACTGAACACCCCTTTAGAAAATCTGACGCGCTCGATTAATTTTTTTTTTCTTTTCACTTTCAACCCTTACGTACAACCACCCAAATCATGCAAACGATCAGATAAACATACCAACATCATTAAAAATACGATAGACATTGATGTTATCAATATCTGACGCGCTCGAGTATTTCCATACAACAGTATTTTTTCACATATTTAAAAATTTATAACCTCTTCCCCCACAGATGAAAAAGTATATATTATATAACATTTTTTTCTTCTTATCATCTAAGCTTTGCAACCTAATATGTCTCTATGACGCTCGAGTAAATCCCCGTTTTGCATCGTGGGCTCCCCTGCTTTAACGTAGGTGGGATTCAACGAAGGCGTAATACACCGTTCTGACAGTTTTGATTCCCAAAACGATGTGTAGCCACAGTTCGTCGTGTATTTCTGATATGTACCGCTCTTGGTGGAATCAAATGTGCCAAGTCACTTGAACACCTCCCGTGAAAGTATTTACAAAAGACAAATCTCCAATCATTCTTCGATGTTCCAGACTATCAAGATTTTCGTGTATCCAATCAGGCGGATGGCTCTTTTCTAGATGGAATCCAGCAGCTTCAGGGTAGGTATGCTTTGGGGTGGAGCTCCATACACGTGAACAATACTCCAAGGAATGTATGATCTGAGCTTTATAAAGCATCAATAGTTGCTGGGGTTTGTACAGTTTTCTGGTTCGAGACAATGTTCCAAGCTTTGGAGAAGCAGCCTTTACAATTCCAGCGACATGATTGTGCCAAGACATATCGGTGTCTCAACAAACTTATCGAAGCAGAAAGAGGAATTGTCTGTCATGACATTATATTCGATTCAAAGACATTCATTATTTTGGAGAAAAACGATGCCTGGGTTTCCGTGGTATTGAATTGAACCTGGCTAATTTCACTCCAATTCGAAATCTCCCCTAGATCCTCATTGAAATATGCAACCTCCTGCAACCGGTGAAAATGTGCATCCGCAGCCGATGTCCTGGAATCCAAATGGAACGATGAGACAAATGTGCTGTCGTCAGCAAAACGATATATTGGATTATTGGTTTTTTTGTACTGAGTCGTTGATATACAATAAATATTTTTGTATCAAGATGGAGTACTAGAAAGCCAAAAATTTTTTTCCCAAAAATTAATCACTCCTAAAAAATATAACCCCTTCAATTCATATATGAATAAATATTCAATATAGAGACAATTTTGACACTCGCCTGATGGTTCAATGTGTAGTTGAGGTATCTGTTTGTATGTGTTTTCTTTCAATAAACATTTGTATTAAAGTTTTCTTGTTGTTGAATTTGTATATTACTATTGCATAACTCACATAAATGTAACAATATTCATATGAATAATTGTTGAACCGATAGTGAAATGAAAACAAATATCAACGGCAACCAAACACCTATTACCCCGTTTCTAATAATTTAAGCAATGACTTCAAACAGCCTCTCATATTTTCAATAATTCCGCTGATGGGCCTTCAATCTTGCAATGGAGACTGAACCCACAAACGCATCGGAGTGTGCATGCACAAAATCTGATTAGGAAATTAATTAAATTCCATGGCAAAAGCGACTCACCTGTTGTATATCCGCCTTCGAAGAGGAATTCATTCCAGTGGCTTTATTTCGCGTTGACGTCAACTAGTTTTTAACAAAAGCTTTAATTACGTGTAGGTCCTTTGTAGCAGTTGGGTTGGTTGGATTTTATCGTTGTTGGGGTGAAGGAAGGTCATAAACATTGATGGGATCGGGTATATTGGTGTCGCATTTAAAGGTAGTTCCAACAGAACGTGGAAAAATGCAGTACTACACTAAAACCATTAATGATTGAGAGTAGAAGTAAGCCCAGTTGACAGCAAATCGGGGGCGTGCTTATTAATTTTTGAGAGGGTTATAACTATTCTCAAGCTTTCGAGTAACTTAAACTCATCGTCAGGGATACTAGAAAATACAAATTACAAATTTTTGATAATAGAATATAATATAAATGTAAATGTACAAATTTTCGTCTAATCTTAAACCTCAGATTCGTTACTGTTGCTACCGCTATCATCAAAGTGAATTATGATTGGTTCAATATTGTGTTCAATACGGTTGTCTACGTCCCACATTTTTTTCTCCTCTTATAAAACATGCTGCATGCATTTCTTCCAGTCTTCTGCAGAAACAGTTCGAATAGCTTCTTGTTGGTGATGTTGCACGTCCACTAATTTAAATGTTCTGTTTTCTCGTGCCACATATCCTTTTACTTGCGCCCAGATTAATTCTTTGGGTTTAATTCGCAGTGGTATGGTGGTAACCTTAAAACTGTAATTCCACGACTTAACGCCATTTCATCCACTGCGAATTTTTTATATTTGTCTGTGTGTAATTTTGTTAGCTGAAGTAGGTCTGCCTTTAAACGATCTTTGTTATATTGGATGTTCTTATTAATTAACCATTCTTGAATTGCTGCTTTTTTCCATGATTGTTTCGGTAATGGTTCTAAATGTCGACTATGGTATGGGGCATTGTCCATGACGATGACAGACCCAGGTTCCACAAGTTGAATGATGCCTTCAAACCATTTTTCAAACACCTCCGCATTCATCTCTTCATGATAGTCGCCTGTTTTCTTAGATTTAAATATTAATTCACCATTTGGTAAAAATCCACTGTCGCTTCCTATATGCGTAACTATCAGACGACTACCTTTTCCAGATGGCTGTTTTAACCCAACTGACAAACCTTCCATAAAGGCTTGTCGTGCACTTGTTATATTACCATCCTGCCATACTTTTTTGACCGTATGTCCTTGGTTAACCCATGTCTCGTCCATGAAGTACAATGTTTTTTGAGATTCTGAAATTTGTCAATTTTTCTTAGATAGTTTCTTCTCCATGCTATTATTTCTTGACGTTCAATGAGAATGCTTTTCTTGTCAACTTTTCCGTACGTAAATTTCATTTCGTGTACAAGTTTCCTAAAAGTTTCTTTACCCATTTTTGGGACCAATTCATGATCGCTAAGTGCCTCCAGAACTGTTTGTAGTGTGGGGAGCTCATTTCTGAAAAAGAAACTGTGAATAGTTCTGCGTATACTGGTTTTGGCTTCTTCATCAACTGTGATTTTTTTTCGTCCGCTACTAGTTTTTAGCGTTTGTACGTCCCCATGAATTTCTGCTTCTCTTAGTATTTTGTAAATCGATGATTTTGGTACACCGGTATAATCAGGGCACATATCAACTAATTTAACAATTGTAATTGTGGAACTTAAGGATGTAGAAATGCCCGGTTGGTTATTCGGAGGTACACACGTAGAATTACAGCACATATGCACAAAGTCATCTTTTGGTGGCTGATGATCTCTTACAAGACAGTGAAATACAGTACAATTTGTTTTTCTCTTACTGACCGAGACTCCAACCGTTTTACCTTTTTCGACGTGGAAGGCCCGACCATGTCTCCCATTTTTTGAGTAGTTTGAGAACGGTGTAGAAATATATAATTATGTAACGCTTAAACACTTATTAGCACTATTATTTTCACCAATTGTTATCACAACACGTCGATTGCTGACTAACTTAACTGTAAAACGTACAATTCACGCTGTATTATTCACAAACCAATGTACGCTCATGGCTGCAAGTATATTAGTGAGGACTGCAACGATGAGATGGAAGTTACGGTAAAGTGACAAAGACAGAAATATCGTTGCGTTCAGCGTTGCCACTAGTTATAATAAATATCTAACACTATACAGAAAATAATGAATTTCATTAATCAGGAAATGTATAAGTATTACTCATTACAAGCTTATTACTGATTTTTGTCATAAATAATACCTTTTTATCATACTAGTATTGTGTATTATCTATAATTTGCCACAACCTACAACTCTACTGCTTACTATATTTTGATTCTGCTATTAACTGGTAACGTAAAATTTAGATATGACAACGCGCTTTACTCTCAATCATTATTGGTTTTACTATAGTCTTGATCACATGATACTTTTTTTTTGAAACTTCTGTCCAAGGGCACCAAAAATTATGATAATTATGATCCAAGGATGACCTCTAGTAACTTTTTGAAAAATTTCAAGAGGGGCTCGAAGAAATTGCAAAAGTTATAAACAATTCAGTGAAGAAAGAAGGTTTGGTTTTTTGCAAATATCTCGGAAAATATTAAATATATCCGAAATTTGGAAAAAGATCCTTAAAGGGGAGAAAATTTCCTGAAACAAAATTCCACCTTCCGGAACTCTATCACCGATATTTATAATTTTAATTTAGAGGCGAAAATAGCGTTAAAAGCCGGCGATGGGCGTCCCGCACGCTCTGACCAATACGGACCTGTGAACAATAAAATTATTTTAACCCATTCAATATCATTCTGAAAAAAAAACACTACCTTCTAGACACTTGAATAAACTAAAATACATGAAAAATTTTTTTTTTCTGTGGTTATTTTATTAGATATACTTTAGTTAATCAACTAATTTTCACAAGTTTTAAATTTACATAAAAACCCTGATCATTTTTATACTAGAAACCTCAAATTCTGTTCACTTCTTGGAGCTTTTCTTGAAAGCCTTCAAAAAAGATTCCCGCTGGAACAATTGAAACATTTTGACTTTCCACTTTCTTATTGATAATCAGATGTGTAAAAGTGAAAAATTCAAATAAAGCAATGAAGATTTATTTAATATTGAAATTTATTCGTATTTTTATATTTTAGAGTTATATAAAAAATGATTTTTCATAATTTTTAAGGTGAAATTGTTTAAAAAAATTGTATAAACAAATGTATTGTTCCAAGGGAATTTTTATCGGTGCTGATTAAAAAAAAATCGTAACTTAAAAAAAAGTATTGTTTTAAAATGCATTTGTTGATTGAAAATATATTTTTTGCTATTGAATGAATATTAAGGAAAGATTTTTTTTAAATCATAATTTCTATTCCTCTTTGTTATTCTGAAAAAATTTATTTATTTATATTTTCTTTATTTATTTAATAAACAATTTGTTTTAAAAAAATTAATCAAAAACAACCATGTGTGACTTTTTATGTAAAAAAAGAAAAATATCAAAAAATTGTAAAAAATAGAGAAAACTTTTTTTACACAAAAAGTGACACACAGTGGTTTTTGATTTTTTTTGACAATATTGAAAAAAATATGTCGTATGAATCGATTTGTTCAAAACAAATTGTTTATTGAATGAATAATGAAAATATAAATAACAAAAAAGTGTTTTTTAGGATATCAAAGAGAAGTAGTTGCAAAAAAATTGCGCAACAAGTGCGTTTTCAGGCAATTGAATTTTTTTTCCAAAAAAAGATCTTATTTAAAAAAATCATAATATCTATCACTGATAAAAATCCCCCAAAAAATTTCAAATATCTTATAAACAATATATTTGTTTATAACAATTTTAAGTAGAGCTAAACACTATGAAAAATAATTTTTATGTTACTCTAAATAATAATATGAATAAATTTGAATATTAAAAAAACTGCATTGCTTTAATTGAATTTTCTACTTTTTAACGTCTTTGATTATCAATAATGATAACAAAGTGTAAAATCAAATTTTTTTTTCAACGGCAATCTTTTTTTAAAGTCTTTAAAGAAAAGATCCAAGAAGATTCAAAAATTATCAGGGTTTTATGTATATTTAAAACTAGTAAATATTTACTGAAGTATATCACGGGAAAAAATTGATATCCGTTTATCCAAGGGTCTAGAAGATATGTAATTTTTTTTTCTTAATAATGATATTTAATGGGGTAAAATAATTTTTATTGTTCAAAGGTCCGTATCGGGCAGAGCGTACGGGACACGCAAGTATCTTTTTTTAAATTTCGGAAATCCTTAATATTTTCCGAGATATTTGCAAAAAACCAAACCTCCTTTTTTACTAAATTGTTTATAATTATTGCAAATTTTTCGAGAGCCCCTTGAAGATATTCCAAAAGTTATTAGAGGTCATTCCGAATCAAATGAGCTCTGAATCATAATTTTTCGGTGCCCTTGGACAGAAGTTTCAAAAAAACGATCTTGTGACCCAAACTGTACATGGTGTTTCGATGGCGATTCACGGGGTGTTTCAATGGGAGACTCCTCTTGAAATTTCATGAAAAATGTTCATATTGAATCATGCCCTAAATTAGCTTTTTGAAAATAGAATGTTTGGGATTTTTGTATGAAATGGAAAAGATATGAAAGAATCAAGAGCGGTTTGAGAGTTCATTTCAATTTTTCTTTTAGTTTCAATGAATTTACTGTTTTGGCCAATTCTAAGAAAATGTGTGTAGTGATCCTTGGCGGAGGTACTGAAACTGTATTCAGTAAAGAATAAAGCTCAGAAACTTAAACATTTAAAACAAACTGAAACTGGAACTGGAACAATCCACATACGAAAAGTACTTTTTTCAATATACTAAGACTATACGTAATGCATTTTATCTACAAACTTCATGTACTAATCGAATCAGCATCAGCAGGAGATTTGATGGTAAAAGGCATATTGAAGTTTTAGAGAAGAGAAAAGTAATTTTCAGTAGAACCGATCTGAAACTACATTACTACCAACGAGATGCTGGTATTCAAATTAGTATAATATTTAATTGATTGAATCCAATAACCAAATTCAAACAAGAGGGAAGGATTTTGATTTGTAACTTTATTTCATTTCGTTCATCATTATTCATACTTATTTTGAACTTTCGAAATGCTTTACTCTATCAGCAAGATACTCACAATGAGGTATAAACATTGTTCGTTCAACTACTATTCATTATTTGTTCAACGAAATCATTTCTTCAGTGGACATTTTCCCATTATCAAAACAAGCAAAGTTCTCCATCATCCTGCAGATATATTATGTTTCTTCAACATAACTTTTACTCAAATAGAAAATACATTTGATTATTTCAATCAGATCCACTATTTCATCCATCTTAAAATTTTGTTTGTTTAATAGAATATTCGAATTACTCTAAATCATTATCGCTATCAATTAGACAAAATATTACTTGAATTCAATTCTTCTTTGAATTGAAATAACTAATGGATGTGATTGTTTCAATCAAATATTTGTTTGATACAATGAACATTCTTTTTTCTTGCATCAACAGAATATTTTGTCGTGCATATATGACACTTTTATTTCTTTGAATGAAGTGAATTTTCTTTCATTCAACAAATCTTTTTTTACGAAGTGCCTGTATTCGTTGCAGATGGTAAGGGTATAAGAGTTAAATTGAAGGGGTTATATTTTTTAGAAGTGATTAATTTTTGGGAAAGAAAGTTTTTGGCTTTCTACTACTCCATCTTGATACAAAAAAAAAGAAGAAGGATGAGGGAGTCTTCCAAAGAAAGGAAGGAAGTAACTCTATACATGGATGTGTAGATCACGCGAAGAAGTAACTTTCAGACACAAACTGAAAGAAAGTCCTCCTGAAACAGCTACTTTCATATAAACATTGAATTATACGAAAGAAAAATTTTTTCTGAAAGTTACTTCTTTGCATGATCTTCACATCCATGTATAGAGTTACTTCCTTCCTTTCTTTGGAAGACCCCCTCATCCTTCTTCTTTTTTTGTATCAAGATGGAGTATAAGAGTTGTTCCTTTAAAAATACCGTCATATGATCAACATTTGGCTGGAAAGCAATCTTTCCAGTACTGGTAGTAGGTTGTTCTTCAATCAAATTAAGTACTGCTTCCTCAAGCTCTGGTGTTCGTACTTCTCGATGGCGACCACAATCCTGGGTTCTTTTGTGGAATAAACCATATTCTCGTAATTGTTGATGAAGTCGAGCAAATATTCTATGTGAAGGATGCTGCCGTTGAGGATACATTTCAGCATATCTTCTAGAAGCTTATAACCCATTCCCCTGCGACAGACCGTAAACGTAATGCATATCAGCCATTTCCTCATTTGTTTATGCCATTTTAATAACAAGTAAATTATTAAAGTATCAAATTAAGAACAGAACAACAACACACAATTAGTATTAATTCAATTTCGAAAATTCAGAAACTGACAGCGTCATACCAATTTAATTGTCACTATCGCTAATAGCGACCTATTAGTTAGATTAGTTTCGTATTTTCGCATTTATGACGATGTATCTCTGTAGTTGTTCGTAAAATAATTTTTTGCTGCCAACTGGTTCATTTTGGGCAAAAAACCTAGAAGACAGTTTTTGTTTAGAATGAAACAGGCTATCGGAAATATATTTTTAAATGGTAAATAAATGATAAGACAAAAAGTTTCATTGGAAATAAATTTTAGGGGTTGCGTTTTCCACCCCTTACAACCATGGGGTAAACCAAATAAATTTCTGGCTAAGGGTTTTTTTGGTAGTACGTCAGGTTGATTTCGAAATTGTAACTTTTTTAGTGCTTGCGAAAAAAATCATTATACAAATTTCATATAACCCCTTTAAGGGGCTGTATATTAACAAGGGATGCTCCAATGAAATTTCTTTATATGAAAGATCTTTTTTTCGATGAGGAATCACCTTCTTAAATGTTTTACACTTATTTAGTTACACCCTGTATAAACTCAAATCTCAACAAAATTATTAGGTTTTTCAAAAGTTTCGTCCGTTACAATGTCATTGTTCAATGCAGACTTGATAAACTACAGAGAAAACCTGAATTTTCTGATCGAATATAACAACAGTAACCAGAACGTTGATTTGACACTGGAAATAAAACTTGCAAACATTTGGCAATGATAGTGTTAATGAACGCATTGTGCGACGTCGGTTTGCGAAATATCATTCCGGTGATTTAATAATCGAAGATGAGCCCCGGAGTAATATACCTATTGTGATCCAGGACAAGGATTTGATGACCCTGGTGGAGACAAACCCATGACGAACGCTGTGTGGGATGGCGGAAGAACTAGGTGTCGGCTCCATTATGGTTAAGAACGTATAAAAGGTCACAAAGCTCAAAAGTGGGTGCCCCAGTATTTAAAAGTTCGACAGAAATTGCCACTAAATTGATGGATGTAGCCGCTACTACGTGGTAGGAGATCATAATGAAAAGAGAAATGAAAATTTCTATGTTTTTTGCCACTTTCATTTGTAACTAATGTTACTGCAGTTTCGTCCTATATGGACATTCTCAAACTTATACAATAAATTATTGTATATTATTGTATTGTAATTTATTGTATAAGTTTGAGAATGTCCGTATAGGACGAAACTGCAGTAACGTTAGTTACAAATAAAAGTGGCAAAAAACATTTTCAGAAATTGTCACGTTTCGAGGTTTGTTCTTCTCTGTTTTTGCGCAACCAAAACGATCTTGTTTTTGGATCGGATTGTCACATGTGGATCCTCTACGACAACAGAAGACATTCAGGATAGTGTTTGGACACCCATGAGCTACCCAGGCACTTCTCAAAAGCAAAAACCCACCAAATACGTTCGTGGTTACTGTATGGTGGTCACCGGCTGGTGTGATTCACAATAACCTTCTGCAACTGAGCCAAACCATCACAGCAGTGTGCTATTGTGAGGAAATGTACTGGAAATTGCGTCGGCAGGAGCCTGGTCAACAGAAGAGGTCCGATTCCAACAGCGCCCGTCCGTACGTTTCACAAATCACCGTCCGAAAATCAAACGAATCAAGCATCAAAGTTCTGCTTCACCCACCATACTCCTCGAACCTTTCGCCAATCGACTTCCATATTTCCAAGCACTTCCATACATTTCTCACCGATAGAACTTTTCCCAATGAGGACTAGACAAAAACGGCCTTTGTCGATTGTATCGAATCCCAAGCATACAATTTTTATTCTGACTTGTGTCTCGTTGGGAAAAGTGCACTGATTCAGATGTCGATTACAGAAAAACAGAAAAAACTTTTAAAACAATCTAATAGCTTTGCTATCGATCAAAACCCTCTAATATACTTTTGACTCAATAATCAAATTTTTTTAAATTCACACTAATTAAAATCGTTCGTGGAACTACTGTATAAATTTGATTACCCCAAGGCTCAGTCACTCATGACTTTTTTCAATTATTTTCCTTTGGTCCTACTATTTATTACTCTTATTTTCAACAATTTTCGTCGCTTTGTTTGGAATGAAAATTTAAGTCACCTTATTTTTCTTAAACTTTATTTTTTGTTTTTCAAAATAGTTGATAATGTGTTAGCAGGAATGAGAAAATGTTCTGCAATGTCCTTTTTCGTTTTCCCCATTTTTTTATCCCAGCAATTGAATTCGATTTTTCCTTTAGCATTAAATATTTCAAATTTAGTTTTGCCATTTTGGTCTCCCACTGAAATCACTACAAATCTTTCGTCAAATTTTACCACCTTGACTCACTTCAACTATTGAAAATTATAAACCGTCTGGAACGCATGCTAAGAAACCAATAATAATAATAATAATTTTATTGGCAATAACAAAATACATTACTAAATTCCAATCATTTACAGATTTGCAAATCAAATGGTTGGGTCATTAAGGTTCAGGCGAACTTGAATAGGACAACTACCTACATGCAAAACGATTATAAATAATGAAAAAAATTAATTTAATATATTTAATTATATATATATATATATATATATATACAATATATATATATATATATATATATATATATATATATATATATATATATATATATATATCCGATTCCGACAACGCCCGTCCGTACGTTTCACAAATCACCGTCCGAAAATCAAACGAATCAAGCATCAAAGTTCTGCTTCACCCACCATACTCCTCAAACCTTTCGCCAACCGACTTCCATATTTCCAAGCACTTCCATACATTTCTCAGCGATAGAACTTTCCCCAATGAGGACTAGACAAAAACGGCCTTTGTCGATTGTATCGAATCCCAAGCATACAATTTTTATTCTGACTTGTGTCTCGTTGGGAAAAGTGCACTGATTCAAATGTCGATTAGAGAAAAACAGAAAAAACTTTCAAAACAATCTAATAGCTTTGCTATCGATCAAAACCCTCTAATATACTTTTGACTCAATAATCAAATTTTTAAAAATTCCCACTAATTAAAATCGTTCGTGGAACTACCGTATAGATTTGATTACCTCAAGGCTCAGTCACTCATGACTTTTTTCAATTATTTTCCTTTGGTCCTACTATTTATTACTCATGAATTATTTTCAACAATTTTCGTCGCTTTGTTTGGAATTAAAATTTAAGTCACCTTATTTTTATTAAACTTTTTTTTCGTTTTTCAAAATAGTTGATAATGTGTTAGCAGGAATCAGAAAATGTTCTGCAATGTCCTTTTTTGTTTTCCACATTTTTCTATCCCAACAATTGAATTTGATTTTTCCTTTAGCATTAAATATTTCAAATTTAGTTTTGCCATTTTGGTCTCCCACTGAAATCCTACTTGAATAGGACAACTACTTACATCCAAAACGATTATAAATAATATGATTAATTTAATATATATAATTATATTTATATATATATATATATATATATATATATATATATATATATATATATATATATATATATATATATATATATATATATATATATATATATATAAAGAACCTTACAAACGTTGAAATACCTTCTGATATTAAAATATATATATATATATATATATATATATATATATATATATATATATATATATATATATATAAATCGATTTAATTCGTGAATTAAATCAATTTATAGTTAATCCAGTCACTAATTATTCTGTTATATATATATATATATATATATATATATATATATATATATATATATATATATATATATATATATATATATATATATATATATATATATATATAAAGAACCTTACAAACGTTGAAATACCTTCTGATATTAAAATATATATATATATATATATATATATATATATATCTGAAGTTTTCACGGATAGGAATATGCTGAACTGGTTTTCCGGGTCTTTGATCCGTGTATGTGATATTATCTCTAATTTCACCGACGTATCGACAAAATCTCATTTGTCATTATCTAGGTGTGCTAATACGTGTTCAGAAGTTTTGTTGACCTTGCTCAACTCACTTCTTACTATACTGGTAAAACGGTATTCGTTACGTGTTCCTATCCGTGAAAACTTCAGATTTCATATTCGATACCTTAACGGGGAGATGAGGTCAACTAAGAAGATAATATATATATATATATATATATATATATATATATATATATATATATATATATATATATATATATATATATATATATATATATATATATATATATATATATATATATATATATATTTCAATGTCTTGTCTATATCACACAAAATAACACCCCTCAAGTTAATCACAACCATGAATATTTGACCAGAAATGGCCACAATCTTCTTATTCCACAACACCGACTGGAAATTACTCATAAAAGCTTTTTTACTATGGCGATAGGGCTCTTCAACCATCTACCACCATATATGAGGAAGTTACATATGATTAAATTCAAAAAAAGTATAAAAGGGCTGCTGGTTGATCTCTGCCCTTATGACGTAAGTGAATTTTTCAACTGCAAGTTTTAATGCTTTGCCTTTTTAATGTGTATGTATTGTGTATGTATTAATGTGTATGTTTTGTATTATATTCATCTAACTTGACGATGCTAAATCTGTTATATTGATAATGAGCAAATAAATTGATTGATTGATTGATATATAATCAGAAATTATTATTGAATAACGAAATTAGTTAGCCCCCTAACTATATTATTAAAGGGAAGCTGTTGGAAGGTAGGTTGCACTATATTTTTACATGAACTATACATGTTTTCAATCTATATTACTAATTAATTTTCATATCAGTATATTCTAAACAAAAATGTTTGTACAGATCTGTGGTATGTAGCAAAATTATACAGTATCACCGTATTTTACCTTTAATGATTGGACTATAAACATCTCTTTTCGACGTATCTTTGACAATCTATCACATCGTTTGTTTCCTCGCTGTTGTTTGTTTTTCGAAACGTTCATGGCATTTGGAGGTGAAACCATTGTGAAGACAACAAGAATGGGAAGACAACATATCTGTGAGTCACTAACGGTGAAAGATCAAGGTGAGCACAATGACCTTCCATGCTTTAAGAGAAATTACTATAAACCTAATTCACTCATACGAAGGTGACATGCCATGTCGATTAACTTCCTCAAAAACGAAACGAAGTAAATTTTCGAAATCTATTGACCGGTATCTCCGGTATCGAATTTATTATATATAACTTGACCATGAGTTTTTTCAATATGAATGTATAGACAGATTTAATGTCAAAATTGTGCATGAGGATTTATACACTAATTTGCTTCAACCTTAAGAATTGCACAATACCTTTCAACCCTTGACTTTTCCGTTTTAATTGCGGAAATGTATTCACTTACTTCAAGGAACAAACAAGGTGATTTGTAATCGTTGCTAATAGTTCATGGACCATTCAGAAAGATGAGAGTAATCTTCTTCGTCCTCAAACGTTCGATCCGCTCGAAATGAAACATACGAGGGGTAAAAAGAAAGTAGATAGATTATGAATTCGTTTGTTTGAAGGTGATTGACAATGTTTAATGTTGAATTTCACTAGTTCGGACTTCCATTGTCTAATATATAGAATGATTTGAAATCCGTGAGACACCTAAAAGCGAAGAATTAAAAATAAATAGCTGAAAATAAAAATTATATTAGGCAAAAACCTGAAATGAAATAACAGTGGAATAAAATACAAGTAAAAATAGAACAATTGAGCAAAAATTAAATAAAAATAAAAAGTTAAGAGATTTCAAGCCACGTTAGTTCACGACGTTTCGATTGTTGGTATCTACAATCGTCTTCGGGTGATGACTGGACTGATTCCTCCGAGAGATGACTATTTATGACTCTAATAGACTCTCTAATAGACACTCTATTAGACCGTGCTTTCGGGCTCAGTAATACGAAGGAAGGTCTCGAGAAGGAACTAAACATCATCAAAAATGATCTTCAACGGAATGGCTACTCCAAAGCGATGGTAGAAAAAACTTTGGCTAAAAAACAGCAGGAACCTCGCAAGGAAGAGAACCCGACACAACTAGTGCTTGCACTTCCCTACATCAGAGGATTATCGGAGAGGATAAGAAGAATTGGTTCCAAGTACAACATTAGAACCTGCTTCAGATCCGGTAACACTATCCGTAGCAGTCTCACGAAAACCAGGCCACCAAAAGCGGACTGCGATTCCAAGAATTGCATTTACCGGATACCCTGTGAGTGCGGAAAATCCTATATTGGTGAAACTAAGAGGCCATTGAATGTTCGCATTGCCGAGCACAAGAAACACACACAGCGAGGGGAAATCAGCAAATCAGGAATAGTAGACCATGTTAGGACCCATCAATACAACATCGAGTGGTCCCAAGCTGAGATCATACACAGAGAGAAACATTGATTTAGGAGAAAATTCAAGAAAGCTGAATACATGTTGTCCAACAACGTATTCAGCCAAGCTAGCGTAGAGATACGCAACGTATGGAAACCCATCATCAAGCGGAAAATGGCCAACTCCCGCCAAAGGGTCATCTCCCACTAAACCAGTGAAGCGGAAAATGGAAAGCGGGGATAAGTGAAAGTACTTGAACGACCCATAAATAGTCATCTCTCGGAGGAATCAGTCCAGTCATCACCTGAAGACGATTGTAGATACCAACAATCGAAACGTCGTGAACTAACGTGGCTTGGAATCTCTCAACTTTGTATTTTTATTTTCTTTTTCCATTTCCTTATTTTTATTCAATTTTTGTTCAAATGTTCTATTTTTACATGTATTTTATTTCACTGTTATTTCATTTCAGGTTTTTGCTTAATATAATTTTTATTTTCAGCTATTCATTTTTTAAATTCTTCTCTTTTAGGTATCTCAGGGATTTCAAATCATTTTATATATTAGACAATGGAAGTCCGAACTAGTAAAATTGATTATGAATTCGTTCTGGTCTCATGTAAATTCGTGAATTTCTTACCTCGATAAATTTCTTACAAGCAAGACTGAAACCGAAGTTTTGGACTTCTCAAGAAGGCATCGCTTTAGAAAAGGAGTCATAGATAGCAGAGATCTGACACATGGTTCAATGTTTTTCTGTTTTTCGTCAGGTAGGGGTAGGCATTTTCAGGTAGGTAGGGGTGGCATTTTCCGTTGAAGAATGACAAATTATAATTCACATTTGACATGTTACGGGATTTATTTTTAAATATGTACAGTAACCAAAATAATGAATTTGTTCCATTTGACTTTTATACACTGTATATTTGGCGGACGCATTCAGTATACACTGAGCAGAGGCTGAAGGGATAAATACAAAACTCTTGAAATAATCTCTGGTATCATTCACCAAGAGAACCAAGACAAAGGGAACAGTACCTTGAAGAGATGATAGTTGTCGAGAGAGATTGAATACGAGGGTGGTATGGAAAGTTTCCGACCTCAACATGAAGATGGCAGCACTCGTAAATGAGAGCTAGTGAATTTCGTTGTTCATCTGTAGACAGTTACTTACCAAAGTTTCAGCCATTTTGGACGTGCAGTTGTTATGTAACAGTCGTTTGAGTGAGTTGATGCGAGTGTTTTCATGAAAATGGACAAAATCAAGTACTACATAAACTCCACAAATGGGGAAGAACATGTAATATACGAATTAACATACAGAAAGAAATTGATGTCAAATTACTCCTAACCATTTACGTCGTTCACGAAATCCCAATAAATGTTGAAATTGTCATTCATCGTTCCTAAAACACATTCTACAGTAGTTTTTTATGTCAATTTTCCAGCGTTTGTGGAGTTATAGCCATGCAAGCCCTCATTATCGTTTCTTTCAATTCGTCAATATTACCAAAAGTTGACTCAAATAACTTGTCTTCAATGAAGTTCAGAAGGGTCAGGTCAGGTATAAGTGATGGCATTTATTGAGGCCATTGTTTACTATACATCGTTCTGGCATAGTCGTATTGAGAGAACTTTTGCAAATAGTTCTGCGATGTGGCAACATGATGCAATGTTGAGAATAGTTATATTTTCTCAGAATATTCAAAGGAAAATCTTCCGACAACTCAACTAGAGTCTGCGGCGAGAATTCCAAATATAATTCTTCCGTCAAAGATGTCTCTTGGTGTCTAGCGCTAAGTTGCTGAGAACATTACAAAAACTAAGTATGTGGCGAATCTCGTCAAAATAAACAACTTTGTCCTTTGAAATGTTTATCGAAAAATCATTCATTTTCTTGATAAAATTTGTTGAAATTTTTCAAAACATGGTTGATTTTTGCCATAAGTTTTTTTTGAAATTTCGGTTATTTGTATTTCGATAAACGTTTTATAGAAGAAATGTATTTATTCTGACGAGATCCATCACATACTTAGTTTTACATGAAAATTAATGCGAAATCATGATTTCGCAAGTCAAAAAAACCCCGGGTATCAAATTTCGTGCCAATAACTTTTCTTGCAAAAGTTATTTTCAAAAAACGAATAAAAAAATTTAATTTCAACACCCTGTATCTCCGAAAGGTAGCATTTCCGGAAACACTCTCATTTATACTTTATTTCTTAAAATTGTCTCGGGAATACGTCGTTTGAATATTTTAACGTGCTTATGTTACACCCTGTATAACACGAGTAGGTATTTTATATTTTTTAATTCGAAACATCAATTCAGGGGACAATAAAATTTAGCAATTCAATTTTTCGCAGGAGATCACCTGAAAAACAATCTTTTCCTCCCATTAAAAATCTATAAATATTAAAAGTGTGGACATTTCATGTCGATATTTCTTTCTTTTCATCAGTTATCTTATCACAAAAAACAAATAAGAATTCTGAATTATTTTGTGCTATTTTCTTCCTCAGAGAAACTTCAGCAACTTCTCTAGTTTTAGGAGACTACTTCTTTCTTCTTCGAAAACTATTTTTTATCTTTCAGACTAGTGACCTTAGTCACGAGTCTGAAAACTCTGATCTAGCACTCCGACTTTGGTTAATTAAACATTCAAATATCTGAGTAAAACATAGATTTACAAAACAAACTTCAGAAAGAGATCGTTAGAGAAAAAACTTCCACGAAGAATGGAGATATTCCGTCTTACAATTATAATCATAACTAAATCCTTCAAGCAACTCCAGAAAGTTTGTTTATCATTAGAAATAACGAGCAAGATCCAGACTCAAATATTTGAGTTCATGATTGAATACTATTGTGTTCAACGCAGCAAAGTGAAGTGTCTATCGAGTCATGTACTTTCAAGAACTAATTCAACAAAGAAAATTATCACAAATTACGGGATTTCAAAACATGCAATTGGTATTCTATGGAAGCAAACATCATTTTCAGAAATGATAAGTTGAACGTATTAATCGGCCGTTTATATTCAGATGATGCAGCTCCAAAAAGTTGTTGACCCGCCATTAAACTATATTCGCTGAGTCCGTTGATTCATTTCCTATATTTTAAATAATTCGAATCATGTACTGATGTTAAATTAATTAGGCTTTGAGGAAATTTCCGCACTTGTGGCATTGATAACGGGTTCTTTCCGTAAGGAAAGATGATTGATATTTGTCACAGCTGTTTACACCGATTGGATTTTTTCTGTTGCTCAGTATAATAGGGGAACCCAAGCGGGGGTTTCGGGATTTACTAAAGCGCGGCAGATTAATATACAGGGGGATACCTTGTACTCGGTTAAGTACCTCCACCAAATATGAGCCCCATATATAAGGCCGCCTGTGAGGGATAAAGGATCAGATTATTTAAAAAACTTGATCATCAATAATTCTCGAGCGCGTCAGATTAAGGTAGGGTGAGTTAATTACATGCTGAAAAGTCTATATTCCAGTAATCTGACAGTTTGAGAGTCACGTAAAGAAAAGGGAGGGCAGCAAAGTTGTAATAAAATAACGTCATTTCGACATTCTCGAGCGTAGCTAATTTTTTTTATTATGAAGGAAATAATTCAAGGATAATGAAAAATATATAATCTGACGATTTTCGCAAGCCGAAATAACAAAAATTCGTCGATAAAGTTTAATGCGTGCAGCTGTTTGATACCTATATTTCCCTCTCCAAGTTTCTATTCCTCTATTCTCTATTCACTTTTTCTGTATCTATTACTCTCTCACTCCGTCGCCACTCTCAATTCTGTTGCCATGACGCCATCACAGCTGATCACAGAGACTCGTTCGTGATGAAGATGAAGATGATGATTAATTATAATCAATTAATTGATTGATGTAGCCGTTACTACGTGGTAGAAAATCATAATGAAGAAAAGAGAAACTAAACTTTTTCACCGCTTTTATTTGTAACTAACTTTACTGCAGTTTCGTTACAACGTTACAAATAAAAGTGGTAAAAACATAGAAAGTTTCATTTCTCTTTTCTCCATTAATTAATCGATTGATTATAAAAAATTCAATTTTTTTAGCATTTTTTCAAAATTATTCCCTTATAAAAAATTATTTTACATAAAAAACATAAACTTATTAATTTGCATGATATTTCCTGAGCTTTTCAATTAACTAAATTCAATGAATTGAAAAAAAATTAAAAAAATATTGTTTTTGTCAGATTAGGCGAATCCCTCTAGATAATCGTCAGATTATGAGACAGCACGTCTAAAACATAAAGATGAACCATATATCTCAATCTGGCGCGCTTGAGTATTTCAAAATAGCGAATTTTTTTGCCAATTATAATAATGGCCGCGAGTTTGCGTCAGAGCGAAATCGTCAGATTATTGAATGAGAGCTTTTTTTTGTTGCACTCAACACTCCCTTAGAAAATCTGACGCGCTCGATTAAATTTTTTTTCTTTTCACTTTTAACCCCTACGTAAAACCACCCACATCATGCAAACGATCAGATTAACATACCAACATTATTAAAAATACGTAGGACATTGATGCTATTAATATCTGACGCGCCCGAGTATGTCCATGCAACAGTATTTTTTTACATATTTAAAAATCTATAGCCGCTTGCCCCACGGATGAAAAGGTATATATTATATAACATTTTTTTCTTCTTATCATCTAAGCTTTGCAACCTGATATGTCTCAATGACGCTCGAGTAAATCCCCATTTTGCATCGTGGGCTTCCCTGTTAGTAAGACCAGTTTTCATAAGAAAATCAAAGATTATTTTTCTTCTTACGACTTTTTTCATTATAAAATTTGGCAAAATAGTAAGGAATACCATTTTATTTCATCGAATTGTTTTTCCTTCACTTGTTAGGAATCACACGTTAAAATGGAAGACCTCGTTAATCCTTAGCTCGCACAAGTTTCGACTTCTGAGGGTTGTCGTTCGTAGGGTTGCGACAGCTGGTTAACGGAAAAACAAATTTTAAACAGATTTAAAAAGATTTGAACATTTGAACATTACTTCTATAAAAAAAAACAACAAGTGGGACTATTATTATTTTCATCCATTGCACAAAGTTTACTTACGGGTCATTAGGTGAGGAATTGCAGTTGTTTATGAGAAATCGGAATTTTATTGTCAAAAATTGAGGTGATTACCTTCATTGTTATTCTCAGTTGACATTGAGACTGATTATATCTTGCGAAAGAATTCACCTGGGTATACGATATCAAAAGACAATTATTTTGTTGTTAAATATCTATTAAAAATGGAGAATTGAAATTTTTGAAATATCGATTGATATACAGTGTGTTTAAAGAAGCTATCGCCACTTCTCACTGTTTTTTGGGTATTTAACCTTTCACAAAGGCTACTGCGTAATATAAACCACTGAAGATTCCAATCAGTCGGTAACTTGTCGTATTCATAAATTTTGCCAACTTGAAAAAAAAAACAATTAAAAAAAAATAATTTCTATACTTAGCATTCTTTAGTGGTCGACGTTCAGAAAACAATTTATTTTCGTAATTTTGATGTTGGTACATTGAAATAATTGAAGTCATTTACAATCTGAGACAAAAGTTTGAAAGTGAATTTTTGGTTTTGATAAAGGAAAAAAATTGTTTTCGGAAACGTCGACCATTGAAGAAGGCTGAGGGTGGAGATTTATGAATACTGATGAATTGGACTCTTCAGTGGTAACTTTTTGAGGTGAACTTTTCAGTTTAACCTTTATTAAACCACAGCAGATTTTCTATTCATTCAGCTTCATTCATTTTTCAGATTGTGAAAGGGTATATACTCAAAAAACAATAAGGAGTATTGAGTCCAACACAAAAAATGTTTTTCAGATATTATTTATGCATAGAATGAGGATAGATTTTCAAGCCTCGGATATACCTACACAGTAGGTATCAGAAAACAACTACTCCACTGGCTAATACCACGAACGTCGTTGGATTATATTCGACAGGCGTCAGTGCAGGAATCTTCACAAAAAAGTTCCTGCATATACAATTGGCAATACAACTGAAAGAGTCGACCTTCAATTTTGGAACGGGCACACTTGCAGACCGGTTTCGGTCTCCTTAACCACTCGTTAGTGCAAGATATTGACCATCATCGACCTAAAGTCAATGATATTTTATAATTAATAATCGAAATCCTTTCAGAGTATTTCATTCCTCGTCTTGAGTTGGAGCGAACATCAGAAATGTCACTCCATCTAGTGGACAAAGTACCAACCAACTGCATATCCGAAATTTGCCCAATTCCTCTGAATAAGGAAGAAATAGTTTCTTATTATACTCTGAAAGAATTTTGATTTTCAATTATGGAATATCATTGACTTCAGATCGATGATGGTCACTATATTGCACTGACGAGTGACTAAGAAGCCCGAAACCGGTCTGCAAGTGTGCCCGTTCCAAAATTGAAGGTCCACTCTTTCAGTTGTATTACCAATTGCATATGCAGGAAATTTTCTGTGAAGATTCCTGCACCGACGCCTGTCGGATATAATCCAACGCCCTTGGTAGTATTAGCCAAGGGAGTAGTTGTTTTCTGATAGGCAGTCTATTCAACCTACTGTGTAGGTATATCCGAGACGGGCTTGAACATTCAAAGTTCATTTCTTAAAATTTGTTTACTGCCTATCTTCAAGCCTACTCCACTGGCTAATAAGAAAACAATTGAATAAGTTGGATTATGACAAGATAAGGTATTCTCCCTTTTTATCATATACGTCCGTTTAGCCCCAATTAGGATCGAAATATCCTGAAGGGGACAAATTATATACTTCGGCATCATAATGGATAGACACCTCAGACGGGACATGCAAGCCAATTATCAGGGAAATTAGAGGACTTCTAGCAAAATTTGAGGATCTTAGAAATCAAATTGAAAGTGGAATATCTTCGGGAGAGATCAATTTTTAACTTTTTACTTCTCCTTCTTTCTACAAAAAATGTGGGAATGTTCCATATAAAATAAGAATGCAATTAATTTCAAAGTAAACTCTATACAAACTGGAAGAAAAAGCCCTTTCAAACAACAAATTTCCTAAAAACATTGAATTACATGAAACAATTACTTTCATAAGAACATTGATTTTATACAGTTCGTACTATAAAACATTTGTTGTGGAATTGAATCAGATATCATTCACAGGATTGGTACACAATATAGTATATGAAAGAGGCAACTCAACAATATTCAATGATGTATTCTTGGCACAGAAGATGCTGATTAGAATAATTGCTGGAAAGAAATGTATCGTGCATACCAATTTTTGAAGAATTAGGTGTTCTTACTCTGCCATGCCTAATCAACTTGGAATCATGTTTGTGTATAATCAATAACAAGACTACTTTCACGAAAATCAGAAATATATACTCAACAAAAACTAGGCAAACAAATGATTATCTTTTGGAAATACAAAGTGACAACCAATGCTCCTTCACACCTAGTCCTGAAACTATTCAATAAACTTCACTGTGATATAAAACACAAACCGGTCAACACAGTTAAATTAAGAGAAATTCTGGAAAATATTTCTTCAGAAAAGTGCTTTTACTCACTAGCTGAGTTTCACGACGAATAAACTAACAGTTATTGCTTTTGTTTATAAGCTGTAGTTGATGTATCAACGTTATGTATGTGGATTTTTTATTTGTATATACTTTTCATTTCGAAGAAGAAATCGACTAATCTCGAAATAAACTCTATACATAGATGTGTAGAAGAACCTATCAGATATTTTGAGAATGAAACATCTGAAAACTCTCTTTTTGTCCGATTGCATCTATTTTTTCATATGGAATACCAGGTTGGGACGGTATAAGTAACTTTTCTCTGAATGTAGTTTATGTTTGATATTTGAAAATGGATACTGAAAAGTATATACAAAAAACACATACCGTACACACTCTCTCTACAATGATGTTCAAATAAAAACGTCACAGAAATTCACTTTCAAAAAAGGTTCAAATTCTATCCCAAGAAATTCTAGTTCTTGGATGATATTCATAAGCACCGAAGGAACTGAAGCAAATAAAAAAATGTGGACTTTCATGGGAGAAATAAATACTGCAGATTATGCTAACAATTGAATGTTTTTCATATAATTGTCGGTATTGTATATTATTATGCAGTTTGTATTTCATTGCCTTCCATAGTGATACTTCCGTACACGAACAGTGTTTTATTGCAATCAACAAATAAGTATTTTGGAAAATTAGAATTGAAACTTCCTATTTTTTTTTATCACTTGTATTTGTAACTGACGTTACTGCAGTTTTGGCCTACAAGGACATTTTCAAACGGATACAATAAATCGTCCATCCCGTGATTCCAAGCAAATTTATAACATCAAAATAGCACATATTACAAATATATAACATATCTAACAATATAACAAAATAAGCACATAGCAATTCATTGAATTCATTGGAAAATGTTCCAGTAGGACGAAACTGCAGTAACATGATGATCTCCTATCAGGTAGTAACAGCTACATTCATCATTTCATTAAATGAGTATTTCATTTTTCTTTTAATTTGACTCACCAAACAGCAAAATTGTTTCATAATTTAATGGTGCTGCAACAGTTTTATTTTGTTAGTATTTCATAATTACTTCCAAAATGCTAATTGATTATATTCGCTAAGCCGCGAACACAATACAGTTGTATGTAATGAAAGTGTTTTATAAATTTATCATAGAAACATTTATGAAATAAAATTAAAAACCCGTTATAAAATAGTCACGAAATTATCACAGAAACTTTTTTTACAACTACCTTATAAAACATATTTTCCTATGAAAGCAAATTGTTTTAAAACAGTTTTATACCATTTTCTGTGAGGTGTGTATACTCTTTATAAAACTATTTCAAGCTCATTTTATAAATGCTTCCTGTAGCTTTAATGAAATTATTTCATTGGACTGCTCTCAAACATGATTTTGCTTTTATTACCATATTGCTACTTTGATGATAATTTGCCAACTATTTTATAGTATGGTTTATTTACTACTATTTGAAAACAATAAAATAACTGTTATAAAATCAAACTGCTGCCGCAAATATACATTTCCTGTCGTCAATAATAAAATGCAGCGTTTAAGAAGAACCAGCTGACATTCATTTTAGAGGTCAGTTTTATTTGACTAGCGTCCCAATAACTATATACTTAATAATGTCGTGTAATATTGGTCATTGGAAAAAAACTTAAAAAAGTGATTTGTTTAGACGAAGACCCAGGTAATCTAGTGCTTCATTTATTTTTTTGATTGAAACAGAAGAAGGTTATAAATGATTAAAATCCGTCGATTGAAGTGGAGCACCATGTAAATATACCCTCAAATCACTAGCTCAAAACTCCTTCAAAATATAGCCTTTATAATAAGCTTTTTAACCAAAACATCCCAATAACTAATATTTATCCATAATATAAGTGAGAAATCTTATCTTCATATAAGCACTTTTGTAGGAATCTATAGCTCTAAAAGTCGGACTCTGCCGCAATACCATCACTCCTAGAACTAAGTTTTTCTCAACAGTTTTATAGGGGTAACATAGTAGCTGAAATATGTTGAAATACTTGCTATTGATACGAAATTATTTTTTAGGTGAAGCCATTTTAAAATGATAGCAATTTCGAATACTGTCATTAGACGAGTGGAAAATATGAAATATCGAACATATTTACAACTCAAAAGTATATATACATTTTAAAATTATATTATTTAGAACAGAGTTGAGTTTGCGACTAGAAAACTGATATGTCCACAGAGTGAATTTTTGTGTAATTAATATTTTTTCCAAAAACATTAATAAATGAGTGGCACGCTAATAATAGCCTAAATATTTCATTCGCAGTAAAAATATCAATATTTGAAGCACACACAATGTCTTTAACAGTTTTATAAGCATAACTTCAACCTTTCTATTCGTTAGTTTTTATTTGGTGACAAATCTATTATATTTTCGTAGTGTCCAATACAAAATTACTTCTTGCGCCTTCAAAATAACATTTTGAACACTTTTTTATTTTGTTATCGTTTTAGACTGCTTTATATTTTATAACGCTTACTTGAAACTACTTAAAAACTCTTAATTGTCTGCCACTTTTTGAGAATCATAAAAAATGTTTATATCAACTGCTGAAATGTTTATAAAACTGTTTTATAGTGTATGTAGAAAGCCTTAAAAAAACTAATGAAGACTATAATGTTTTATACAACGGTGCCAATTTCCTACTTCTAGCTGTTTTATAAACACATTGAAAACATTTCTGGTAGATGAACAATTTTATAATTCGTTTCTCCAAAATGTTTTTGCAACTATTATAAAATATAAAATTGTTAATTGGGATTGGTGTCAATAAAACCCATATTTAATCTGAAATAGCCCGATTTTGTAAAAACACCCGATTTTGAGGAAAGCAATCGAACATGTTATTTCCAGAATTTTCACCCAGTCACAAACCAAGTAGTTTGTGATTCTGGTACTTGTGATATGATTTTCTGTTTATCTAATTACTATTCATGAAATTTATTGCAATTATATTCATCGTTGCATTTGTTTTTGACATTTATATTTATGTCTTTTAGTGAATTAACATTATTTTTATTGCTAATCATCTACTTACCCAACGCTAATAACATCGATGAACAAGGCTCCTGCATGTTTCTCAGTGTATCGAAAGGAAAAAAAAGGGCATCATTTCTTGCAATGCCGTTTTCACCATCCGTAACAGTAAACGGCAGATGAATCAGATTTATGGCCAAGTTGAAAACTCGCGAGAGCAAAGACATCTTCAAGAGTTCCCGCACCACCACAAACCACCAAAAAATCAGTACTACGAAAACCTAGGCGATTCCGACAACGAAACAGCTAACTACTGTTAATTACAATTATTACCTTTGGGATTTCACTATTTTAGAAACAAGTAGTAGGTAATTAATTAACGAAATTGTATTTTTATGAAACCCGCTTGCAGGTATGCATCACTTCTGTTTTTCTACACATTTGCAGCTCTGTGCGGCGCGAGTAATTTTTTTCTGCTGGTCGCCCGCATGTATCGTTATAAATATTTACCTTTGCCTGAGATAGACAACAAATGAAATTGATGGACCTGCAATTCATTCAATGCTATATGTAGCCCGGTCGATCACGACATCATTTTCGAGAATACGTGTATAACGGTTTACTAGTTTGAATTTGTAATCAATCTAGAAGTGAACGGAAGAAATTGATTTCATGTCATGCTGAAACTGAATCACTTTGGGGTCCATAAGATCATGAAATAAAAAAGACAATTCCGATTACTTCCTCAATAACGTTCATCAATAATAATTATAATAATAATAATAACCCAGGACTCGATACAACATAAGCGCAACCTCTCTATGGCCTGGATCGATTACCGTAAGGCATTTGATACAATATCGCATGAGCTCATCTTGCATTTGCTCAGATGCCTTGCGGTACCCGACAAAATAGTGAGATGCATTGAACAACTGATACCCCTCTGACGAACTCGCTTCACCATAACATCTGGTCAACCAAGAGTCCAAACAGGGTGGGTCACTTTCAGAAGGGGTGTATTTCAGGGCGATTCCCCCAGTCCCCTTCTCGAGGGTGTAACTGGGGCACCCCAGAAACCTGAGGCACAAGGTCACCCATTTGTTTTATATGGATGATCTTGCCTCTGGAGAGAAGGATCTCCATCAGTCCTTGAGGGTGGTGGAAGAGTACACGCATGCTATCGGTATGAAATTCGGGATAGATACATGTGCAATGGTCCATCTCAAAAGAGGACAATGCGGAGACCACGGAGAGGATGTGCAGCTCGTAGATGAAAGCATCCTACACCATCTGGATGACGGAGAGACGTATACTCACTTCGAGGTGGAACAACGCCACTCACAAGAGGTATTAGCGGTGAAGAACTCTCTCCGCGGCAAGTATCAGCACAAACTCCGACAGATCTGGTCATCGGAATTGTCGGGAAAAAACAAAGTTGCTGCAATAAATATCCTTGGCGTTCCAATCTCACTCTACTCGTTTGGAGTAATGAAGTTGACTCGGGAGGAGCTGTATCAACTCGACGTAAAAACCCGAAAAATCATGCATCTCTATAGAAGTTTCCATCCTAAAACGTCCGTTCCACGGTTGTACTTCCCCCGACAACAGGGAGGCCGTGGATTTTTGAGTTTGGAGTCTCTACATGACAGAATGGTACTAGATATAGTACTAGATATAGTTCGGATCCCCTTCTCTGCATGGTCCGTAACCATGAGAGAGCAGGAGTTGGAGCATTTCTCTTTAGGGCAGCTGCCCGAGCCGCTGATGAACTCGGTTAAGTTCATCAGCGGCTCGCGCAGCTCACTTCTACGGAAACACAAAGATGAGCCAATGCATTGGGTCTTCTTCAATAACATTGACGACCTTGGCTTACTGAAGCGCCTGACTTACACTTTCCTCCGGTCGAGTGGGCTGAAGTCGGAAACTGAGGGGTTCATCATGGCTTCCCAGGATGGAGTCTTCAACACCTTAGTCTACCGCAGTCGTGTGATGGATATAGAGGTTCCTGACACAAGGTGCAGGGCCTGCCGCGAGGAGCTCGAGACCCTAACGCACTTGCTATCAGCATGTTCAGCATATGCAGTCTCGGCCTATATCCATCGACAAAACGCGGCCCTGAGAGTGCTATATTACCATATACGGCACTCTTACGGTATTGACGAGACACCGGTGTTGCTCTACGCTCCGGGGAAGAGAAGTGCCGAATTTATTGGAACTATTCATTTCCCACCCTCCGGCTCATACTAGGTAATAAGCCTGATGTAGTTCTTCTCGACCACCAGAGCAAGACGATATTTTCGTGGAGTTTTCAGCTTCTGGCGAGACGAATATCGTCCGAAAAAAGGAGGAAAAACGGATAAAATAACGAGATTTTCTCTTCGAACTCCGCAGACTCTATCCAGATCACTCTGTCAAGATGATTGTTCTGATTATTGGAGTCCTTGGTGGAATGATGCACTCTCTACTCTCGAATTTCAAAATCATACCGGCTTAGCCGGACAGATGCAAAAGGCTGTCATTCTTGGCTAACTGCGCTTGCATTATAGGGGAGTGGTCGGTGGTTGATAATGCTGGCGCCCACCCCGAAAAAAGAACTATGGATGTTAACGAAGTAGATGTTCAAAATGTTCACCGCGAACGTCTTGGCAACATATTGATTTCAAATAAAACTGTCTTCCAAAATTATTTAACATATCAGGCGTGACCGACCTAGTCGCATACGTTATTCGTTCTTTCAAGTCATTCAAATCTGAAGGTTCAGTTTTGTGTACATTGCTCTTTACATATCCCCATAAAAAGAAATCTAATGATGAAAGATCAGGTGATCGCGCTGGCCATTCATGCGATCCTCGCCTCTCTATCCACCGATTGGGAAATGTTGTATCGAGGTATTGCCGGACATTAACTTGGTAATGTGGTGGTGCTCCATCCTGCTGTAACCATATCGTATTCACTGGATCTTGAGGGTTTCCTGGATCAGGATATAAATTTGCTAAACTTGGAATAACATCATTTTGATGTATTGCCAAATCAATATCGCCATTCAAGTTTCCCTCAATGGAAAAGGGACAAATGATATGGTTTCCTACATTCTCTACCCAAACATTAACCTTTTGAGGGTATTGCGTGTGTTCTTCTCTCATCCAGTGAGGATTTTCCGTTGACCAGCAGTGGAAATTTTGCCGATTAGCATGACCGTTAAGAGACAAAGTGCACTCATCATAAAACATAACGTCTTCTAATTGGATGATATTGTTATCCAACATGTCCATCATTTGCTCACAAAAATAAGTTTTTCTATCAAAATCGTCTTCCATGAGCTCTTGAGTAGGTGTAATTTCATAGGGATGCATTTTATTTTCTTTTAATATGTTTACTATCGATGTATGACTAACATTGAACTTAGCGGTTGCCTGTCTACTCGATATATGTGGGTTTTCCTCAAATTCAAGCATCACATCTAATTTGAGTTTATCTCTCATTGCATTGGCAGCTGCTTCTTTTATCTGCCCCACCCGACCAATCTCCTCTATTTTGCTTATTGTTCCTTGAGATATGGGCGGTAAATTAGGAAATTTCTCATGAAATAGGCGAGCTACTTCCTGTTGTGTTCGGGTTTTATCTCCGTAACTAATCATTTGTAAAACTGTTATTTTATGCATTTCCGTTAATCTAACCATTTGTCAGACTTGAAGTTAACAAACTTCAAACTTAAAAAAAATACTGACAAGGCGTTTCTAACTAACGTTGCCACGGAAAGTATTTACAGTTTTTTAAAAGAATCTTAATAAGATATTTCTATGGTTTTTGCTTACTTTCTTATTATCAATAACTCAACATGAAATAAGTTTTGAGTATATTGCAATAATTTTTGAGTGTAATCTATCGAATTTCGGTAACCACGGGATTTTGATTAATTTTACCTTAACTGTTGCGATAAACATGAAAGCTATATAATTTTTGAATAGAGAATGAAGAGACCTTCCAAACGATATATCACAAGCCTGTACTTCCCATTTTAAAAATTGAGGGGGTTGAAGGTAGGGGTAGCATTTTTCCGTTGAAGTATGTTAAATTATAATTCAAATTTGATGTATTTCGGGATTTTGTTAAAATGTGTACCGTAACCGAAATAATGAATTTATTCCATTTGGCTTTTACACACTGTAGGTATAATAGATGTCTTTCAAAAATTCAGGTTCATATTTTCGTTTTCAACCACTCTTCTTAGTAATGGCAAGCAGGTACGATTCATTTCCACAGAACGATTTTAAATAAATTTGTTACCTGCTAAAAGAATATATGCGGATTTCTTTAGTTTTATAGATTTCTATGAGTTCATTGGTGATAATTTTTATTTCCCTTCATTTTATAGCGTCATCCCCAGACGATTTTAGAATAATGAAAACGGAAAAGAATGTTTTCCGAAACGTCGGCCACTAAAGAAAGTTGAGTATAGAAATGTAATTTTCTGTCAATTGTTTTTTTCCGATTTGTAGGGAAAATTTATGAATACGACAAGTTGTTATTTGGACTCTTTAGTGGTTCATATTACGCATTATAATAAATCTATTGATTCAGCTTTGTTTATGTTTCAGATTGTGTATATACCAAAAAATAAATAAAAAGTATCGATAACGTCTTTGAACACACTGTATATCAATCGATATTTCAAGAATTTCAATTTAGCATTTTTAATAGATATTTAACAACAAAATAATTGTCTTTTACTATGGTATACTCTGGTAAATTCTTTCGCAAGATATAATCAGTCTCAATGTTAACTGAGAATAACAATGTAGGTAATCACCTAAATTTTGGACAATAAAATTCCGATTTCTCATAAACAACTGCGATTCCTTACCTAATGACCCGCGAGTAAACTTTGTGTAATGGATGTTACATTACATGAATAAAAATAATAATAGTCCCACTCGTTGTTTTTTTATAGAAATAATGAAGGAACAACAATTCGATTAAATAAAATGGTATTCTCTCCAATTTTCCTTAATGTTGTCAAACCAACCGTTTCTTTCGAGTCAACTCAAATATATGACTAGTTTTTGAGCTACAGGGTTTTGGAGTGAGACATGACGACTTTCTTAATATTACACGCTTTATATTAGCTTCACCTGTATGCATGTATGTATGTATGTTTGTTTGTATGTATGTTTATTTGTTTGTAACTTTCAAACTCGAGATCTGTATTGACAGAATTATCGGCATTATTGCTTGATCTATTCGCGGGCAGATGGCGATGTAAGCAACCTCCTTGATATTTTTTGATCTATTCGCAGGCAGATGGCGCTGTACGTAACTCTCGACATTATTGTTTGATCTATTCGCGGGCAGATGGCGATTTACGTAACCTCCATCATAGGTAACCTCCATGATAGGCTTTTTCCACAATAATACTAGTATTTTTCGATGGTAATTGTTTTAAGCTTATTTGAAAAAAATTGTTTCAACTTTTTAGTTCGATGTTGTTCAAAAGCGTGTTTTTTAGTTTTTTTTTTATACAATATTTATTATAAACCTATTTCGAAAACTTGATGCGTAAATTGTAGTGGAATCCAAAAACATTGTCTCTCCTTGAAAATTACTTCCTTCTGATATCATAAAAGCGAGAGTTGTGTGTGGATTTTTGTTTCTCAGTCTCGAAAGAACGGTTGAATGAATTTTAATATGATTTGGCAAACTGATAGTTTGTAACTTGGATAAACATAGAGATAATTTTCAATCCCGATGAAATTGAAATTGTGGGTGAATGAGAGTCAATACTATGCAGCATAATGACACTGCAATGTATTGAAATTTTCAAAGATTAAAGCTGTCACTTGTGACTGTTGAATTCGTTAAAATATCCATCAACTGTTTTATTGTTGCAGGACAAGTTATTGGCGAGGATAGAAGAGAGCGATGAGGAATTAGCAACTTGTCCAGAAGAAGAGGTGAGTTAGACAGATTACTTTTTACTACTGTTTGTTTAATACCAGTAACATAGATGATTTCTGAAATATTCTTTGAATGGCATTTTTTGTAGAGGAGTCAAGTTTTTACTTTACTGCAATGTTTTGATTGGTTTGCGGGTTTTGTCGTGGTATTTTTTGGTTATAATCTTCAAACTTTTCGACTGCAACTGCGGCAGTTATCTTCAGTGGCGTAGTCGAAGTACTCTTTTTGACGTATCAACTGAAACTGAAGCTCTCACTTCTGCCATGTCATTAATAGTGCTGATTTTTCGCGCACTTTCTGTAATGGCGGATTCACGCGTACTTCCCGCGCGATTTGGGTTACTTGGCTTCTTTTTGGCGCCTTTCAATGCTGTATTTCAGATCTTTGGTAGATACGTTATCTCTTCCTTTCTGTTGAAGTTCTCTTGGTGTTTGTGTATTTATATAGCTTCTAAATACATTCTTGTTGGATATAGATTCGACGTTGCTAGCGTCTCTATATTTTCGAACAGGATCTTGTGTTTCCCATCGGACAGTGCATTTTCAGCGACTGCTGATTTCTTGGTCTGTCTCAATAGTCAACTCCGCTTGTGCTCAACTAGGCGGGTACCAATGCTACTTTTCGTCTGACCTGACTCTGTTCACTTTGTTCACGTAAACCACGCAAAAACCTTTCAAGGGATGAAAAGGCCTCCATAAGAAGTCTCAATGCTGACGAAAATATAATTATTCTGCCTGCTGACAAAGGAAATGCAACAGTGGTCAACACTTCTGACTACAAATGCAAACTCAATAACCTTCTCAGTCAAAAAACGTACAGAAGAAATTTTGTAGATCAGAAGCATTACCGGCGAAGCTCTATGAATTATCGAAAGAGTACCACTGTACCACTGAGACCGATATCAAGTGCCATAAGATCACCAACCTACAACCTCGTGTCAAACATTTGTTGGATATGCTGCAGAAACATGTTGGTAAAACTAAGACATACGTCTGAGACACCAATCACTTCATCAAACATTTGAAAGGCATCACCTTGATCACCTTGATCACCTTGGAGCCTAACGACATTCCAGTCAGCTTCGATATTGTATCCTTCTGTAGAGTAGGGAGGGTGAGTGTAAGCCCGCGCACTTAGGCCACATGTGACCCATTGTACATCCTCCCGAGGAGTTGTCCTCCTAGGTCATCGTCCATCCTGTCCTTTCCAGGAAGGTGGACAGGTCGCTGGGAGACATCTCCTTTATATCGGCAGGTGTAGGCCAAGACTCGCCGAACACACACTCTCTTATTGACGATAACTCCGGGCACTCACACAGGACATGCCTGACAGTCTCATCTACCTGTTCACACATCCTGCAGAGAGGTGTGTCTACTAGCCCCATATTATAGAGGTGTTTCCTCAGTTGACAGGGGCCAGTCAGAAATCCTACTGTAAGGCGTAGATTTTTCCTGGTCATCGCCAAATATTTCTTCGGCGCCAGCTTCCCAGGGTTGCCCAAGGTGATCCTGGCAAGATTACATCCTTTGATTTCATCCCATCTCTTCAAGGATTGAGCATGGATGAAGTCATCAGGCCGTGGGTGCCACTGGGTCCGCCAGTGGGCCGCTTCCTTGGCTAAAGAGTCGACAATGCGATTGCCTTTACTCTTGTCGTGCCCTTTAATCCACCTCAGGATAATGTTATTATCTACCGAGGCTTTGGCTAAATCTTGGTGGCACTCTAGTACTAGCCCTGAGGTAACACGCTGTCTGTTCAAGGCTAATAGTGCTTGTCCGCTATCAGTGAGACAAGCACTATCAGCCTTGAACTGTATCCTTATCCACAACTGTACCACTCGAGGAATCCCTCAGCTACATAGAGGAGATCTTTCCAGAAGATATCAATTTATTTCGATTTTCACTAACAACCCATTTTCAATAGAATAAAACATTTTTTGTGCAACTGTCAATAAAAGTGACATTTTCAATGGTTGTCAAGAGTACTAAAAGATGATGTTTACAAAGTAGCGTGTTAAAAATAATATTTTTAACACTAGTGTTAAAAAAAATCAAAATCAAAATTAGAACAACTGCTGATATTAATACATTACAAAGTTGAACAGCCTTGTAATATATTTGAACTATCTGAGTTGGAAATTTCATGGGCATTAATATTTAATTGGACGATGCTGTAACGCTGAAGCCAGCTGTTGGGGTTATTCTTTCAGCAATAGCCTTTTAATAAGAAATAGATTGATCGATGTAACCTTCAGCTACTGTTGTGTAACCTTTTTTTTATCAAAAGGTACACTTGCACGGAGCTCTTAGTCAGGAAGCTTCTTTGGGTCGTGAGTAGGAGGAAACTAAAAAATTTGATGTTGAATCGGGCGCCACCGGATTTAAAACAGTAGTATTTCAGAATTTTGACAACCACGGAAAACAAAATTCATATTATATGACGTAAAAAAAAACTATCCAGTGACTACATAAAATATTCCACTATCTCTGTTGAAAAACGAAAACAACATTAAAATAAAATATCATTTAATAATTAGAACATTCAAATAATCAAATGTTTAGGAGGATCTAAGTTAGATATGATCAACATTTATATTATATAACTCGCCTGTTCATAGTACTATGTTCAGCGTAACAAGTGTGAGTCTTCTAATGACTGGCTGTGAAAAAATTGAGATTGATTCTTCAAAGTAATCATTTTAAATGAATTGCACGTGATAAATATATCAGTGCCAATAATTTTTCATTATCAGTTACGGACGAGAAAATAATAATATCATCTAATAATCGGTAATCAAACAAAAAAAATAATGAATCAGGAAATATCGAAAATCTGGCCTTAATTTCCCTCGATGTATGATGGTGCTTGGAGTTCTTGGTAATGTCCTAAAGAGATGACGACAACTTGTAGCAGTGCTCTTATAAAAAAATGTTCCACTGTTACATGAATATGGAGTAGAGGAGTTCTCAGGAAATGTAGAAATATGATTCTGCCAATTAGTACCAATACTTCAGATTCGGCTGACGAAGGTGATTCGGATACTGGAGTCGATCAAACTTATTATATAACAAATTCTGAAGTCGGAAGCTTTTCTCAGCTGACTGAGTTGGTATTCTCCAGAAGAAACCCTACGAGAGAATTAGGAATAAATTTTCACGTGATTGGGAAATAGGCCAATTCCCCTTTTTTTTTAAAGCAAATGAAATTATAAAAAAACTATGGACTAAAAAACTTACCCCAGTAAAGGAAAGTTTCTATTCCAAATAGGTATAAAACCTACTATTAAATGATCTACAAAGTGATGAAAAAGCAATAGCCATACAGCATAACAAATCCAAATAAGAAATAATGCAAAAACGCAATTTGCTGAGGAAAAGAGAGGCAAAGCCGCTTATCATATCACATCACCTTGGTAACTATCCACAATATTCAAAAATATTTTCAGAAGACAGAAACGGAGTTTGGGATTCGGAAGAGTGAAGTCGTGTGCCATCTAATAGAGACAGGTAGAACTTGTAATGTTTTAGGTATAGACAACATTATAAATGATAAATATTAAGTTCGAATTCATTGTTGGCTGGTGGCACCTATCAGTAAAGAGCATCACTAGGACAGTACGAAATGAATTGATCGTGATCGAATATGACATGTATACAGGTAATTTCATAAAATAGTTCGCGTTATACTCTGAACAAAAAAAACGTTACAGTTGTAGACTTCTATCCTCCGTACTTCTTGATATCCGTTATATTTGCTCCTGATTCTGCTAGGAAAGAAGCAGAAGACCTTCTGAAAGAGTGATCTGTATATTCCTTTGGTTCTGGGAGGTTCAGAAACTCAGCAAAGAAAGAGGGCATTTGCCGAAACGTGTTTATACCAACTGGGATGGCACTGCTTTTATAATTTGAGTATTTCAGAAAAAAACCTTGATGATTGATGACAGAAGGGCGTAATGCAACGTATTCATTAAAATAGTCAATGCTTTTCCCAACAATTCATAAAAAGAATGACCTATTTTCGTTTTTTTATTTGGAATTTGAACAATCAATGTTTTATCCATTAATTTAATGTCTTCTATCCATAAATGGCACAGCTCTTCATGCCGGCAGGCTCCGTATTTTCCGAAAATAATAGCAACCTTTATCATCAAATATTTTCCATCTGGGGTCTCATTTATAAACATCTGGACTTGTTCAAACGTAAGAGTTTTTCATTTTTTGGACTATAACTTTCATTTTTTCGGTTCAAGAATGGTATTACCTTGAAATATTTGCTTGTGTTGACAGCATTTTAATGAGCGTATTCGACTTTATCATAGCAAACTTTCTCCACAAAGTTGACGAGATCCATATTTTTTATTTCTCTTCTAGATAGGCTAAGGAGACGGTTTCGCTGAAATTTCCTTCGGCGTTTTCAAGTCTACACCAGCTGAGAAAATTAGAATATGCTATGTCGTACTGCTGAGCCGATTTTTTTGGTAACAATTCAATTGAAGCTCTTTTTGCAGTCTCTTTATAATTGTCAGGAACACACAATTCCTAACTATTGTTTTTCATTATGCAAGACATTAAACACTAGCAAGAACTTTAATTGTGACTTTAAATAAAACGCGTGAGCTGTAAACAATACTGTTTGTTGGTAACCAGGTGATTTAGCGTCACCTGACACGGCCACTTCATATCAGCAAATGCGATAACATGAAAATAGTTAACTGACAAGAGATGTCAAAAAGTGCTTTTTAGATATTAAATTTATATATTTTATTATGAAAACAGGACAGTTGTACAGAAAACTTTGTATGATATTTGTGTTAAAAGTAGTTTTCATTTTGTTCGTGAAATTGCTCAACTTGATACGCTCTTTTTGCAAATTTTCTCACATACAAAATAAAACCTAACTTTTAACACTCATATCATAAAAAGCTATTATGAACAAGTTGATGGAGTCGCCATGGGCAGTCCACTTAGCCCAGTAGTGGCGAATTTCTACATGGACAAATTTGAAGAAAGATCCTTTCAAAAACGACCGCAGCGCTACACATTTTGTAGCAAAGAGATTTCAATACCACTCTCAAATAATCTTTGAACCGGGCAGTTTTCTTCTTCAGATGCTGCTGCAGGTTGTTCCAAATTCGTCAGTTTCTCAATAACTCTTAAAAACATTTTTTCTCCCATCTTGACAAAGACCGAAGTCGTATCACAGCCACTTAACGCGTGCAGAAACAAAATGTGTTTTTTGAACGAGGATACTTATCAAAACTCTTTGGAAGAGTATATTTTCATTTCTGCATTTCCTTTTCCGACTTTTTCGAAAAAAAATTATTGTTGATGAGATAGTGTACGCCCAATCAAAATGACAAGCAAGTCAATATCTTCTATTAAAACTGCAGTTTTTTCAGGTTTCGATTCCTCAATTGCTGTTTCAATAATGAGAACATCTGCGTCATCTCTGACCTATTTGTTTACAGCTTGTTATTCTTGAATCACCATATCAATGAGCTTTTCTTTGTTACTTCGATTTGTTAAGAATTTTTTCTGCGTAATTGGTACAACCATTGTTTCGTCGAAACAAACTTCGTATGTTTTTGAAATTGTAGCAGTTCTTCTCAGCTGCTTAATTGCTTCCATGAGAATATAATTAAAATGGAATTGAAGTTTGTCCCTTAATTATTTTTCAATTTTAGAAATCGGTTATAGGAAGATATTTAAATTATTGAAAAAATATAATGTAATAGTTAATGAGAAATGAAAATCATCAATAATTATGTATTCAGCAATAATTAATAAACTTTATATGGTGTGTTTTTGATCGGGACTACCGGTTGACCTTAAATGATGCTCTAACCGCCCTCTATCTCGAAAACAATTCCAAGTATAACTAAAGTTGTAGGGACTTTAATCTTCTACATTATCGATAACAAATACAATTAGCAGAAAACCCATAGGAAACAAGATATTTGCAAAAAAATGTGCAAAAATAGTGAGAAATATGTCATTTTCTCACGCACTGTACACTGTACTTTTTCTACGGTTGCGTTGTATTGAAAATTAAAATACATATATAATAATACTTGTATGTCATTAACTCATTTTTATATTTTATTTAAAATAGTAATTGATAGTTATATTTGAACAATTTTGTAAAGTAATTCCTGGTAGGTCGTTTTGTTTCAACATGTTTTCGGTAATTGAAATATTAGCTGCTGTCGAAGTTGAAGTTGATGGGGAAAAGATATGCCCCTGCATTAACTAAAATAGTCGCAGATGACCTTCGGAAACAGTGGCCAGTATATAATTCAGGGTTCGGTAATTGCAAAAATTGCGCTATTTTTTTCGCTATGGTGCTGAATTTATTTATCCCCACAGGCTGTTTCGTACATTTTTATAATCTAAGCGAATCTTCACATATTATTTGTAAATTTCGTAGAAGTCTCCTGTGACTGTGAAATTTCTAGGAACCTTGGTTTTAGTATCGGATAATTTTATTAAAAGCGCCGAATTAAGATCTTCCATGATATCAATTTTTAATTTTCGAAGTTCACCACAACGGCATCCTCCTGTAAGGCAAATAGCTAATGCAGCCTGAAAGCAAAACCAAACATTAATTTTTCTATGACAATTTAAAAATTTTCAATTCATACCTTTATCAGCAAACACTTTTCATCACGTGCTACTTTTGAAAATTGTTGAATTTCTTCAGAAGTTAATGTTTTCGACTATTTTGGAGCATATTTTTCAGATTTGCGTTTTGAAAATGCACGTAGTTTCACGTATTTCAATATATCAGCACAGTTTTTGATAATTAAGGTACTCCTCAGCATCGAGTACTGAGACCATACTGTTGATGATTTCATTCTTCTTCACAACTCTTCAAAATAAACTAACAAAGTATTTTTGGAACAAGAATTTATTTGGGCTTCCATTTTCAAGTCCATAAAGTTTTTGTAAGCGACTTCATATTTTTCTCAAATTATTGCAAACATATATTTAATAAATCTGAACTGTTTATACTATAACAATCAACAATAAAACTATTTTCGTTGGGTAAGTTGACGGCAATAATTATGCAGTGCTTTGGCTTTGTTGTTATGGAAACGCCGCCAATGGGCTACTTGTATATTGCACGCGAATCGTCGGCGTAGCGTTGTCAACATGGAGAACGTGTCATATCAATCTGACATGTAACAATTCATTACTGACCTGGGTTGTCGTGATAACAGTGAGAAATTATTACTCACTGTGATGGCGGATATTTCTCACTGCGTGGGAAATCTTTCGTTTTGAACGTATGAAACCGATGAGAGAAGTGGCACTTTGTATAGAATCCGTAGAAAAATAATTTCTGTGATCGTCGACTTTAGATTTTAATAGTCGTGTATCTCTACCGTATGTAGGTTTTGAAACAACTTTTAGGATTTCAAAATAGAAGTCTATACGAGTTTATGGCTGGTTATCTCAAGTTCCTAGATACTTGCCTAAAATGACTGGACCAAGTATGCTTCATTCAGCCTACGATAAACTGCGTCAATTTGCTCGGTCCATTGTATTTTTTATTCAAATTTCCAAAAACAAGTTTGTTGACCGTGTTTCAAACTATGGCCATTAAAATTTATTTCCTCTATTGTTTGAGTGTATTTTTTAGTGAAATAAATTATCTTTGATTAAAGAATGTAAATTTTCACGACCGGAGATAACTGTGTGAAGAGTATTTTCCGGGTTTTCTGGCCGTGGTCTGCAGGTTTTTATGCCTGACGTTTTGTCTACAGTATATCTCAGATGATGCGTTGGAAACAACAGGAACAAGAACCACAACACCAGCTTGGGTATTGCGACCGTTACTACATCGCCTTTGACAATGTCTACCACAGCAGTAGACGAAAGGTCAGGCATAAAACCTGCAGACCACGGCCAAAAAATCCGGAAAATAGCCTTCATACAGTATCTTTGATTAGTCGAGCACCACCGAGAAAATGATTGTTTAATGACATTTCTAGCTTTCGATGCTGTTTTCTCTGCGGTGCATCGCTCGATTACGATCGTTGTGTTATCTTCGTACATGAATAATCTTGCCTCCTTTATGTTGTTGGGAAGATCATTCACATACAGCAGAAACAAAAGTGGTCCAAGAATGATCCCCTGAGTTCCAAGTTCTCCTTCATTACTTTCAGACAATCACTTATCGATATTCACTATCATTTGTTGCTTCTTTGTCAACGATATTAACCAGTCGTTGACCTGACCCTTTACCACAAGAGAATGTAACTTAGTTTCTAGTATATTTCATCAATTCGGACTTCCATTGTCTAATATAATATAAATTGATTTGAAATCCCTGAAAAAATGATTAACCGAAAATAACAACTTCATTAAACAAAAACTGAAATTACAAGGAAATAACGAACAAGCAATAAAAACATAAAAATTGATATATTAATAGAAGCTGAAAAATAAAAAATAAAAATATTATTAAGAGAAGTGATAATGAAATTACTAGGATGCTGCGTACGAAACTGCTACTTCCAACTGAAGGACGAATTCTTTACGCAAGATGAGGGACTGCCAATGAGATCGCCACTTTCACCGGTTATAGTTAATATATATATGGAGTGGTTTGAAACTCTGGCCATTAAAGAAGCCCACAAAAAGCCCCGAGTCTGGTTGAGATACGTAGACGACACTTTCATAATATGGAACCATGGGAATGCAGAACTAGACACTTTCCTGAAGCACATCAACAACGTAAGTCCTTCCATCACTTTCACAATGGAGAAGGAAGTCCACAATGAATTGTTTTTCTTAGACGTATTGGTGAAGAGGACCGACACTAAATGGGAAACATCTGTATATTGAAAACCCACTAACACAGGACAGTATCTGAACCAGAAATACAACCACCATCAATCGACTAAGGGAGGAATCATCAAGACTCTACTAGACCGTGCTTTCGGGCTCTGCAATACAAAGAAAGGTCTCGAAAAGGAACTAGGCATCATAAAAAAATGACCTTCAACGGAATGGTTACTCCAGAGTGATGGTAGAACAGGCTTTAGCTAGAAGACATCAAGAGCTCCACAAGGAAGAGAAGCTACCACAACCAGTACTTGTACTTTCCTACATCAGATGATTATCGGAAAGGATACGAAGGATTGGGTCCAAGTATAACATCAGGACCTGCTTCAAATCTGGGAACACTATCCGTAGCAGTCTCACAAAAATCAGGCCACCAAACGCGGACTGCGATTCCAAGAATTGCATTTACCGGATACCCTGCGAGTGCGGAGAATCATACATCGGTGAAACTAAGAGGCCATTGAACGTTCGCATTGCTGAGCACAAGAAACACACACAGCGAGGAGAAACCAGCAAATCCGGAATAGCAGAGCATGTTTGGACTTATCAACATAACATCAAGTGGGCTCAAGCTGAAATCATCCACAAAGAGGAACACTGGTTTATGGGATAATTCAAAGAAGCCGCTTATATGTTCTCCAACAACGCATTAAGTCAAGCTAGCGTAGAGATACGTAACATATGGAAACCTCTAATCAAGCGAAACACGACCAACTCCCGCCAAACGGTCATCTCCCGCTAAAACCAATGAAACGGGGAGAGAGAAGAGGGGATAAGTGAAAGCACTCGAATAACCTATGAATAGTCAGATCTCGGAGGAATAAGTTCAGTTATCACCCGAAGACTATTGTGTATACTAACAATCGAAACGTCGTGACGTAATTTTTTTGTTGCTTGTATGTTATTTCCTTGTACTTTCAGTGTTCGTTCAATAAAGTTGTTATTTTCGGTTAATCTTCACGGATTTCAAATCAATTTATATTATATTAGACAATGGAAGTCCGAACTGATGAAATACACCACGAAACATTGTCAACCACCTTCAAACATTAGTTTCTAGTATTTCGAAACTATCGGTGTGGAAAGCTCGGGATGAGTCAAAAAATATTCCAAATACTACTTTATTTCCTTCTAGTTGGTCATAGGTCAAGGTCAGATGTAGCAGTTTTCGTACTAAACCTTTCGCTAAAGCCTTATTGGCATTTAGTGAGTAGTTCGAATTTATTTAGCAAGTTATTTATTTGGATTCAACACAGTAAGAACAGAGTCAGTGACAAGTCTTCGGGGTCAAGTAGATTACGACCGCGTCGTTGAGTCATGTAACTTCAGTTTCATTTTATTCATGGAAATGGCTTCAAAGCGAAAGCCGAAATGATGAAAACTTCAGAAGCGGTTCAACTCGGACCTAATTACACCATTGGTGACCGCGGATAGGTTTCTGCAATTGTGATATTATTTGATTGTAAAGGAGAAAGGTTAATACACTCAAGCTGCTGGAAAATAATTTCATGAAAAGCAAAAGATAAATAGATAAGTACCTACTATTTCAATAATTCCCTAATTGATTTCAATTTAAGAGCCACCGGTGGCTCCACTTATGTCTCGCTTGCGTTCTTGCAGTTATTTTTATTAAGTACTTTTCTTGGTTATTCACATTTTATCTTTCCTCCGTTAACAGATGAATAATATCTTCATCTATCTCACCCCAGCCAGGTAGGGGTAAAACGCGAAGGGCGGTATGGATGTCTAAGGACTTTCATGCCACCATCAAACATCAGTTGTGACCCATTTGTCTCTCTGACAAACTTCAGTTAAAAGGGGAAGGAGGCCAGGCTTCAACCTGAATAAAATCAAGATGGTTAACGTCACATTTTATCTTCAATCGAGGACCGCCTGCCCGTACTGACGATGCCCAATTGGCTGAAACAGCTGTCTGTGGCAACCATAGACACGTGATTCGGGCTTTTGGCCCATCATCAGTATGGTGCAGCCAAGTGTAAAGATGGGCAACACTTGGTTACCGAAAGAAAGAAATACACCAGCAGAAGCCAGCCGCACATTTGTGATTTCAGTTGATCGATCTTGACAAAAAAACTATCAAAATCACCACGGAGGCAACTATAGCTACTTGCGTGACATCCAGGTCCAGGAAATAATACAAATATGAAGGTTATTGAGTGCCTTGATATAGATACAGAAGTTATTAATCGGTAGCTATAGCTGCCTCCGTTGTGATTTTGATAGATTTCTTGTGAACACAAAATCTATTAACTGAAACCACAAATGTGCGGCTGGCTCCTGCTGGTGGCTCCGTGCATTTGTATTTCTTTCCCGAAACACGCGTCTATGGTTTGCCATTATCTTGAGTGCTATGTTTGATTGATAACTTCTGTATCTATATCAACACACTCAATAACCTTCATATTCGTTTGATTTGATTCGTATGATAAAAATGATTCCGGAAACAATAAAAAACCACGTCTATTAATTATTTGAAAGTGGTGAAAGTGTTCCTTACTGAATAAATAGCTGAATTTCCATATAGTGTCAGGGTTAGTGATGTTTTATTTAACAACTGGTTTAATACTTGGATATTTTTCATGAACTGCAACGGATGAGTCGAAGATCCATGGTCTATATTATTAGTGGCTTTAAGATTGGTTAAATTTGATATGTTTTCTAGTCCGGTAGAACTCGTCTTGCCCTCGAACCGGAATAAAATAAGCGTTGGTTCATTGATATGGTTAATAAGTTTGTATGAATTCAATATTCAAATTAAGCTTTCGTTTCTGGACAATTTGTGTGTGAGAAATTGATATTAAGTCATCACAAAGTATTACATGATTGTGCTTTTTTATTAATATTGAAAGGGTTTAATTCAACTTATTGGGAAATCTCTTCACCTCCATAACTTACTGAAGAACCAATGGACAATAACTTGTCGTATTCATAAATTTTGCTTACACATTGAATAATCAATCAATGGTTAACATGGAAATTTCATACTCAGCTCTTGTTTTTTCCCTCAGTTTTTGAAGTATTCAATGAACTTGTGTTTCCATTTCAATATTTTTTCTTCCACAGTGCGTGATTTGCATCAATGCCAAAGCCAATATGTTGACGATACCATGTGGACATCAAGTAGTTTGCCGAAAATGCTTCGTCAAAACCATCAAAAATGCAGTCGCGCAGAGACTCTTACCCTTGAGATGTGTCATTTGCAGATCAAAAGTAATTCGATTGAAGGTAAGTTCCTTGCAGGAAAAGACGAAATCAGCACTCTATGATTCCTTCTTGAAGAAAGTTGTGGATACTCAAGATATGCTTCATTATCTGTTCCCTATTCAAGAACTCTTTCATTTGCAGATCTGCGTTTATGTCGAGTAAACTTCCGCAGAACGTTTCTCCAAATGGATTTAAATTTCAGCGATTCATATTCAATGTGAAACACTACTTTCTCACGGACATCGCTTTTAGAGCGCCTCAAAGATTTTCCTATAGTGCTTGTGTTCTGTCCTTTAAAAAAACACTGTTCTCATTGATAAAGCTAGTACAATGTTAGTTAGTTATGGGAATAGTTGAGACGAAATCTAGGTCTAAAATATCATTGAAAAATACCAATTATCGGAATGATATAAATACAGTCTATTGTAAATAAAGTTAGAACATTTCTAAAACTATACCTACAGGATGCTTTTTTATCTGATCCCTCCATTGCTATGTTGAAAACGGTAAGACCTACAAGGTCGGTTTAATTGGACAAAAATTTCCTATTTTGGGGAACTAGAATAATCTCTGTTCAGATCGAAAATATAAGTAATTGTTTTTGGAATATTCGCCATAAACTAGAATTGTCGAATTTTGTTTTTTGGCCTACGAAGTGATCAACCTACCAGGACGAGGATTTGAGGACCCTAATGGAGACAGACCCATCACATATGGTGCGTGGGATGATGAAATCTACAATTTCTCCATTGTTCATTCAGCCGTGTACCCATGGATCTTAGTGGTACCGACATAAACTTTTCCGCAGATGCATGGTATAGGATATAACCCCGCAGACTTTGATGTATTTTCCTGAAAAAAAAAATGAAAACATTGTTTTCATTTTATGCGTTAAGTTACGTTAGGATGCAGTTCCAAACTACGATGGCCTTCAAACCCGAATGGTGATAGTGACACTGAAAATCTCGGCCGCGAAGGCCATAACCTATTTATCAGATAAAATTTAGTTTATTACTCTCAAATTATTTTCAAACCTCATAGATTATTTTCAAACATCCATTGTCTAATATGATATAAAATGATTTGAAATCCCAAGTTAATTCACTTGGCTTGAAATCTTTCAATTTTCATTTTAAATCGTTCAATTTTCAATTTTTTGCTTGTATTTCATTCAATTGTGATTTTATTTCAAGGATTTTTTTGTTAAACATAATTTTTATTTTCGGCTACTCACTTTAATTTTCAATTTTATTAGTTTTTCCAGAGATTCAAAATCATTTTATATCATATTAGACATTGGAAGTTCATACTTATGGAATTCATGGTAAATATTGTTTATTATACAGGGTGTTGTGAATTCGATCCTCACTGTTAGGATCTCGGAAACTATGAGAAATACGAAGGTAGTTAAATTGGGGTAAAGTTGTGCATTTACCTGACTAACAATATGCCGTTGAGAAAGTTCTGAAATCACGAGTATATCCGGAGATATCCGGAAAAAACAGAAATTTTGGAAAATGATTTTTATTTTTTCTGGGTTTATTTTTCAAAGGATTTGAAAATGAATTGCACTTTCACATTGCCACTTTTTTCCTGCTACATAATGGTGTTTTCAGATTTGTTATCCGACGTTTCGTCTTCCCTCCACCATCATCAACTTTATTTTTCCTTATGGGTGCTACATTGGATTCTTTCTGTTTTGAATAGAACCAGATTTTAATTTTACAAGATTGTATCATAAGTTATTATTCTTTTTCGAAAAATTGAAGATATTGAAAAAAAACTATTTCTTATCTTACTCGTAATAGGCTTTGCCTTTGATGTTTCGAAGACCATTTGAATAATCTACCTTTGGTTAACTATAGCAACATCTGGTTTCAACATGATGGTGCTCCACCTCACACTACCAGACGAGTATCTAATTACCTGACTGAAAAGTTTGGTGATAAATGGATAGAAAGGTGAGGTGAGGTGAGGTGGCCAGCAAGGTCTCCAGACTTAAGTGTTATGGATACATCCTTATGGGGTACACTGAAAAATAGAGTTTATGGTCAGAGGGAATATCAAAATATTGAGGACCTTCAACAAACCATTGTTAGAGAGTTCGGAAGATTGAGAAGAAGGGAAATTAATCGTGTAGTGAATAATATTCGAAGAAGGACACAGTTGTGTTATCATGAACAAGGCCAGCCAGCATTTTGAGCATTTGCTGTGATTTACTTTTGTCTTCACATTTTAGTTAATTATTGTTATTTGTTCAAAGTTCTGTTTTCAATGAAAAGGACAATGTCTAATTCACCTCATACACACGTCATTTATCAAATTTTGATTGTTGATTCTGCGTCCGTATTTTTTCATTGGCTTTTCAAACCAACCAAACTTGGTGAGATTTTGATCCAATAACTTGAACATAGTTTAATGTGGTTGTCGTCTTTCGGGATACAAGTTTAAATATATTTCCGATATCGTAACACTGTTTCTATCGTATTTGAATTAAATTTGTATCATACCTCTTTTTTCTTCATTCGTGAAAGCCATTTTTCGCCAAAAATTCAATAACTGACAATGCTATTGAGTGTAACAAATTGAAAGTCAAATTTAGAAACATCAAAGTCAAAGCCCATTATAATAAGATTTTTTTTTTCAATATCTTTAATTTTTCGAAAAAGAATGATAACTTATGATACATCATTGAAAAGGTAAAATCTGATTTTATTCAAAACAGAAAGAATCCAATGTAGCGCCCATAAGAAAAAATGAAATTGATGATGGTGGTTAGAAAACGAAACGTCGGATAGCAAATCTGAAAACACCATTATGTAGCAGGGAAAAAGGAGCAATGTGGAAGTGCAATTCATTTTCGAATCCTTCGAAAAATAAAGACAGAAAAAGATAAAAACCATTTTCCGAAATTTCTGTTTTTTACGGATTTCTCCGGATATACTGGTAATTTCAGAACTCTTTCAACGGCATATTGTTAGTCAGGTAAATGCGCAACTTTGCCCCAATTTAATATCTTCGTATCTCTCACAGTTTCCGAGATCCCAATGGTGAGGATCGAATTTGAAACACCCTGTATGGTGTATTTTTGACTTTTATATTTTTTAAGAGTTCTTGATTTTATATATGAAATGAGGATATTGAAAATGAAGTAAATCAATGCAGTAACATATTTTTACATGAAATGTTGAAAGGTAAACTCTCAATCAATGTTACAATAATTTCCTTCCGCTTTATAGTCAGGTGATATACCGAATTCGGCAAGTGGATACTCCATGGACTCTGCAACATCTTCAGTTCCCCAGTCGGACAGTCTCTACAGTGTTAGTAGCGGAGAATCTTCGATTTCTTCCACATCATGTTCTTCCGATATTGTTAAAGGTATGTCAACATCATCAACAACAAATTGTTAATATCTGCTGTGATTAAAATGACTGAAATTATGTGCCTTGAAACATCAAAAACATGATAATGACGTTTGAAGGTGGTTGACAATGTTTCGTGGTGCAATTCATTACTCTAATTGTCCAATATGATATAAAATGATTTGAAATCCCTGAAAGAATCTGTAAAAAATTAGAAAGATTAGTTAAAAAATTAAAATTATATCAAGCAAAAAAACTGAAATTACAATGAGATAAAATACAAGCAACAACCAAAAAAAATTGAACTATTAACACGAAATGAAAATTAAAAAATTATTAACAAGAAATGAAAATTGAAAATTAAAAGATTCCAAACCAAGTTACTTCAGGACTTATTCCTCCGAGATCTGAATATTTATAGGTCATTCGAGTGCTTTCTCCAATCCCCTCTTTCCACGATTCATCGATTTTGGCGGAATCTGACCGTTTGGCGGGAGTTGGTCGTGTTCCGCTTGAAGAGGTTTCTATGTTGCGTATCTCTACGCTAGCTTGACTGAATGCGTTGTTGGACAACATATACGCGGCTTTTTTGAATTTTCTCCTAAACCAGTATTCCTCCTTGTGGATGATTTCAGCTTGATCCCACTTGACGATATGTTCATGAGTCCAAACTGCTCTGCTATTCCTGATTTGCTGGTTTCTCCTCGCGGTGTGTGTTTCTTGTGCTCGACAATGCGAACTTTCAATGGTCTCTCAGTTTCACCAATGTATGATTCTCCGCACTCGCGGGGTATCCGGTAAATGCAATTCTTGGAATTGCAGTCCGCGTTTGGTGGCCTGCTTTTCGTGAGGCTGCTACGGATAGTGTTCCCAGATCTGAAACGGGTTCTGATATTATATTGGACTCAATTCTTCTTATCGTTTCCGACAATCCTCTGATGTAGGGAAGTATAAGTACTTCCTTGTGGAGCTCTTGTTGTCTTCTGATGGCTAAAGCTTGTCCCACCATCACTTTGGAGTAACCATTCAGTTGAAGGTAATTTTTGATGATGCCTAGTTCCTTTTTGAAAAGTTTTTTTGTACTTATTACAGAAGCCGAAAGCACGGTCTAGTAGAGTCTTGATAATTCCTCTCTCAGTCGATTGATGGTGGTTGGATTCCTGGTTCAGATACTGACTGTGTGAGTGAGTTTTCGATCTACAGATGTTTCCCATTTAGTGTCGGTTCTCTTCACCAATTCGCCTAAGAATGGTAATTCATTGTGGACTCCCTTCTCTATTGTGAAATTGATGGAAGAACTTACGTAGTCGATGTGCTTCAGAAAAGTGTCTAGTTCTGCATTCCCATGGTTCCATATTCTGAAGTTGTCGTCCCACGTATCTCAACCAGACTCGAGGCTTCTTGTGGGCTTCTTTAATGGCCAGAGTTTCAAACCACTCCATACATATATTGGCTATAACCGGTGAAAGTGGCGATCCCATTGGCAGTCCCTCATCTTGCGTAAAGAATTTGTCCTTCAGTTGGAAGTAACAGTTTCGTACACAACATCCTAGTAATTCCATGATTACTTGTATCGGTAAGTTTGCTCTATCTTTTCATCTCGTGTTAATAGTTCAAGTTTTTTGTTTTTTTTTGGTTGTTTTTTGTATTTTATCTCATTGTAATTTCAGTTTTTTTTATTAATATAATTGTTATTTTTCAGTTAATCTTTTAATTTTTTTAATTTTTCACAGATTCTTTCAGGGCTTTCAAATCTTTTTATATCATATTAGACAATGGAAGTCCGGACTAATGAATTGAATTATAATGATGTTTCAATTGATATAGCTTTCTCTTGATGTTTCTACTCAAAATGTCAAAAAATATTCCAGATAAATAAATATTCAAATGAACCAAAATATTTTTCATTAAATGAATTGTAACAATGCTTCCAGGTCCACCTTGTTGTGGTGGCCACTGTTCAGGAGCATATCCCCGACAACCAGCTACAGGGGCTATAAAAAGATCTCAACAGCATGCCATGAAAATGAAAATTCAGGATTACTGTCGCCCGGACAAAAGTCACGTCAACAGATTACCTCCCATAAAAGAGTTACCTGGACAAAGTCCTCTTCATACCGCTCCACCAGCTTCAACACGCATAAGGTTTGTAAAAAATGAACAAAATAACACAAATGAACTTTTCTGTTGATGATTGTCAAAGAAATAAGTCGAACTGAATGTTTTCTGTAAATAGTGGCCAGAATAAAAATTTTGAAGTTTGTTCATCTCAATTTCCATTCCAAAATTAGTGACATTGTAGTTTGTCAAGAACATACACTGGAAATGTATCTACAGAATGGAATTTATTGCTTTTTATCATAAGTGTTCACAAATGCATGTTTTGACCAAGCGTCTTCAATTCATTCAGGTTGGAGCCCAGCTCCCTTGAGAAGTAAACGTTGAAAGTCTGCCGACCTAATGCACACATCTTTAATTAGGAATCATCATATTGAAGACCATAGTTAGCCTGTACTATGTTGAAAGAATGTTGGATAATAATGTTCATAGTGTGTGCCAAAGAAGGCTCAGGATGTGGAGTGTACTCCAGATCACTAAGCCTAAGGATTAAGTGGGGAATGGGAAGAAATACCAGCGTGGTCCAAACAGAACTGGCTGGTATCTCAATCGCCACAAAAGAAATAACCAAGAAAAGAATTTCTGGCAAAAACATAACAATCTGCACTGATAGCAGACAAGCACTATTAGCCTTGAACACACAGCGTGTTACTTCAGGGCTAGCACTAGAGTGCCACCAAGATTTAGCCGAAGCCTCGGTAGATAATAACATTTTCCTGAGGTGGGTTAAAGGACACGACAGGAGTAAAGGTAATCGCATTGCCGACTCTTTAGCCAATGAAGCGGCTGGATTAAGAATTTTAGGACCCAGTGGCACGCACGGCCTGATGACTTCGACAATTGCGGAACTAGTCAAATGTTACACCCATGCTCAATCTTTAAAGAGATGGGATGAAATCAAAGGATGTAATCTTGCCAGGATCACCTTGGGCGACCCTGGGAAGCTGGCGCCGAAGAAATATCTGGCGATGACCAGGAAAAATCTACGCCTTACAGTAGAATTTCTGACTGGCCACTGTCAGCTAAGGAAACACCTACCTAATATGGGGCTAGTGGAAACACCTCTATGCAGGATGTGTGAACAGGAAGATGAGACTGTCAGGCATATCCTGTGCGAGTGCCCGGAGTTATCGTCAATAAGAGAGTGTATGTTCGGCGAGTCTTGGCCTACACCTGCCGATATAAAGGAGATGTCTCCCAGCGACCTGTCCACCTTCCTGGAAAGGACAGGATGGACGATGACCTAGGAGGACAATTCCTCGGGATGATGTACAATGGGTCACATGTGGCCTAAGTGCGTGGGCTTACACTCACCCTCCCTACTCTACAGATACAGATACGGTGTGTGCCAAAAGTAGCAGATGTCTGTAAACACTAGAAAAACTGTCATAGTCTACTTCGATACAGAAAAACCTTGTTTAACTTGAAACAAGCTTAGGTTATTACTCAAATTTTATGTATATCAATATGATAATGTGAGAAAAGGTTATTTATTCATAAAATATTTCATTGACTTTTTTGTGTGTGTACATACGGAACGTTCCAACGAAAACTTGACGCCCCTGTGAGTCAGAAACAAACATGTAATCGAAAATATCAAAAAACACGTCTATTTATATTTCTATGGGGACTAGTTTCTGATATGGAAACTTCACCGCTCTGCGGTCAACTACCCCCCCTATTTTTTTCAATGGCATGGAGGTCGAGTGATACATCATTTGAAAGGTCTTTTGTCCCTCTATTTCCTCTGTAATTTTTATCGAAAGTAGTTCATTTGTTATTGAGAAATTAAATGTTGAACGTTTTATTTAAGAAAAAACAGAAAATTCGCTGCCTTTCATTTCGATGAGGAAATCAACAACAAATAATATCAGTGGAAACGAAATCAATGGATAAATTTTTCAAAATGACCACCTAGTTCCATACAATGATACAGTGTACTCTCGAAAGCGTTCCGTACATTATTCAAGAAGTCCGGAGTCAGCAAACGGCATTCCCGAATAATTCTCTGTCGCAGGTCTTCTAGATTTGTAGGCTTAGTAGAGTACACTTTCGACGTCAGGTGTCTCCACAGAAAGAAGTCCATCGGTGTGAGATTAGGTGATCTAGCTGGCCCCTTCAGCCGATCCAACGCATTGGAAAACGTTCGTCTAAAAACTGTCTCACCCGAACATCAAAATGTGGGGGTGCACCATCCTGCTGGAATGTTATTCCATTGACTACCAAATGTCATCATTTTCTAAAATTTGTGTAGTCATAGGATACACACAGTATTGTAATAGATTTAAGTATGTATCTCCATTGAGATTATAGTACGGGAGCTAGCAACGTTTGGTTTTTCGATATGCTGGCTTTCTTGCTCTTTCGGTTAGAGTCCGGGCTACCTGGCTGGCGGTAGTGGTTGCGTTTATTAATGCGCATCTTACCCGCACAGGTAAAACTTCAAAAGAATTTTTCAAAGCGTAATTTTTAATTTTTTGCCTTCATATAGATCCACCAGACATCAGTTTTTTATTGCCAGGCATTTTTATTGTTGTTAATTATGTGTCTTACACGATTTTTTATTCAATTAAAATAAAAAATTCAAAGTATTTTTTAATGTCTGTAATTTTTATATTATTTTCTTTAAACATTAAATAATCTACAATGAATTTGCCAGACATTAATTCGATTGTTAAGTATTCGAAAGAGCAAGAAAGACAGCATATCAAAAAACCAACTGTTCTGAAATTCTTTTTCGAAAACGTTGCTAGCTCCTATACTATTACCTTCAATGAAGAATGGTCCAACAGCATAATTACCAAGAATGCCAGCCCAGACATTCAATTTTTATGGAGTTCGTGAATGTGTTTCTATCACCAAATGAGGATTCACATCGCTCCAGTAACGACATTTATGTCTATCCACTTCACCATTCAACATGAAAGAACTTTCGTCTGAAAAACATGTATCGTATAATAGGTTTGAGTTAATGGCCAATGTCTCGCTGAACACCTCACAAAACTGAAGTCGACGATCAGGAGCATCTTCGTTCAATTCCTGAACTAGCCTCATTTTGAAAGGATGGAATTTGTAGGCTTTTGAAATCTGAAAAACACCAGTAGTTGATACATTAGACGCTCTAGCTACTTCTCTGAGAGATTGACAATTATACAGCCTTCTCTGCATTTATCCGGCTAAGTTTTCTGCTTTAGTGGCATAATCTTGAGATTCGAAAGTAGGGTGGACATCATTCAAACAGAGACTCTACTAATCAGAAAAACAATCTTGACAGAGTGATCTGAATAAAATCTACGGAGTTCGAGAGTAAATTTCGATGTTTTATCCGTTTTTCCACCTCTTTTCGGACTATATTTGTCTCACCGGTAGCTAAAAACTCCACAACGGATATCGTCTCTCTGATGATCGAGAAGAAGTACATCAGGCTCATCAGCTTGAATATGCCCGAGGGCAGGAAATGAAAGGTTCCAATAAATTTGGCACTTCCCTTCCATATAATCGATTCAATATCCCCCGGACTGTAGGGCAACACCAGCATCTCGCCAATAACGTCAGCTCATGCTGACGGCAAGTGCATTAGGGTCTCAAACGCTTGCGGCAGGCCCTACACATTGTGTCAGGAACTCTATCAGGCGAATCCAGTAGACTGAGATGTTGAAGACACCATCCTGGTCGGCCCTGGTGAACCCCTAAGTTCCCGACCTCAGCGTACTCGACCGGCAGAAAGCGAAGACCAGGCGCTTTAATAAGCCGAGGTGTTCAATGTTTTTGAAAAAGACTTCAAGAATCGGTCCATCTTGTGAGTTTAATGTGGGCCTTTTGCTGATAAGGGTTTCAACTCGGAGACAGAGCTGTGATCACCTTGTTCAGTGTCAAAAACTAAATCGAGTTCAACAGCTGCTCGGGCAGCTGTCGTACAGCTGAAATGTTTCAATTACTGCTCATGGTTCCGGACCAATAAGAGAAGGGGATCCGGACTCATGATTTTACAGGCTACATTCAGTACGATTTTGTCTTGTAGACACTCCAAAATCAAGATCCATGGCCCCCCTGTTGTCGATGCAAGTACAACCGTGGAACGGGCAATTTGGAATGCAAACTCTTCTAGAGGTGCATCGAAGAAAATAAAGTTTTATTATTATTATTAATAATTGGCTTCATTCAAAAGCTGGAGTTTGATTGTGGTATGTGCCACAATGAATCCTGGCTAGTTTCAGTCGAGGATTGATTTTTAGATTATTTTTTTTGGAGAATTGCGAAAAAATCAATTTATCTCATGTTGTAACAATAATTTAATTTTCAGAATGTAATGATAACGATGAACGACGATTCTCCTTTCTTGGCCACCCTGTATAATTCACCCATAATGAAATGTTTCTATTTTCAGGTGTGCCCAGAAAATAATCACCCAATTGGAATTTCCAATCTTGAGACAAAAAGGGCACAAGTACGAAAAACTAGCCCAGGAAGACGATGATGAGAATGTGGTCAAGACAGACAAAAGTCCGGATAAAGAAAAACACTGGTGGTCTGACAAAAAACGGGACAGAACAAAAAGCGAGGAGAAAATCGACAACAAGAAGAACGAAATAGTCGAAAAACAGATGGAACTGAAGGAAAAACTCGTAGCCAAAGCTGACATAATAAATGAAAATAACGAACGTAATATTATTGAGCATCAACTGTAAACGCATTTAGGTTAGGTATTTTAACCTAGATTTTAACGACTCTCAAATTATCTTATTGTGGTCAATTAGCGTTGGAAGTCAATATAGAGACGTCGGTCCGCTTGTTATTCAAACGATAACCTTTTAAACTTTTTAAATGATCACATGATCTCGAAATACAAATAACGATTTTAACGATTAAAAACCTGCATGCGAGAAGTAGAAGCTTTCTATCATGTATACCAACATCTCTACAATAATACATTCGTGAATCTCATGAAGTCGGTTATTATATTCATTAACAATATGTGTTCATTGCCTTTTTCAGTTTTTTCATCTCCAGTGGAATCCTGACGATCACTCTGAAATAAATATCAAAAGAAATGTCTGACATGTAAAAGGTCAGTTTTAATATTTTTATTGTTTTACTAAATAGTCAAGGTACAAATATGTGAAAAACTATTTTCATATCATCAAGGAATACTGAAGAAATTTTAAACCAAGTTGATTTCTGAAATGTTTTGAGCGTAAATAGTTCACAATTAGAAATTAATAGAAATAACTTGATTATCGAGCGAAAATCATATTAAGATCTCTATCTAACGTCATAAAATTGACATATGGTTGACATCACAATTTTCAAGCAGCTCGGCTCGAATGGTAATAGAGATCAAACAAGACTATCAAATATTAATGCGTTTAGTAAGTAAATGAAAAAATCTTGGCTCCTTAAAGCAAAAGTACTGGAATAATCAATTAATCGAACAGTAAAACCAAAGGGGCTGGTTCTCCTGAACTATGGTGACAAGATTGCATCACAAAGTAAATGCTAGATGAGAAGGAGAAAGATATAAGAACAGTATTAATATTAATTCAAACAGTGTAGATTAACCTGTATTGAAGTTAAAGACACTAAGGGAATCAATATTTCAAAAGAAATTCGAAATATACCTAAGATTCTACTAGAGTATATTCAGGTAAATGCTCAATCCCTTCTCTCATCAAATGTACAATATATTCCGATTGTAATTAGATCAATCTTTCCTCTCATTTTGTCATCAGATGTAATAAGTCCCCACCTTTAGCAAGTCTATAAATAATTCGTCACCAAGTACATATGAGTATTTTTGCTTTCAATGAAAATTTATTTTGTCCACTTGGTCTAGGAATGTCTAGAAAAAGCCACTATAGCCACTAATTTCCACATTGGAAAAAAGATTTAATGAAGAGGAAGTATTCAATTCTCTTTGGTTATTCAAAAAGAATTCTCAAATCCTTTGATTTCCAAGCATCATAAAAGATTGGAATACAAACCTTTCTCTCCCAAATATAACACGTCATAGTCGTGGTTGAACTCATGTCTCTCTGCCTTAAGAGGTTTTGCAAATGTAGAACTGGTTTTCACATTCAGCAAACCAATCCTATGCACTTTAATTCATTGTGAAAATGTTATATTCATTTCGCCAACATAAAGTTTTGGCTAAGAACCACAAGTTAACTTATATGCTTCTCATCTATCCGACACTGAAGTTTTGTCTTCATTGTTTGATAATTGATAATAAACATGATTTTACAATTCTTCACAAACCATCTTATACGGATATTGTCATACATAATTCCTCGACATATCCCTATCAGCCTAAATCAGCAGCAATAAATAGTATTATCCACAGACTTTCGAACATTCCACTATTAGAAAGTTATTCTTATGAGAGAAATTAGTTTTATCAAACAAGTTGCTGTCAACGACGGTTACAAGGTAGGTACTATTGACTCCATTCTTTTCAAAAGAACTAAGAAGAAAAGCTAGGTTTATTACACTATCTTAAGGTTTGGTGAATTGAACACTTCTGTGACATATCTGTCAATGGGTATCAAGGAAAGATATTCCGGTGGGAAATTGTCAAATCCTACCTAGTAGGTTCTGAGGTTCTATATCTGTAGAGTAGAGAGGGTGAACGTAAGCCCATAGCACTTGGGACACATGTGATCCATTGTACATCCTCCCGAGGAGTTGTCCTCCTAGGTCATCGTCCATCCTGTCCTTTCCAGGACAGTGGACAAGTCACTGGGAGACATCTCCTTCATATCGCCGAACACACACTCTCTTATTGACGATAACTCCAGGCACTCGCACAGGACATGCCTGACAGTCTCATCTTCCTGTTCACACATCCTGCATAGCACTAGCATCATATTATGGAGATGTTTCCTTAGTTGACAGTGGCCAGTCAGAAATCCTACTGTTAAGCGCAGATTTTTCCTGGTCATCGCCAGATATTTCTTCGGCGCCAGCTTCCCTGGGTCGCCCAAGGTGATCCTGGCAAGATTGCATCCTTTGATTTACCTAGTAGGTTGAATAACATATTTCGAATTTCATTGGGGATATTCATTTCTCAAAATTAAACATTGAAAAGGTTTCTACACTATTCAATTTGAAGATAATAACATTGTATAAACAACATATGTTCATTATAATGCATTTGTATTTTTCCTTGTAGAATGCGAAATCATTTCCCGTATAATGATGTAAAGGATGTTTTTATAGAGGTATAGAACTTTGAAATGAAATAAAACAATGATGAATTTTTTAATTGACATGAAATTTACTTCATTCGAAAGATACTCTTCTGGTATTATGGTGCGGTGTTAAATCGCACCATCTTGGAGGCCAATTCACGGGTTCGAAACCTGGAACTATGCGGTTACCAAACGTTTACTTCAATAAACCAATTGTGGCGTAAGCTGTATGACATGTTGCGCTGTCTTGTTGAAACCACAACTCCTACACATAATGGTTATTCAATTGATGAGCGAAAAAGTCAGTGATCGTGGCTCTATAGCGGTCACCATAGACTGTAACGTTCTGACCGGCATCGTTTTTGAAGAAGTACGGACCTATAATTCCACCAATAAGATGGGTCTCAAAACTGATCCTTGTGGAACACCACACAAAATTGCCTTTTTTTTTTTATATGAAAGTCATGTTGTTCTTACCATTTGACTCCTTTCTGAAAGGTAATATTCGAACCATTTGAGCGTCATTTCTCTGCAGCCGTATTGGTGAATTTTTCTTAGTAAGATCTTATGATAAACGCAACGCCTTAGAAAGATCACAAAAGACCGCAGCTGCTTCACTACCAGAATCAAACTTGGAGTAAATATCATAAAGAAACGAAAAGATGGCATCGTGCGTGTTTTTATTGCTTTGAAAACCAAACTGGCTCACTTAACTTCAGCTTCACTTAAAATATTGTGGTGTTTTAGGTTATTAAAAAATATATCTACATCAGCAGAAGGTGAACGGTAAATACATAAAATGTACAGATTATTTTTTTTTAGTGTAGCAAACGGAAAACTCAAACGATTTGTCTTCAGACAAGTCTTGGAACTTATCAACTTGAACGAAAGTCAATTCACCAAGAGCCGAATTCCTAATCAATATTACAGTTCCTCCATGATTAGAACAGTTTCTGGAGTATCTAGATATTACAGTGTAGTCAGGAATGCTTATTGGTTCGAGCTTATTACACCAATGTTCCGTAAGCAAGACAAGATAGATAGATACTTATAGATAGATACTTCATTATTCATTTTATGTACACTAAATACATTTATAACAAGTCACAGTTGAAAAATGGTGAAATGGTAGTTCAAAAGTAGTGAAAATGTTTTCATAAATATGTGTGAATTAATCAATAACATAAATAGAATAGATTAATACATTAATATGTTATTCCAGACATGATGGACATCCCAAACACAAACTTGAGCATGAGTCAACAACCATATAATAAATTTTTTGAATAATTGAAAAATTATTGAAAATTTAAAATTCCCTGAGCATAGTAACATCGTTCTTCACACATTTCACATATTCCTCAAGAGAGTAGAAGGGGTTTTTGAGCAAAAATAATTTTATCGTTTCATTGAAAGCGAAAGTTCCCAATTTTCTGACTTCCACTGGAAGAATGTTATAGACGTTCAATTTCAGTTAATTATTTTGGGATTTACTGAGCCTACGCCTTGGTCCTCTTATTATATCTGTACTTCTGGTGTTGTGCTGATGAATGTCTGTTTGTGTTCTGTATCTGTAGAGTAGGGAGGGTGAGTGTAGACCCACACTTAGGCCACATGTGACCCATTTTACATCTTCCCGAGGAGTTGTCCTTCTAGGTCAACGTTCATCCTGTCCTTTCCAGGAAGGTGGACAGGTCACTAGGAGGCATTTCCTTTATATTGGCAGGTGAAGGCCAAGACTCGCCGAATATACACTCCCTTTGGCAACCTTGAGGTGTCTCACGGTGGCCTCCGCGAAGGTTTTGGAAAGTGCAGCGATATAACTGTCGTTGCGCGGCTTCTTCAACTTTCATGAAGTTCCCTTCGTGGAGGTGCACAAGTGAGGGAGCTTTCCTGCAGGGGCAGATGATTCCTTGCCTTTATTCAAGGCGGAGCTCTTGGCACCCGCCGTCAGTAGTGCCCTTGCTGTTGGAGGTGGAGTGGGGGAGGAGGGTGCACTTAAAGTTGCTGCCACACTCGCCTCATTGGCTGTTGATTATAGACCCATTTCTATCAACTGTATCTTTTCGAAATTGATTGAAATCATCTTAAAACAAAGGCTATACAAGTATTTCGAAGACAACAAGTTTCTTAGTAATGAACAATTTGGCTTTCGTAAAAATCACTCAACGACAAGTGGAACAATGAGGGTGGTAGAGCAAATAGTTGCGGGTCTTGAAAGAGGTAATCATGTGGATATTTCTCTCAGCGATTTGTCTAAAGCTGTGTCTAAAGTTATTTCCAAGCTGTGATTTTCAACAACGGATTATCCAGCCTTACAGACGTTAAATTTAGTGTCCCACAGGGTTTGGTCCTGGGCCCACTGTTGTTTTTGATCTATATTAATGATCTTCCTTCCTTCTTGTTCCCAAACGAAAGTATTCTATATGCAGATGACACTATGCATATAGTGAGGAATATATGCATAGTGTCGGAAGAAATTGAAGAGAAAGCTGTGAACAGTGGTTCATAGCTAACAAACTGAAATTAAACAACAATAAATCACGAAACTTGATAATCTTTAGCAAGAACCCCATTCCAGAGGATAAAAATATGAAGCTTCTAGAACTTTTTGGACAATAAACTAATCTGGACTGAGCACATCAGGCAACCAAATTTGGAACTGTCGCGCTCTTTTTTCAGTATGCGACAATTCAGACATTGCACAAATATAAGTACCCTGAGATCATTCTTATCTCAATTATGGCATTGGCGTTTGGAGAAACTCGCAGTTGCTAGCTTTTTCCGACAACAAAAAAAGGTATTAGAATTTTAGGCAATGCAAAATATAGAGAAACCCGCAGACCACCTGCAAATTTGCAAATCATGACTCTTTCTTCTATTTAAATTTGGAATACTTTGATTGAAATTCCTACAATAATAACACAATTAGACCCCGTGGGTTGGGCCACCTATCAGGCGCGTCCCCTGGTGGCGGATAGCCGAACGTCCAGGGGACTGGAGGCCCTGTCCGGGAAACCAATGTTGCCTTACGGACGGGGTCGCCGGATTCCTGGTCGGTGGTAGCACTTGTGGAAAGGTATATATTGGAACAACCAAACGATCCATGGAAACAAGACTAAAAGAGCATAAAAGGAACTGTAGACTAGGCCAAACAGACAAGTCAGCTGTGGCAGAACACGCACTGAGTGAAGAAGACCACAACATTTTGTTTGATAACACATAACTAATTGCCCCCAACCAGGGATACTATAGCCGACTGATACGGGAGGCAATAGAGATCCACAAACACACGGAGAATCTCAACCGAAAAAAAGAAGCGGTGAACCTCAATCAAATATGGAACACCATTTTAAGGAATTCGAGAATAACGAACAGGACAACAGGCAGCAATATTGTTAATGTTCCAAGTTCAGGTGCAGGAACGAGTAAAGGTACAAATGCAGGTACAAATACAGGTACAAATACAACTGATTACCTGACAAGGCATACATACGCTTCACGAAGCCGAAAAGGTAGTCATTGGACAGCAAGCCATGATGGTTAAACCTCTGAAGAAGCTAGCCACTCGCGCCAGCGAAACGTCAGGAAGAAATTCCAAAAATCCACGGCCTTCAAACTCGAGAAGAAATGACACTGAAAACCTCAGCCGTGAAAGTCTAAACCATTTTGTTACAGGGAGCATGAAAAAAGAATAACATGTAGCGGAAAAATGTGGTGTTCCATACGCACTGTACAACATCTCTGTGGATGCGTATTGTCATTTCGTGTGAACGTGGTGCAGAAACATTCCATAGTTAATCGAATTAATTGATCTATCTGATGGACGATTATGTTAACCGTAAAATGGACGTAGTGCGCGATACGTATTTCGAACTGAACCAAAATTTTCAAAATAAATTTGCACAATTTGGAAACTTTGTTCAGGCATCAATCTATTCATGTTGAAATGACACTTGACAGCTGACAAAATAGCCGCCAGTTAAAAAAGGGTTGCCAACGTAAAGTTCTACACCTTTATAAAAACACCCTTCATAATTATTCGACATCAAATATTCCCCTCCAATCAACGATGCCTTTGTTCAGGCATCAATCTATTCATGTTGAAATGACACTTGACAGCTGACAAAATAGCCGCCAGTTAAAAAAGGGTTGCCAACGTAAAGTTCTACACCTTTATAAAAACACCCTTCATAATTATTCGACATCAAATATTCCCCTCCAATCAACGAGGAAAACATATTCTTCTCTATTTTAAATTTTTTATTACCAACAACTTGATATTTTTTCCATTCTTTATACTCGTGAACGAAACTGAAGCATTTGGCCATACGGTAAGAGATGCTAAGAGTAAGTAATATATTTATTTAATGAAAATTGTAAGCTACCTTTCGCAAAGTTACATTTCCTTGATGCCCCATTTTGACGAACGAACTAGTATTGAAAAAAAAATGAGGAGAAAACCTCAAGAAAATATACTTTGAAACATAATCTCGAAGCATTCGTCGCTACCGACTACCTACACAGTTAGTCATGGTAAATACCTGCCAGAAAATAACTACTTTCCCGGCTAACACCACGCTGGATATTGTATCATGTTCGACAGAGATTCATGCAAAATACATCACAGAGTATAGTCTAGCAAATGATTCTCATTCATCCCGCAGCAGCACCACATTGAAACCAATCGGGTAGATCATCCACAGAATGGTTTCGAGGAATTAACTCTCACCACTGTGTAGGAAAGATCCTACCTAAACAGCAGTTTGTCTAGGACTTGACTGACCAATGTTTCATACGAGCCACGTTGAAGTCAATGAACCCCAGGCACTTTGGTGTTTGAGTCGGGTCTTTCCTGCACTGATGAGAGGTAATACCTCGAAACCCGATCTACCGATCTACCCGATTGATTTCAATGTTGTCCTGCTGCGGGATGAATGAGAAGCATCTGTGAGGTATCTTGAATATATGTTGGATTCAACACAAGTCTATATCATTTTTGCGAACGGGTTATACATACGGTATTTTTATTACTTTCATACCTAGAAATAAAAGTAAGTACAAAAAATAGTTGATATTGCTTTTATGTGTAAAAAAATTGAAAAATTCAAGTCAATGAAAACACATGAAATATGGACAAAGAGATGATTTATTAAAATATCAATTTATGATTCATTCTTGCAATAGAAGTTCTAAAATAGAGTCCAAATGTTTAAAAATGAACAGTCTTACTTTTTTTGTCATGTTGTGTAGGAATGTCTTTAATTTACCCAGTTAGGAAATAACAGAACCACAAGTGATTCCGTCATTACCGTATCCAGCGGGGCTGGATACGGTAATGACGGAAACAGGAAACAAAGCCGGAAATTCACTTACACATTAATATACCCTCAGGTCAAAGAACCAGAAATCAAAAAATGGGTAACGCTAACATATTTTGGAAAAAGAACAGAGATAATTGAGGGTTTCTTCAGAAAAAACAATGTGGAAGTGGCATTCAGACCACATGTCAGGTTATCTCATTTCCTTTTCAATGCCAAAGATGAGGTCGACAAGTTGGAAAAATCTGGAGTTTATAAGCTTAAGTGTCCGGAGTGTAATAGTGTTTATGTGGGACAATGTGGCCGAAATTTCCAAAACGGTATGCTGGCATGCAACCACAAGTTTCCGAATCTAAACGATACCAAAATTCTGCACTATGCCAGGAAGGGCTGCAAACTCAACTATTCAGAATCTTTGGAAATTCACAAGCATAAACATTGCGGGTGCAACCTGTTAAATGATCAAATCGATTTAGTTTACCCGCCAGTTTTTAAATTAGCACATCCGCATTGTGAACTGTAAATTCAGATACTCAATCAAGTCAAGTACCTCTATTTCTATTAGCACCTAGAGGGATGGTATATAATTGCGAGTGTAATGAATCATTGTTAGTTTATTGTATAAGTTTGAAAATGTCCGTATAGGACGAAACTGCAGTAACGTTACTTGAAAATAAAAGTGGTAAAAACATAGAAAGTTTCATTTCTCTTTTCTTCATGATGCTCTGTAGTTTTTTGATGACATACAGGATGTGGTTACACCTAGTTATTTGATTTCTTTCACAGGTAATATTAAGAAACTTCGGTTTTGTGAAGTAATTTCAAGATTGTCAAAATGAGGCCTGCTTACATTATTGCAACTGATAGGTACGCAATTGTTTTTTTCCAAGTCAACCGTTAGTAATTCATGCCTCGAAAATCTTCAAATTTGTACTTGAATCATACTTTTTCCCTCTTACTTTAATAAAATCGCCGCGAATATAGAAAACGAGTCGTTCACAACATCTCGTAGCCATTTTGTACAGATTGATTTGTACAGCGAAAAACAAATGAAACGTGATATTTCGCTTCATTATGCAAACACATTCTGTCATCCACAACGAGCGTCACAAAAACACTATCCCCATTTCCAATTATATGGATTTGAAATAAGGAGTACCCCAGGGTTCCATTTTGGGGCCATTGCTTTTTGCTATATATACTTCCTGCCTAGTGAAAACTCTTCAGATTTGTAATGTACACCTATATGCGGATGATACTCAAATTTATTATAGTTTTCACCCCAGTACGGTAGTACAGTCATGTGACCTTATAAATGAGGAACTTAATAAGTTCATTGAAGTTGCAGAGGATCACTGTCTTAGTATTAATTGCAGTAAATCTAATGTTATTCTTTTTGGCAACAAAACAAAAGAGATGAGATTTCTGATAGTGTAAATATTGTAATAAAAAATGAAGTACTTCAAAACGTAAGTGAAGCCAATAGTTTAGGTATAATATTGGACTCCAATTTAAAATTTGGAAAATACATAAATCAGCTTATTCAACGTGCATACTTCACTCTTAAAACTATATATGCCAATAGATATTTCCTTCCTTTTCAAATTAAATTTGTGTGAGTCATTAATGGACAGTATTAATGACTCACACAAATTTAATTTATGCAGATGTACTCTACGGTCCATTCTTGTCCAGCCAATATCAATCGAAAATACAAAAAGTACAGAACTCATGCTTACGATTATTATTTGGTATCCGCAGAAGAGAACATATTTCACCCAAATTAAAAGATAATTATCTTTTGGATGGCTAAATATGAGTAATAGAAGGAGATTACATGCTGCTGTTCTTTTTCAAAAAATTATTTTCGATAAAACACCCTCATATTTGCATAGAAAAATCACCTATCGATCCGATACACATAATCTAAATATCCGATATAAAGGAACCCTTTCACCGCCAATATTCAGATTAGAAATATTCAGGCGTAGTTATACTTATCAAATATGTTCAATATACAATCAGGTCCCATGTTCAAATCTTACAGCTTGCAAAGATTCAAGAAGGCCTACAAGAAACACTTGTTTTCAATGTAGTCCTGATATCGTACGATGGAAATTATATTAGAAATAGCTTTAATTATTTAACTTTCTTTTTTTTCTTTTTCAATTCTGTTATATTGTTAAGTTCAACACATCTAGCGATATACTTAAGGTTAAGTCACAGTATACTTATATACAGTAGTCCCACTTAGCGTCGGTCCCTTTGATGTTGGTGTCCAGGAGTTTCAGTTTTTACACTGCTGACGCATTTGACACTAATGACATTACTCCCTACTACAATCTCAACCAAAGCGTCTAAACACTGCTCAACATAACAACTATTCATATAAACTGCTCAAAAAAATACAGTCGATGAAAACCATGTTGGTCACCTAAGAAAATTGTACAAATGATAATTTTGCATTTGTGTAATATTCAAGTAACCCAGATCATTTCGACAATGATGAACTATGTTTCAAGTAGATTTTAAACATTCATGGGATCGGCAGATGTTCATATTCGGATGTGACAAAATATATTTTCATTTCAACAAGAAAAAAGACAAGATGAAGAATGAGTTTTGTTATTCATGAACAATGGTACGAATCCATGCGAAATTTCTTTCTAGTGATTTTTGGGGCCAAATATAGCATATTAATTCATTGGTTTGAGAATTCAAGATGGCCGACGAGTTTGCCGAGTCGATTATATTAAGGGCCAATTATTAAAAATATTCCTAATCGAATTCATCACTCAAGATTTAAGAATCTGTAGAGCCTATTCTTTTTGAATTATGTAGTGCTATTTAGGACTTGAAGAAGTTAAAAAGTACCTAATTGTGTAGTGTTCAACAAACAAATTTTTCAGTAGGTTGGGTGAAACCCAAGAAATTCGACAACTATGGAAGGGTTTCCTGCCTGTCTTGAACTCGTCGTTTGCGCAGACCTGAGACTGCAACTCCTGGGTCTGCGTGTAGAAAATTCAAACCAAAAAATCACCCGAAGTGGGAATACTGTATATAGTATACTGTGGTTAAGTGGAAGAACAGTTTATGAGCTGATTTTATATCATATTATAAACTGAACTTCGCCTTTTGCTTTGGGCCAAATTCATATCATATGTGTATTTTTTTTTTGTTCTATGTAAGTAAGCAATAAAGCCGTTTATTATTTATTATTTATTATTATTATTCTCCGCCCTCTTACTACCACTTTTTCGATAGGGATAGCGCGCAAAGATCGACAATTGGGCGTGAAAATAAAAAATGGTCAAATCGCTATAACATCTCAAAAAAACAAATATTTTTGACTTAATATCGCACTTCATATATATGTGCCTATACAGTTTGTCCAAGATAAGGATCCTAAACATGGGAATCTCAGTACCTGTTGGAGATACAGCTTAGGTTAAATTAGGAAAAAGTTGTGTTCTTTAAAGCTTATTTACATGCCGTTTAGAAACTTGAAGAATTTTCATGGCCTGCTGAGATATTTGGGAAAAACGAGAATTTGACAATATCAATTTTATTTTTTTCTGACTTTATTTGAAAAGCTATCAAAAAACGAATAACACTTTTTCATTGGCACTTTTAAGGTACTACACGATGGTATTTTTAGATTTTATATACGACGTTTCGTTTTCAAGAAACCATCATCAACTTTTTTTTTATATGACCCGAAACAAAAGTACACCCTGTATCTGATTCCACTTTTTATTACGAATTCAACGATGTATCACATGCCATTGTTTTCTTTTTAGTTTAAAGGAAAATTACATTTTTTCTATTTTAAAAAATCTTCAAGTAGGCGTTGCAAACAAATGCTTTGACGTAAATACCTGTCACCGAGCCTGTCAAATATTATTTAATTACACGATAAAATAGTAATTATCGTTGTTGTTAGCCTGTTTGTCGAGTTGTTGTTTATAGAGTTATTGTTACTGTTGTCGTTATTATTGTTTATTGTTGAATAGATAATATTGTGTTATTATCGTCGAATATGCCGGGTGAGCAGTATAGCCATGAAGAAAAGTTTGACTTGCGAACGTGCTACATTTTGTGCCACAAAAATACTGTAAATACAGCAGCAATGTATCTTAATACATATCCAGAAAGAAAGCAGCCATGTACGTCCATTTTCTTAGAGCTGGCTCGAAATTTAAAAGAATATGGTTCATTTAAAAAGCCTGTTTTATCTCGAAAAAAAGGAATCTTCAGAAGAAGCCCAAAATAATGTTTTACAAGCAGTTGTTGAGAACCCTGAAATATCAACTAGGCAAATCGAAAATAATGTAGGAGTAGCCAAATCCACAGCTCAATTTATTTTGCGTAAAAATAGATATCACCCCCATAAATTTAGGATTTGCCAAGGACTTAAACCAGGGGATTTCGAACGGCGCCGAAATTTTTGCGAATAGTATACACGCGCGTGTGAAGAAGATTATAATTTCCCTTCAAAAATAATATGGTCCGACGAAAGTATGGTCACTAATAATGGTATCTTCAACCGCCGCAATACGCATTACTGGGCTCAGCAAAATCCGCGTGTTAAGAAAATATCAAGACATCAAGAACGTTTTGGGTTTAATATGTGGTGTGCAATTTTAGGAACTAAAATACTAGGTCCGTTTTTTTACTATAATTCTTTGACCGCCGAACGATACCATCATTTATTGCAAAACTATGTAGAAGACTGTTTAGATAATTTACCTCTGGCACAGGTCAATAACTGTTGGTTTCAACAAGACGGTGCTCCTGCACATAATTCTAGACAAGTTCGAGAGTATCTTTCGCAGCGATTTCCTGGAAGGTGGATTGGAACCTTTAGTGAAGTGTCTTGGCCAGCACGATACCCTGACTTAACCCTCTGGACTTCTTCATATGGGGTTTTGTTAAAAACTGGGTTGCTCAACATTCTTTTGAAACTGAACAGCAGTTACGAGAATGTGTAACTGTCGCATTTAACAGTATAACACCAGAGATGTTACGTGATGTTTTAAGTTCTACAGTTAGAAGATCATACTTATGTTTGGAAAATAACGGAAACCTGTTTGAACACCTCCTTTGAATTAAATAAAAAATGCGTTAATTTCTTTGTTGTTTTCATTACTTTAAAAAAATCATTATTAACCTACTTAAAAATACATTTCAAAAATAGAAAAAATGCAATTTTCCCTTAAACTAAAAAGAAAACAATGGCATGTGTTACATCGTTGAATTCGTAATAAAAAATGGAATCAGATACAGGGTGTACTTTTTTTTTGGGCTATTTAAAAAAATAAAGTTGATGATGGTTTTTTGAAAACGAAACGTCGGATATAAAAACTAAAAATACCATCGTGTAGTACCTTGAAAGTGCCACTGAAAAAGTGTTATTCGTTTTTTGATGTCTTTTCAAATGAAGTCAGAAAAAAATAAAATTGATATTGTCAAATTCTCGTTTTTCCCAAATATCTCAGCAGGCCATGAAAATTCTTCAAGTTTCTAAACGGCATGTAAATAAGCTTTAAAGAACACAACTTTTTCCTAATTTAACCTAAGCTGTATCTCCAACAGGTACTGAGATTCCCATGCTTAGGATCCTTATCTTGGACACACTGTATAATAAAAGTGAATTAAGTAAAACCCATGCGCAAAAAAAGTAATGCAATGCCCATCGTGGTATTAGCCAGGAAAGTAGTTACTTTATAACAGGCGTTCACTGGAAGGTTAGTACTCTGTAGTTACGTTGGGAGAGATGAAGGTTTCTGAATATTTATTTTCTTAGGAATAATGACATTTTTCGGTAGTACTTTCGCTCGTCCTGTAGAAAAGAGCATTGATAAAAGTTAATTTAGTTTCTTATATTCTTTCTTACTGACTATATCGTCCCGATCCATGATTCAAAAGTCACTCTGTGTACAAACAATATTTCTTAGAATATAGAAAAACATATCCCGAAAATCAAAACTGTTAACAATAATGACGTAAATTGGCGGTACAAGTGAAATTTGTTTTTATACAAAGTGAAAATGACATTTTAATGGTTGGCAATAAACAAAAATAGAATATATAGAGTATTTTGATGCTGTAAGAATAGATTTAATTTTGTAACAGTATGTCTACTAGAGTAGGTGAAATGTTATGTAGAATTAGAAGAAATAACAATGACATTATCGATTATAGGCATGTAGGATATCTGCAAAAGGTGCATTATGCAGATAAATTGATAATTTTATTGTGAATAATCTTACCAGACGATGTTATGATATTGCAATATACGTTTTAAAAGTGTCACTTCAGTTTTATTTGATCAAAATGAAAATCAATAAATATAACATCAAACCTTCCCAGATTTCCGTTTTTGCTCATACAGTGCATGCTAGAGGTATAGTTCAAGTAAACGATATAGTGCAACCTACCTTCCAACAGCTCCCCTTTAGGGGAGGTTAGGTTAGGCGTATACATTATCGAACCATCAGTCCATCCTGTATCAGATCGCCTCTTGCGTTCATAAGGTTTGTTTTTGACTATTTAACGTACAGTTGAGAAAGGAATTTCGGTCAAATCTGATGTTGCTTGTAATAGTTTGTTTCCCTCGAAACCAAACTGGAGACTCAAACATACTCTCTATGTTTTAATATTCAATTGCAATCTTATTCACTGGTATCTCTTTTTCGCATTGTTCATCATCGTTATTGGAATCACTACACTGGAAAAAGTCTGCGTTGTTATCACACTCGTTATTATCACACTCGTGCTTCCTTGCACAGTAATTGTGCAAGGAAGCATCATTTTAAACAGATAAAAAAAATTCAAGTAATTATAACCGTACCAATATCGAATTTCAACACTCAACACTCAAATCAGTTCCTGAACTGAACATTGATAACACGACGGCGATAACCATCTATTCGTCCCCGGAACATGACTTCAAATGTAATTTCATAACTCTTCAGCCTATCAATAAAGTCCGTTAGTTAAAATTATCCAATACAAACCGCCAATTCTACGGTCCACGTGGACTACTTCGTAGCCGGTTCATTTCTATGTATTGGTTTATTTGGCCTTTGAGAGTATCGCCAACTTTAAGTATGCACAATATCGTTTACTTCGACTATACCCAAATGTGTTAAGGGTGGAGAATTGTTTTCTAAACACGCCGTATAGGCTTATACCCAATTGTTTGTTAATATTTTTGGTCATCAACAGAAGTGAATGTTATTGTCGTTGGTGACATGCGTGATTCTTTCTTGTTCTCGTGTCATTTTCTGCTTCAGAAAATCTGTAAATATCTAGTGGCACAGTTGATTCTGATAGTTGATCGAAGATATCAGAGATTTCGATATTATAGTGGCTGTCGAAAAAACATGGATTCAAGAAGGAGTTGAAGATGGAGAAATGGTGGACACAAAATTAAGTTATCATGTTTTGAGAGCTGATAGAGACCTTGGTAGAACATAAAAACGGTGGAGGAGTTTTGATAGTTATCCGAAAAAATTAGAAACTATTGAACATTGTCCGGCAGTGCACGTCTTTTGAGGCATTAGCTATATATTTTTAAATGATTATAAATATACAAAATTTCCAATACTTCCAACAGTATTGGTAATGGATATTACTGGAGTTTTATCCTAACACCAAATCGTTATTTTCAACACCTCGATATGTGTTTCAGTCACCAAGTGATCATCTTCAAGAGGAAAATTAACCTAATTCTTTTCTTGAGTCTACAGACTCAGAAGCGATGTATGATAAATTTTTGGTAAGTTCAAAAACAGTGGTATCGAAATCTGTTAAATTTTTTGGTAAAAGATATACGACATGAACCGTCTAATTTCCCTTTAGTTTCATTACGCGAGAACTTATTTTTGAAAATTTCCATGAATTTTTGGGAAAGTGAAAAGATAAATATTCATAAATGGAAAAAATTCACTGGTCTATAATCGAAGTGGAGCCAATTTCACGAATAGCTATCTGAAACAAAGAATTGCTCGTTGCTTGGTGATATATTGTGTTGAAAAATGATTTCGTGAATTTTTTTGTGATGTCAAAATTTGTTACAGTATTTTATTGAATTTTCTGTTATTTTTCAATACAAATGGCAGAATTCTTGTGATGGAACGTTTTGGATAATCACTTAGAAGTGAATGCACAACAAAAAATTGGTGAGTTATTTAAAATTAATAGTTTTGACGTATCTGTCACTTATTAAGTACAACTTTTTTCTTTAAGTTCGATGATATTTCTCATTTAGATTACAAATTCGTCAACAATATTTTGCTTCTCAGCTTTCTCTAATAACTTTGAAATATTAAAGTATATCTTAATCAAATTGAACGTAACAAAACTAAAACAAATTTTTATCGTTCAATCTTTGGGGTTTTGAAATTTAAATATTTTTAAGAATGTTCATATTCGAATAGCGTCAAGGGTTTTTGAAATGTTTGTGATAAGTTTTGAAAGAAACATTAGGAAAACTAGAGAAAAACTTTCGCGTTCCCATGATACCCTTGAATATACAAAAACAATGGACAGTTACTGTTGCAGTGAGAATGCAGAATGTTGATTGGTTCATTCATCAACTCATTATTAGCTATCGTTATTAGTTTAAGGTTGATTTTAATTCAGGTTGAATTTAGTAGTGAGCTCAATAAATATCTGTTAAAGTACTACACAGTACTTTATGTATTTCTCTGAAATCATTAAAACAAAAATTAGTAAAGGTAATGACATAATTTATCAGATAGGTACTTCATGTCAAAATAAAGTTCAAATATTTGTGACGGATACAAATCAAATTTGAATTGAATTGCTTACTTTTATGAAAAATGACTCACTTTAGCAAACGATATAGTCACTTCATAATAACGATAAAACTGGTTATTAAAAATATGGAACAGGAAATGAGGTTAGGAGATTTGAGTAATAAATTGTATTATTTATTTATTTACGGTATTTCCTATTTCTTACAAAATAATTAACAAATTCACACAAATTTACTGTAACAATAATCTATAACTATCAGCTAGATGTAAAGAAAAAATATAGAAAAAGGCAAAAATAAGCCAAATAATTTAAATTTTTTACAATATTTTTAAATGCCATCAAAGAACAATTAAAAATTTCTATATATACTTTAATGTGTTTTGCAAGTCTCAAAATTCCACCTATAGTCTCATTCTGGCTATAGCTGTTAAGATAAAAGGGTACTTTGAAGGGTTCTGTATTTGTTGTTTGAAGGTGGTGTTTCGTGGTGTATTTATTTCATTAGTTCGGATTTACATTGTCTAACATGATATAATATGATTTGATATCTCTGAAAGTACAAATTAAAATTGAAAAGAATAGCTGAAAATAACAATTACGGTAATCAAAAAACCCTGAAAAAAATTAAAATAAAATAAAAATTAGGCAACAAATTGAAAAATGAACAAATAAAATGAAATTAAATATCGAAAGATTCCAAGCCAAGTTATTTCACGACGTTTCGATTGTTAGTATCCACAATCATCTTCGGGTAACGACTGTCAGTCATAACTTAATTGTTCAATTTTTTTGCTTAATTTTTGATCTATTGTAATTATATTCCAGGGTTTTTTTGTTTAATATAATTGTTATTTTCAGCTATTCTTTTTAGTTATCATTTTTATTAGTTCCTTTAGAGATTTCAAATCATATTAGGGTAAACTGACCAGTTATTGAACAGTTAAGATTTCTTTCAAATTCAAACTCACGTGAAAATTTTGTTTTTAGACCTACGGATGCCAGCAAATCACCAAGTAACTAACCACATTCACTTTTCAATTAAGACATTTTTTTGGCAGACAAACAAAAAATCATTGACAAAAAAATTAGTTATTGGAATATTTTTTTCATTTTTTGGGCAAGATCAATTCAGTTATCGGACATTTTTTTAAATTTTTTATTCAGACAAATAGGTAGAAAAAGGAGTTCAAATATCATGAACACTTTATAATCTATCTACCTAGTTATATTGTGCATATTCCTCCTTGTACATGTTGAATAATTCATCTATTTTCCTCCTATATCATAATCAGACGATGGAAGCCCGAACTAATGAAATTATATATTTCTTGTTCTCTTTGAATTCACATTGAAATTCATAAGTTCAAACAGTTCCGTGGAATTAATGCTACCATTAATTATTCTGTGGAATAATGTAAGATCTGATTCTAATATTCTATGAGCCAGACTATTCTAGTTAAGAATATTCAATATTATTTTATAGTTTGTTATATTCACCAAATTAATATCTCATTTTATATGCAGAGTACCCTAAAAACTTATTTTGAACACTTTCAAGCAAATCAATCTGTTTAAAAAAAAATCTGTTTAAAATCTGTTTTTCCGTTAACCAGCTGTCGCACCCCTACTAACGACAACCCTTAGAAGTCTAAACTTGTGCGAGGTAAGGATTAACGAGGTCTTACCTTTTAACGTGTGATTCCACATTATATGAAGGGCACCAAATTGTGGAGTTGTAATCGATTATTGATCTAACAATCGAACAATATATGATTTTTAAAGAAGGGAGAGGTAAATAGATAAAATACTTTGCGGATCTAGTGAAACGTAACATTCTTAGTGCTGTTGAAGTAATATTGGCTGGATAGAGTTTGAATAACATTTTTGGATCAAGAACGATTCTTGGAACAGTTTAGAGAATTTTCGATTTTGAAAGAAATCAACATGAGAATGTCATTTTTTCAAAATAAAAAAAGCGAGAATAGTTTTTTTGCAATGTTTTTTATCATGGTGATCATTGATATATTCAAAGGAAGCATATATTTTGAAAAGCATTTCAACCAGTTTACATAAAATTGTTCGTATTCTAAATCATTTCAATTGCATAAAGAATTCGAAAGCACGTAAAGTAATTTGAGAATAAATCTTCGTTATTCTTCATCTTTTTTTAAATGGTTGGAATAATAATAAATAATATCAAAATATCGACTCTAGCTCCTTTGGCTTCGGAGATATATACGAAAAAACCTAAAATTTCAGAATTTTACTTTTTTGCTGTGACTTTTTCATTTGCATAAATATTGAGAATCACTTTGCCATTGAAACTTCCATTGTACTATCCGAATATGATATTATAATGTTTATACAGGGTGTGCTCAGACTTTGGGCAACCTCAATTTCGAAATCTTCAATGAGTCCTGTATTTTTGCAACTTTTTGTAACTTTTGATAACGTGAAATGAAAGTTTTTTCGATGGTATCGATAATTTGATGACCATCAAATAAATTCTTACTATTTTCTGTATCACAGCTTATTGCCAAGCACCTGAAAATGTGGTGATATCAGAAACCTCTTATATGTACACTGAGATTTTTCCACAACTTCCAAAAACTCAAACTTTCATAGCCGGTCTCCATTTTGGCTCCCGCAGTGTTCAATCGGAAGTCGTTCATCAATAAAAAATACGTGACATAACAATTTTTAAATATGTCAGATTATAACAGTGTCAAGTGAGAAAATTCTGAATACCAGTTGATTTTCTCTTATCTTTCTCATCTTTATTTGTCCTGACGAAGGTAATTAATTTACCGAAAGCTTGACGGATAACAAAGAGTATTCTTTGTAACAGCCCTATCAATCTGATTTATTTCAAATCTGATTTAGCTTTTTTTGGTGATCAGTGTTATAGTTGATTCATGAATTACTTAGGAAAATGAATCGTTATTGTTATTAATCAATTCGTTCAATTTTCAATTTGGTACTTTCCCAAAAATGAGTTACCTTCGCCACTCAATTTTTTTCTAGCGATATTGAAATTGAACGTAAAAAAATACTGATCCGCCATGAGATCCAGAGACCAACCTTTCCTAACCGAGGTTATGGACACCATAGCCTCTTTGAGAGATTCCAAGGGCTCCCCCCCGGACAAAATTCTAGATCATATCGTATCTAGCAGGCGAACTCCTTTGAAGAACGCTTCTCTGCAAGTCAAAAAGGCCCTCAGAACCGGACTGAAAACCGGCCTCCTCAAAGAAGTTTCTGGAAAGTTCAAATTGGGGCTCGATCCAAGAGACTACGCGGTCTTCAAAAATTTCCGTCAGTTGGAGAGGAGCGGCGGATTGCCATTAAGAGAGAGTAGGAGAGGTAGAAAAGGACGTCGAAAGAGAGGAAGGAGCCGAAAACGCCGAGGAAAAAAGAAGAGGCGTACTCATGGACTTGCAGATGAATTGTTCAATCTCCATGAAGAAAGTGAGTAACTCAATATATTTTCTTGTTTTATTCAATTCTATACAAATCTATTCACGTTGCTCAGGTCTACAATTCAAACACTAGGAAAACCTGTAGTAATAATAATTTACGTAGCAAATTCGAAAAATACTGGTTTTGGGCGAGTATCCAAAATACTAAGACGAGCGAGCCGTAAGCGAGTCCTGATGGAAGTGTGCAAGTCCAAAACACTGTTTTAGGACGTGTTGCGTACCCTATTTTTTCGGCAACCGCGAAGAATAACAAATCAATCAGACACATTTCTTCAGTAAACTTCTTTGCAGAACAAAACATTTTAATTCTTATTTGTTATCAGCAAATAACTTAGCTGAAGTTTGAGGAATGCCATAGCCTGTATAATTTTTAGGATTTGGTAAATTAAAGAATTCTACCATTGCCAATCCGAGATTCCAAAACTGTAGATATCAACAAGTTGAATCAAACATTTTTCTTTTTTGTAAGTCACGAATAATGTGGAGTATGGGATGGGCGTAAAGAAAAATATTGTCCATACAAAAAATTGACCAACTACAATAAAAGCTTTTCTCAATATGCGTTTTGAAAACTGGTATTTCCACAAGCAAAATGTTTTCCTGGTTTAATGGAATTATTGACAATTTTGTCGCTACTTGAAAATGAAGCAAATGAAGTTGATACTTTTATATTCTACAATCGTTATATTTTGTTATACCTACCTTTAGTATTAGATATGTTTCATTATCTGCTTTCCTAATGAATTTGTTGATCTGCTCGCTGTTGAAAACTTCTGATTTCTCTACTCTGTAACCAACATTTTTCCTTTTAAGAAATGCGATAACCTTTGAGAAAGTGGCTGTTTACATATTGTTTTTTCACTAGAATGGTACTTTTCAACATGGAGTACAGAGTGGACCAAATTGTACACTTCTAAAGGAAAACTCCTGTTTTCAAACAAGATATATGAAAACTGATGGCTATGTCTGAGAATCAAATTTCATGACAAACTTAATGGAGAAAACCGCATATCGATATCTATCATCGTTTCTGAATTAAAGCATGTTTTCCGAAAATGTGCATTTTTGAAAAGTTGCTGCAACTTTTTTCCTGTCAGAACCTTCTTTTTTCTATGAAAACATTTCCGAAGCACTTTTTACGTAGAATTCAATGGCGAAAAAACAATTTTTTTTCAAATATCAAGTGTGCGTTTCAAAGTCTACATGAAAAATCTAAGAGCTCTTGGAAAAACATCAAGTGTGCTACATTTTTGTAAAGGTAATTTCAAGCTTTATTGAATTAAATAAATATTTAAAAAATTGTTTTCCGTCAATAACTATTGATATTTCATTTGAAGAAATTAGTTTTTTCAACCACTGAATTCTACGTAAAAAATATTTTCATAGAAACAAGAAATTTTGGACTTGAGTCCTGTATTTTTTGTTAAATTTAAGGTTTAAACCCGAAATTTTATTGAATACTCATTTTAAATTTGTAATTTTGTTAAAAATAGCTCGTTTGGGCTTAAATACTTGTTCATTTTGTCACAAATGAAATACAATAGACCAATTTCAAAACCAACATAACCAATAATAACAAACATACAGATACTCAAGATGAAAATTGAAAAGGAAAATATTTTTATCAAGCTGACATGAATCTTCTAAGTGAAGTATTTGAAAAAAGTCTTACTATGATTTTAATCAAAACTGGCAAACTTTAATTTCATTAGTTCACTAGTTTAGTGACCCAATATTTTTTCTGAAGAATGGTTGGTTGGGTAACAGGATCAATTTTTTCTTAAAAAAACAACTGAATTCTTCCCGACGCTTCGAATTTAATTAAATTCTTCAGGGACCTGTAACAATGAATTTTCATAAATATACCTCTTACATTATTATCGTTTCAATTTTACAAGAAATAATGAATTCTCAGCTGAATTACTCACAAAAACGTAGTTTCTTCGTGTTAGTAATAATAATAATAATAACAATAATCGGCTTTATTCATCGACCAAAGTAATAACATACAAAAACTAAAATAACGATGAGAGGCGAAGTTCAGCTTACGCTGTTGAAAGGACACAAATATACACAGACATTCCAAAAGTTAACTTATAAAAAGAATATTTTAAAGGTATACGAAAAAAAATTAAATAAAATAGACAGAAAAAAGAGAAAAAGCTGCAATAAAATATCACAAAAGAGAACATTAATGGATTCAATTGAATTATCCGACTAATTTCAAAAGAAATGTCAGTTTCTTCTTGAAGTTATGCAGCGTGTAGTACCTGAATCCTATATGGAAAGTGCATTATAGAGGATTGAATTATATATAAAACATCGAGTGAAACAAGCTGTGGAGTGTTTGGAGATGATAAATTCACCACGATTTCCAGTTTTAGAGTGACTCTGTGTTTCAAATGTTGTCATTGATTAAAAAATAAATACCATCTCATCAGAATCACAGATGAAGCCATTCGTTTGTTTCATGTCGTTTTGTGTTGTCTCGAAAATTTGGTTGTTGCAATGTTTTTATTTTTCATTATGTATCTAATATGTCTGATGGTTTTTGAAATAATCATATTATTAACATGAAGAAACTACTTTTTGGCGAGTAATTTAAGTAGGAATTTATTATTTCTTGTGAAATTGAAATGACAATTATCGTAGAATGTAAACTTTCACAGCGGATATAACTGTCTGAAGGCTATTTTCCGGGTTTCCTGGCCGTGGTCTGCAGGTTTTTATTCCTGTTGTATACAACGTTGGAACGCCTTTGAAAATGTCTACCGCGGCAGTAGACGAAACATCTGGCATAAATACCTGCAAACCACGGCCAGAAAACCTGGAAAATAGCCCTCATACGATATTAATCCTATGTTTTTTGGGAGATATGCTCATGAAAATTCATTGTTACGGAGCCTTGAAGAAGACTTCAATTCAATTCAATTCCGCGAGGAAATAATTGTTTTTTTGAGAAAAGATTGATACTGTTACCCAACCATCTTTCTTCAGTTCAATTTTATTGTTTGTTTTCATTCCTTCCACATTTTATACAGTAGATCAACTTGCTATTGCCTAGTTGGTCTCCCTTATCTTCAACCTTTTTACTATGAAAAATAAGACAGGTTAAAGTGCCTAAGTATCGCGGGAGCCATGAGAACGACCCCAACTGCAGCACTTGAGGTCCTACTCAGACTTCCACCATTGCACATCTACATACAAATAAAAGCTCGACTTATGTAGGAGCAAACCCCAATCAGCCAGTCGCACGGTGCAGAATACTTGAAACTGTATAATGAACTGAAGGCAGATCCGATATTAGGAATGCCCATGGATAACAGTTCCACAGTAGAACTTTTAAAAAGATTTCAAAATCATCATACCAAGTAGAGAGGACTGGCAAACGGCCTGCCGATAAAAGCGGATTAAACTTGGTATACAGATAGCTCAAAGACCCAAGAAGGAGTAGGAGCCGGTATATACGGAAGCCTTCATGTGCTCTGTAAATGCGAAGCGATAGCAAGGCTGAGACACGTCAGATGCGGGGAAGAGAAACCAGAGGCTACCAGCTATATAAAAGGGTCAGTATCAAGGCTATGGAGTCTCATCAAAGAGATCAAGCTAGACTATGAGCTCTAATAACCAAGTAGCATCACAATAGATCTGAAAAGGTCGCAGTGAATCAGGCCATGGGCTAATCTAATCTAAGGTAGGAACCTTGAAGGATACCTCAATACTTCTCTATCAACTGAACCCGTGACAAAGCCAAATAAAATCGTTTCATAGAGTTTCCATCAATTTGCAATTGACGTTTTATTTCCTTATAGGCAGTCCAGAGCCCATGGACAGAGGCAGACGCGGTAGACGGAGGAAAGGCAAGGGACGCAGAAAAAGAAGGGGAAGCAGACGAGGTAGGCGAGGCAGAAAGCACGCAATGGACGCTGCAGAAAACGAGAGTGACAGAAGCTCTCACTCCAAGGAAGTAATCCATAAATCTTCAGAAGAGAAACCTAAAACAGCCAAAAGCCAACAAGGGAGAAATGATAATGACAGAAATGATTCTAGTAAGTGTTATTTTCACAAATATACATTACGTTCCTGTTTAGTATCCCTGGTATAGCAAGACCTTTAAAACTCTTGATCACGAGATATTGTGTGACAAACTTGTCTACTTTGGTTTTTTTTCGGAAAGCAGTGTCACTTATAGGAAACTATCTGAAGAATCGTGCTCAAAGAGTTGTTGTGGATGAAGTTGTATAGGATGATCTTCTGGTATCAAAGGGAGTGCCACAAGGATCTAACTTTTGACCTTTGCCTTTTATCTTGTATATCTGTGATTCTTATTCGTTTATGAAAAAATGCAATATACATCACTATGCAGACGACACGCAGTTATATTTCTCTTTTTGGGCCTCGTCATTCTACATCATCTCAGTTATATATTGATAGGGATCTTCAAACCACCTTTTTGGCATTTCTTCAACTCACAATCTCTTGTTCAATTCTTAAAACTCTTTAATAATGTTTGGACCTTAGAAAACAGTATTTATGGACCTAATTTAAAACAATCGGATGATGCTTCGATTACAGTCTATTCAGAATAGTTGTCTACGTTTCTCGTTTGGTATCCAGTAATATCCTCAGCAATGCAAGAAGCAGAATAGTTAAGAATTGAGAAACTTAGAACACTATTCACCAACACCCACATACAAATCGTTCATATTCACCCTCTGCTTCTCGTATAAAGCACCCAATAAGTATAATCAACTACCCTGTGAGTTTCGATCTTGTACAGTTAAAAACTTCAAAAAAAGCCTGAAGACTTAACTGTCTAGTCTCTTGTCCGTTCCCGACCTTGGCAATACAAAAAAAAATTCTACAGCGGTTGAATCAACTAATTTTCTGATCTTGTTTGTCTTCATTGTCAACTCGACTATTTTTTCGTTATTGTTATATAATATAATTATTGCTATTTCCAGGTTGAGTTGAAAACAACCTTAGCTGACACTCCACCTATTCACGGTTATACTGAAAATTGTTTCATTTTTCTTCTTATTGTCTGTTTTAATTGTACTTTTCATGGTGAATAAAGACGTATTATTATTATTATCGTAAATCCTTAAGATACGCTACCAATAAACCCGTTGTTTTTTTTTCAGTCCGTAGTGACGCAGACAAAGGACATGTCGATATTGACAGTTTGGGGAGCAACCACTGCTTTCATGGATTACATCAAGAAAATAATCACCCCTACGGACCCCAATCTCATGGACATTATGGAGAATATTACGACCACTGAAATTGAAATTTAACGTAACTAAGTGTTCTGTGGTGCAGTAGAAATGTACCTGTATTATTTTATACATTGTCTGGATATATCTACGCAATAAAAAAATATCGATGTATTTTATATTATTTGTTGCGAGATTTCAGAAAAAGAAAGGGGAAGTACTGGCAAAGATTACCTTATACAGAAGAGACTTGGCACGGAACAGCAACCAATCACTTTTTTAATACGCTTTCATTAGCTTCACCTGTATGTATATATGTATGTTTGTTTGTAACTCTCAAGATCGGGATCTGTATTTGACAGAATTATCGACATTATTGCTTGATCTATTCGCGGGCAGATGGCGCTGTACATAACCTCCTTGATATAAATCGAACTGACTTTAGATGTATTTCTTCATTTGAAAAGTGTTTTTTTATTAATATGCGCGCCTGCTGCCTTATTTGTAACCCTACTTTGCGCGCCTGCTGCCTTGGGCTTGGTAGCTGATTTTCAGGCTCCCTCTCCGGAATCGTAATTGTTTTAAGCTTATTCAAAAAATATATATGTTTAAATTTTCAGTTCGATGGTCTCTGAAAGCGTGTTTTTTAGTTTTTTAAACTATATTTATTGTGATTGTCATTGAAGATACGTCATTAATGTTTGATTTTAATCACATTACAACTCACTAATAGTATAATAACACATTTTTTCTACACCCGTACTCTAACAATACACTTATATGACCATAATCCGTTTCATAATGATATCCATTATGATACAGATTTTTCATAACGAAACAGATTATCAACCAATAGAAACCCAACAACAGAATCCTGTTCCTTTGTCCTAGATTCTAAACTGAGTAACTAATTGCTTTATTTGTCAAAATCAGTTTTCATATTACCTACCTATATTATCAAAATGTCTGAAAACAGCGATATAGAAGGAATACCATCGACTCCAATATTTTTAAAAGATCAGATTAATTACAGTTGTTATATTCAATATAAATATAATTAGAATCTTTATAGTTTTCATATATCCATGATAATACCATTAAGTTTGTGTTTTTTTTTAAAAATATGAGTTAATTACTGTAAATGTGTTCAATACAAATATAATATTTATAGTTTTTCATTATTTATCGGGTTTAGAAAAAATATCGTATGCAACTTTCATGTAATGGTTATTAATACACTCGCATATACCATACAAAACTCGCCTTCGGCTCGTTTCGTATCCCGGTTAATGCTCGTGTCTTAATAATCATCATTACATGGTCGTTGCATAATATACTATTAATAAATAACACAAGAAAATATACTATTTGGTGCTACAGGTTTTTCCGGGTTTTCCTGCAGCTGAAAAAGCAAATGCGCCACTGGAATCAATGAAGTCGCCCCGGAGCGCCAATTCATTTTTATTGTTGTTTTTCTTTTTATTTCTACCAATGTAGAAATGGGGAGCTTTCACCAATGGGGAGTTTTCAAAATAAAATGAATAAGAATTGACTGCTTTCTGTGCTGAGTAGATGTCAAAAGAGGAATGTTGGATGGAATCACTTTTTTGAATGGCCAACTTCACTTTCTCAACATCCGCTCACAGCACAATCAATTAATTAATCAACCAATCAATTCTCACTTTTTATCCAGTTTTCCTAATATGATAGAAACCGGAAACAACAAAATTTTGAAAGTGGTCAATGATAAACAGTTTGGGAATCTCTGGTTTGAAGGATACCTGTTTGCTTACATCTAATGACCTGGCAACATTTTTCTCAATATCATATATTTCTTTAGTCGAGGGCAGGGGGTCTCCAAACTACGGCCCGCGGGCCAAATCCGGCCCGCCAGTGTCATCAATCCGGCCCGCGACAGCCAATGATTTACTGTCATCAATCTGGCCCGCGACAGCCAATGATCACCTAATTGTTGTTACTATTGCTGTGATAAGTTGAAGAAGAAAACACAGAATGATAATTACTCGGTTTTACTTACTTGCAAGGTAAAACTTAACGACAGAAATGATGACAAAGAAAACTTAACTTAAGTATCTAAGTTTAAGCATATTAATAACTAACAAATAATTTGAAATGAATCACAATCACAGTAAAACAAAAACACTAATGAGATTTATATAATTGTGATTTTTCACCGACAATACTTTGTAGTTGTGGATCAATTTTACTTGTACCAATTATCAAAAGAGTTTTCTCACACAAGTAAGTAGTACCAAAAACAGAAAACAACCCACGAGCAAATTTATGCAAATTATCAAATTGTTCTAGTGGAAGACTCTTATAAAATTCCAACAAAGATGAATTTTGATATTTGTTCTTAAGCATATCACTGCACCGTAAATCAATAATTTCCATTTGGACTTCCGGAGCCAGGGTTTCAATGTCATAATCAAAAGGATTTTGAAAAAGCTTAATTTCATTCGCAATGACATCAAAATCTGAAAAATGAGTATCAAAATTTATCTTCAAAGCACTCAAAGTTTCGATTGCAAAATTGACGGGAAATTCAGTCTCTGTAGTGTGGCTGAATATTTCACATGTTTCAAAATATGTGAAACATTTTTTTACGTAATTGCGATTGAAATAGTATTATTTCCTGCCTGAAGGATTTGATATTGGTGTATAAATCAGGGAGAAGCTGATTTTCTCCTTGCAATCTCAAATTCAGTTCGTTCATATGATTTGTCAAATCGACATAGAAGGCTAACTTCCACATCCATTCACTATTTTCTAAATCGGCAAAAGGGCGCTGCTTCTCATTTAAAAAAATTTCGATCTCTGCTCGAAGTTCAAAAAAGTGCTTAAGGACTTTTCCGGCAGTATGATATGGTAAATCATTTTCTCCAATGTGTTGAATAAACTCGCGGAATTGTCGGTGATTCAGCCCAGTGGATCTGATGAAGTTAACAACTGATATGACTGGTTTTAGAACTTCAGACATATCCAAACATTTTCTGCACAAGGACTGTTGATGAATGATACAATGTAAGACTAATCGTTTTGAACCACCATTATTTTCTACAGCCTCTGACACAAGTGCAACCACTCCTTTATTTTTACCATACATATTTTTGCCTCCATCAGTTGTTATAGATTTCAAATTTCTCCATCGAAGGTTCTATTTATTAATGGCATTTTCAACTCCCTTAAAAATATCTACTCCAGTTGTCGTGCCGTGAATACTATTAATATCATATACACTTCATAGCTTTTATCTACTCCGCGAATGAAAATCAACACCTGAGCAGTATCTGACACATCCGTTGACTCATCCAGTGCTAGAGAAAACCACTCATGATGTCCATTTTTGTCAGACAGTTTAGATGATATATTTTCTGCGATGTCTTGCACCCTCCGAGCCACGGTGTTTGCTGACAAACTGACATTTTTAAATAAATTTACCTTTTCGGGGCATATTTTTTCGGCTACTGCAATCAAGCATTCTTTTATCATTTCTCCATCGGTGAATGGTTTGCTACGTTTTCCGATTTCAAGAGCCACACGAAAGCTGGCGCGAGATGCAGACTCTTGTTCAGTATTCGCTTTGGTAAACAAAGATTGCTGCGAATTTGAGTCCGCGTTTCAAAGCTTCAAATTTTTCCTTCCGCAAACTTCCTATATACTTGTAGTAACTTTGAAGATGTTTCGATTCATAGTGTCGTTAAATGTTATAGTCTTTGAGTACAGCTATGGTTCCATTACAAATTAAACATAGCGCCTTATTACTGGACTCAATCACAAAATACTGAAAGTTCCATTTTTCTTGGAACGTTCTGCATTCACTGTCGATTTTTCGCTTCTTTTCCATACAAACAAATCACACATAAAAACAATGAGTCAAATCAAAATACTTTTATTGACGGGTGTTACTTTATTTCACAATAGACAGTTTCGCTTCCTTCGCCTTTCCTACGCAGACTAACTCGCAGTTGCGCCGCTAGCCTTTTTATATGCAATTATTACTGCCATCTCGAGGTGATCGGAATACACTAGCTAGAACCAGAACTTTCTCGAACCAACGCGGTAATTCCAAATATTTAATTACGCCTAGTGCCACCTACCGGGTAGCTGAAAAAGATAGTACATAGTACCACTACTCGCCACTAGATGTCGTTAAGTGTCACAATACACAATAATTGAAATGCAAAAAAAGCGTAAGTTTGCTTAGGTCACGCACTTTGCGACTATCCTAGTGTAGAAATATAGTTAAGGGCAGAAATTGGCCCTTGGAACAAACTGAAAAAATCGTTATGGCCCGAAGGCTTCAAAGTTTGGAGACCCCTGGTCAAGAGAAACGTAACAAGCATATGGACCAGAAAGTTCAGTCACGTCTATTTGTGTTGTGGACAATGGTGTGAGATAATCGAAGTATATTTGGAAGTACTGGGATATTGGGTATTTTTTCCCAGACCTCGGATTCTAGACCCTGATTACTTTTCATCATTAAGATAGCTAAGATTGATAACTATTCGTTGTTTTCAATTTCATATGTATAATAATGTTTATTGGCAATTTCAAAATACATAATACAATAGATATTACGTAACATACGACAATAAACAACGGCACTAAAACTGATTTGGTTGTACGGGGAAGGATTTCCGTGTCTTGTATTGCTAACAGGTGTGCCACTTGTACGGGTATAGACATTAAAAACTAATTTAGTTGGAACATTCTAGATTGATTGATTTAATTGGTAAGTGAATTGGAAATGGTAGGTAAGCTTGTTATTAACTGTTTTTATTAACTTTCGATTAAGAAGTTATCTCTTAAAAGTTGGACAATGAATTTTTTGAATATTCTTTTGATCATATTCAGCGAATAGTGCGAAATGTGTTTTGAATGTTTCGTGTAAGTCTGAAGCCTGCGAAGTCGAGTATACCTATTTCTTGGAATAGTATATTGAAGGAGTATTGATTTTTTATAATCGAGGATCTGTTGTTGAGAGTTACAGCAAAGTTCTTTAATAAAAAGAATATTTCAAAATTATATCCCACAGACATTTATGCAAGGAACCTCACAAAGGTAGGTCTTTCAGATGTTTTTCGTTCATCCAGCAGCAGGACGATGCTGCTTATCAGTAGAGTAGATCGCTTACTTTCGAGGTATTACCGGAAAATAACTTCAGGAACAAATGTAATTATTTTTCTGAGAAAAATTAAATGACATATATTACATATTATGTTATGTTCGATCATTTTGGATAAATCAGTTACAATGGAAATGTAGCTTAGCCTATACAGTCGATGAAATTAGATATCATGCGAAAAATCTCACAGCATAAAATGACTTGTTTTAAAAATCAGTAAGTATATCATGAACCAAAATATTTTCATAATCACTCGGGCTTATATTGTCCAACAATCCTTTTGCATTGTCTGTAGCGTTCTCCATATGGTTCTGGCATTACAGATCCTTTACATCCATATCCTCCTATCTTGTGGATACTGGCGAAATCGTCGCAATCGATTTTATTGTCTCCATTACAATCCTGGAAAAAAATTTAAAATGAATAATGAATAAATCACTTTCGAATACAGGTTGTAACTATGTATTTGTAATTTAAGGAAATCATTCCTTGTGGTATTTTATGAAGAAATATTGATAGCTATTTTCAAATCGACGACAGTAGTGTACAAATGTGAATTCGGAAACATAACTGTTACATTCTTATTAGTCAGTGGGCTATGCTTGTAGACAGGCAGAAAACTGGGCATTGCCCACTGACTAATAAGAAAGATGTTTTCCGTATTCAGGGGAATCGGGCAATTTTCGGATATGCAGTTGGTTAGTACCTCGTCCACTAGATGGAGTGACATTTTTGTTGTTCGCTCCAACTTAGGACGAGGAATGAAATACTGTGAAAGAATTTCGATTTGCAATTAAGACAGTCCATCTTGTCCTCCTGGACATTTCAAAAGCCTTCGACCGAGTATGGCACGAAGGCTTATTACATAAAATGCTCGATTTCGACCTGCCTCGGGGCCTGATCCGGTGGATTAGGTCCTTTCTGAAGGGCAGATCATTTCAGGTCCGAGTTGAAGGAACCCTGTCTCCCGTCAAGGAAATCCAAGCTGGAGTGCCTCAAGGAGCTGTTCTGTCTCCACTATTGTACAGCCTTTACGTGAGCGACCTTCCGAGGTTCGATCACATGAAGGTTTCCCTATACGCCGATGATACGGCTCTCCTCGCTTCTTCCATGGGACGGGGGTTGGCGGTCGTCTACATGCAACGCGCATTGGACGACCTCGAACGCTGGTACCTGGAATGGAAGATTCGGGTGAACCCAGGCGATAGATTTGGGGAGGCGCAACGTTTCTCCAGATACAAGAGTCACGATTTCAGGCAGGGAGATCGAATGGCAAACGCGAGTCAAATACCTAGGTCTTTGGGTAGACCGCCGACTCACCTGGGTAAATCACGTTGATTACATCAAGGACAGAGTACAAATGAGGATAGCCAAACTCTATCCTCTGATCAACCGAAAGTCCAAACTCAATCTTAGGAATAAGATTTTACTATATAACACGATGTTCAAGCCTGTCATTATGTATGCTTCAGGCGCTTGGGGACAACCCTCTCCGACAAACCTTTCCATTCTGGAGAGATTGCAAAACAAACTTCTCAGGATGCTGGTGAATGCTCCATGGTTCGTGCGGAATGAAGCCATCCGCACATATTTGAAGCTGTTAACCATACAGCAGCCCATTCAGTTGAGGAATCAGAGAGTTTTCGAGTCAGCGGAAACTCATGATAACCCATTAGTTAGGGAAGCTGTAGATTACACTATAGACGACCCCACTCGATTCAGAAGGCCCCGTCGCTCGGTTGAGTGAAGGCCCCACGACGTCTGTTAAAATGAACAGTTTGTTCATCAATACCCCAGTAAGGAAGGGGTACACAAGGCCAGAGCGGCATAGATGTCATTGACCTTTATGCCGTCACCAAAACACTCTAAGTTATGAACCACTCGTCCTCCTGACGAGAGACAGTCGAAAGGGTACGGGAAAAGATTTCCAACCTGATTAAAATGAAGATGACTATCGGATTTGCAATTATGGAATATCATTGACTTTAGGTCGATGATAGCCACTATCTTGCACTGATGAGTAGTTAATGAGCCCGAAACCGGTCTGCAAGTGTGCCCGTTCCAAAATTGATGGTCGACTCTTTCAGTTGTATTGCCAATTGCATATGCAGGAAATTTTCTGTGAAGATTCCTGCATTGACGCCTATCGGATATAATCCAACGCGTTTCATGGTATTAGCCAGGGGAGAAGTTGTTTTCTGATAGGTGTCAGTGCATTCAACCTAATGTGTAGGTATATCCGAGACGGGCTTGAACATTTAAAGTTCATTCCTTTATAAATGTTACATGACTGATCAACTTTTTGTCTTGATATTTGTGATGTTTCAAAAAGCCCTTTCATTTGTACGTAAAAAAGAGCTAGTTGTTTTTCGTTGTTGTCGCAGTAAAACATTTGAAACATCCCATGAAAATTAGAAAACGAGTAGGAGTAATGTTAGGAGAACACAAAAACTATTATTGTCATTGACATTTTTGTTAGTATTCCATTCCAAAGAAATGTACATAAAAATGGTGGATGTAATTGCTCAAAATGAGCACATTTTATCAGGAGCATCGTACAATTAGCTGGTGCAGCGAGTAACACTGCAATTATCAGTAATACCGTTTCTCAGATCGTTCTTATCTACCACCGGCGTCGTATAAACAAGGATATTATCCAAAGGATTAAATTCCGGAAAGCTTGGTGGTCATAAAAGAGATCCCGCACCACCTGTATAATGATTATCATAAGTGCTATCGATATGTTTGTTAGCGATACACTAGAGGTTTGTTCTGGTTTGCGCAGTTGATATAGAGCTTTCTGGTTTATTGAGGATAATTTCAGACTGATTCTGGTTTCGACTGCGAAATGATCCTTAACTGTTTTGAACCGTCCCGAATCGTTTTTGCTCTCGAGGCTGAACTGTTGAGAACTGTTTCGCGTTGGTCATGCGCATTTATGTGGAAATTTGTTTGGGCTATTTGCTAGGATGTTTTTTCATTTATTTGATTTGAAAAATTGATGATTGAGGGTGGATAACATTTGAGCTGACTATAGGGATACGATACATAACAAAATGGACATGATTAATAGTATTTTCTCGTCTTCATCTCTTTATATATACGATAGGTGGCACAGTGGTCTCCTCAAAAGCGTTCTGGTTTAAACAAGTGTCCGAGACTATTTCGGAGTGTTTGAGATTTTTTGTTTGTACGCACCATGTCTTGCGCAGTTTCCAAACGTTTTGGGATGTTAGAACCAGAACAAACCTTAGGTTTGTTCTGGTTCTAACCAGAATTTGCAGATGAATTTGAAAAAACCACTGTAGAGTAAACAATCACTTCAAGCAACATGAGGTGACGAAGATGGCTGGTATTCGGCGATGAATTAAGGTAAGCGGAGATAGCAGGAATTATTGACACAAAATCCCGCGTAATATAAAATTTGGAAGTAAATGTATAGTATAGTATGTTTTTCTCTTTCTGACCACATAATACTCGCATTTTGACCTATGAATGGAGTTAGCAGGTTCACATTTTCAATGACGATATGTCATTGAATATGTAATTTAAAGACATAAATCTTCTAACGTAGGTATCTGGCTGATATTCTTCTAGAAATTGTTACGATACGTTACACCAGTGAGGTTGAAGAAAAAGAAAAAATGACCAGATCAGACCACTGAATCCCGCCCATATTTTCGCCGAAAGTTGTATCAAAAACTACTCTTCAGAAAGGCATGCGGATTTTCTAGGAAAGATTATTGATTTATGTTATATTGGTCACTTTCTGTGGAAAATTTGCCTTATCATCGAATGTAACTTATGGGGCGAAATTGAAACTCATACTTCCAAACAAATGGTTTAGTTTAATCTTCCTCTTGAAAATGATCACTTGGTGATTGAAACACGTGTCGAGGTGTTAAAATAACAGTTTGATGATGGGATTTAACTCCAGTAATATACATTACTACACCAAAGGTTCCAAACAGTGTTTCATAAGTAAATAGTCATTTTGTTGAATCTACATCTGTGAAATTAGTACAGCATTCAACAACACGTGAAAATAATTGTTGTATCAAAACAGGTGATCTGTTTGGGAAACGTACCGCGCGCTTCGCCTATTTTACGGTCACCATAATCGTCCTACCGAGAGGACTGAAGGTAAATGATCATAGACAACGACGTGTGTTCACTGAATGGACACTGGAGCAAGTAGCCAATGACCCTATTTTACATCGAAAAATTATCTTTAACGATGAGACCCATTTCTATGACTGAGTACATGAAGAAACAAAATTTTCGAATTTGGGGACGATACCAATTATGAGATCCAAGAGAAAAAGTCAGTGTTTGGTGTGGATTTTAGACTGACGCCGTTATCGGTCCATATTTCTTCGAGAACGACGTTGGCCAGACCATCACTGTCAACGGCTAGCACTGGTCTTTCCGCTCGACTGCAATTTAGTCAAGGTCATGCTCAGCCCCACTTCTGTATCTGTAGAGTCGGGAGGGTGAGTATAGGCCCACAGCACTTAGGCCACAGCAATTAGGTCCATCCTCTTGAAGAGTTGCCTCCTAGGTCATCGGCCATCCTGTTCTTTCCAGGAAGGTGGGCAGGTCACTAGGAAGCACCTCCTTTATATCGAAAGGTGTCAGCCAAGACTCGCCGAACACACTCTCTCTTATTGACGATAACTCCGGACACTCGCATAAGACATGCCTGACAGTTTAATCTTTCTGTTCATACATCCTGCATAGAGGTGTATCCATTAGCCCCATAATATGGAGGTGTTTCCTTAATTGACAGTAGCCAGTCAGAAATCCTATTGTTAAGCGTAGGTTTTTCCTGGTCATCGTCAGATATTTCTTCGGCGCCAGCTTCCCAAGGTCGCCCAGGGTGATCCTGGCAAGACTGCATCCTTTGATTCCATCCCATCTCCTTAGGGATTGAGTATGGGTGTGACGTTTGGCTGGTTCCGTAATTGTCGAAATCATCAGGCCGTAGGTGTCACTGGGTCCTAAAATTCTTAGTCCGGTCGCTTTCTTGGCCAAAGAGTCGGCAATGCGATTACCTTTACTCCTGTCGTGCCCTTTCACCCACCTCAGGATAATGTTATTATTCACCGAGGCCTTGGCTAAATCTTGGTGGCACTCTAGTACTAGCCTTGAGGTAACACGTTGTCTGTTCAAGACTAATAGTGCTTGTCTGCTATCAGTGCAGATTGTTATGTTTTTGCCAGAGATTCCTTTCTTGGTTATTTCTTTTGTGGCGATTGACATACCAGCCAGTTCTGTTTGAACCACTCTGGTATTTTTTCCATTCCCCATTTAAGCCTTAGGCTAAGTGACCTTAGCTCAGCCCCACTTGTCTCTCTCAAAACTTCTGTGACACCGCATCTGTTCGATAGCTCTTCCACCAGCTTTCAAAGATCCATCGAGTTATTGGATGAGCTGAAAAGATCGCAGACTCACACACAGATGACGCTGCTAGTAATAAATCCATGTGATTTTCAGTTAACCACAGCCTTCAAAAGACACGTGCACAAATTTCACAGCTGTCGGACTATTAGTTTGTGGGATAGAACATTTTGAGTGAAGAAAATTTCGTTAGTGTGAAGAAAATGAATAAAAATGAATTTCGGGCCTTTTGACTAAAAAAAAATTTTTGAAGCTAAGGCTTGGATTGATAAACATTATTCGAACTTTGCACCAGAAAAATCAACCATTGAGAAGTGGTTTGCTGAGTGTACGAGGTGAAATGAACACCGAAGACGATGCACGCAGGGGACGCCCTCTAAAGAGGATATTACTGACGAAAATATCAAAAAATCTTCAAAATACTATTGGATGACCTCAAAGTGAAAATGACTTGATGGTTCTGAGCAGTGCTTGAAGCTAATCCACCATAAAAAAACCCAAATTTATGTGGCGATATGTGACCATGGATGAAACATGGCTCCATCATTACACACCAGAATTAAAACGATCGTCATCTGAGTCGACTGCACCTGGTGAGATGTGCATGGTATAATATTCATCGACTATTTTGGAAAAGGAACAACGACTATTACAAAGCGTTAATGGAATATTTGAAGGAGGAAGTGGCGGAAAAACGGTCCCATTTGAAGAGAAAGCAAATCAATGAAAGCAATGGCAAAATTTTATGAACTGGGATTCGAATTGCATTCGCATTCACCGTATTCTCGAGATCTGAATCAAGTCTACCCCTCAGGCGGTAGAGCAGACTCAATCCAAAATAATCTCAATTGCTGTTATAAAATCGTTAAATCCCGGCTGAAAGAGGAGGCCCATATTTGGCGGTAATCAACGGTTCCCTCAATTTAAAATGAAACGTTAATTTACTAGTCAAGTTTTTTTGAACTATTAAACTGCGTTAGGAAATTCTAGTTGGCTGTAGTTGGTTTGACCAACCAACGAGTTTATGTCAGCGTTGGTGGTTTGGCCAATCAACGCCGACATGAAAATTTGGCAAACTAACTTGGGTGTCACACCAATAGGTGATTCCACTAATGTTTCGCTAGCGTTTACGCAGTTATTTCTATCAAGAAACCTTCCTGGTTCTTCATATTTTGTCTTAAATCAGCTGCAAGGGTAAGGGAGCTAGGCTCCAACCTGATTGAACTGAGGATGAACTTGGTCACATTTTGTCTTCAATCTAGGACGCCTGCCCGATAATGCCCAAATTTCTGCTAACGCAGTTGTTGGTTTTGAAGATTGGTCAAACCACCAACGCTAACATAAAAACTTGGCAAGCTATCTTGTGTAGCACACCAATAAGTAATTCTTCTTAGGTCTCGCTTGAGTTTATGCAGCCAAGTACTCATCTTGGACCTTCACATTTTGTTTTCAATCGAGGACTGCCCGCCCGGTACTGATGATGTCCAACAGGCTGAAGCAGCTTACTCCCCAAGTCAAGCGCGCTCAAAGAAGTTTTACTTCAAAATATTTTTTTATGTTCACCTACGAAATTTTAGCCCAATGTTTATACTACTGCGACGTAGGAGTGTTCACCACTACTAAAATGCCAATCCTTGAGAAAAATCTCTTGGCAACTGAACCTGTGTTATTTGGATTTGGTGTGAGTATAATTCAGGTTCTTCAAACAGAAAAGTGACTGATTCCGAACTGCAGTGCCATCTTTCTGGTTCTAATCGAATAACTTTCATCATTTACATATAGAATCAATTTATCTAACTGTACGCCACTTTTTGCTTGAAATACCAAGTTTAGGATAATCTAGCGTGTTCCATACAAAGTTTTTATCAGCTATAATATCCCAAGGACATTGATAACTAACGAAATAATTTTATCAGTTTTCGAAAGCACGTTATTTGGTAACATCCCGACGCCGAAGGCGGAGGGATGTTACCTAAAATAACGTGCTTGAGGAAGTTGTGATAAAATTATGAGTTATTTATCAATGTTCGAGGGATATTCGGTGAGAAAATTTTTTGCAATTCGAACAAAATTATTTATTGAAAACACAGTTATTAAAAGAACAATTCGTACAATGATATAACTCCATGAATATTTTCCAAGTGTATTTTTTACTATTGACAGTATTTTTTGGTGTATTTTCTTCAATGATTTTGTCAATTGCCGGATCATTTTGAACACCAAAGCGAGGAAGTGACATTTTCGAAATAAATTGAATTACTGAAATGTCAAACAACTTTATTGTGTTGGTTGCTTAGCAATGTCATGACATAAGTGATAACTACCCGTGAAAACTATCCATGGGTAGTTATCAGTGTAATGATGGTTTCATTGGTTATTTCGACACACATGACTAGAAATAGACAAATTTGATAGGATAATTTTTTTGGCAAAAAATTTTCAGTGTAATGATGGTTTCATTGGTTATTTCGACACACATGACTAGAAATAGACAAATTTGATAGGATAATTTTTTTGGCAAAAAATTTTCAGGGTAATGTTCTTTATAAAATCGGTATCCAACCTTTTCTTTCATAAGACCAACGAGAGAACTTATAATAAAATGTCAACCCCCCCAAAAAAGAATTAGCTTCAAAAATGTTTTGTTTACGCAGTTATATGGATGAACCATTTCCACAACTGAAAAGATTTTCAGATTGTGAGGCATAACAGGTCTTCAGTATCAGACACCAAAAAAAAGTTGAATTTGAACGTTCATCTTTCCCAGCTTTCTGTCAGAAAGTAACTACTTTCTTGGCTAATACCATGGTGGATATTGGTTGGACTTATGAAAATATCCTCACATAGGAAGTTCTTAGTTCTTGCAGATGTCTTCCGTTGTACAGCAGCAGAAACCTGGTGGAATCAATACAGAGATCAGCTACAAACCGAATTTCTGCAAAATTATCATTTGCTATTCCCAACTGAATTGATAAAGCTTCTATTGTTAATATACGGTCTTCGTCAGAGAATACAGCCTTCAACTGCGTATTAGCGATAGAAACTGGTGGCATAAATTGGTAATACCATACATAAATGATGCCCTAGTTCGGTCTGTCCTGCAGTGATGAGAAGTTTCTGCTGTTGTTCAACAAGAAGCATGTTAAAGGACTTCCGTTGTAAGAAAACTAGGATAAGTGTCTGCCACATCAACTTGCAACAACAAGTTCTAATAAAATGAACATCAAAAACATATTATATTTCATTACCTGCTGGAATCTGTTCATATATCCTTGGACTGAAAGAGCCGAACATCTGAGATCGATGGCGCAATTGGCGTAGGCGGTAGGACTCTCAGGGGATTCCCCACTCACAGTCGGTTTTCCAGAATCTGCCCAGTAAGCCCAAGTCAATCTGAAGGGTCCGCAAACATCACCTATGAAACACAAATCACGTTATTAATTTTTACTTCGCCTCCACGGAAAATCGTTTTCTTGACTGTTGCTGAAACTATAAACGAAGCTTAGATGCCAAGACCTTTGAGTTCGATGTTGTGGCTTGCCAAATCGTTTTTTTCATGAAGTTCCCAGTTTCTGGAATATCGTTCCTTACAAGTAGTCAAAGATAGTACTCTTCAACCATCAACACTGCTTTGTTGAAGCCTCCACAGTTTCTTGTCCATCAAATACCTATGAATCAACTACTTTTTCACACATTTTCCACATGTACATTTATATCCTTATAGAGATCTGAAGGAAATTTCAGCTCAATCTATGGAAATAAATATGCCAAAGGTTAATGTTATTATTCAGCTATTTATGTCGAAGCTTGGCTTTATAAAACAGACCGCAGTAAGGACGTTGTTTATCTTCTATATTCGAGGATTCACTTTTCTGTGGATCCCTTAGTTCTTCTAGGGAAGTCATGATGCCAGTGAATATTTTCAATAAGCTTTTGTTCTTAGAGAACATCTATATGTCGAATAATGCATTCATGGTTACATCTAGTTGCTTTGAAGCAAAAGCTGCAGAGGTCAGGAAGGATTATTTTTCAGCCCCAACGTGGAGAGACCTGTTCAACTTGGATAAAAAAGGTTTGAGTCCCAAAGATGGATGCGGAGTAGATCAATCAGCGGAGGAGAGATTGAGCTCATTAACATCGAGGAACTCGTGTTGACACATTGTGTAGAGTAAGTGGATAAATTATTCTGTGTGGTAAACTGTGAGTCATTTGTTGCTTTTGAAAAGGCATTCGAAGAGTAAACTGAAAAACAAAGTTTTTGGTCGACAAAACAATGAAAATGTGAACAACGTTTCAATATTTATGCAAGCGGTAGCAACAGCAGATGCTATAAGAATTCATCTCACGAAGATAAGAAATAATAGTGGTAATAAGTGAAATTGCGTGCGAACTGTGAAAAAATCAGATGAAAGAATTAGAAAACGGTGAGGTGAAAACATGTTCAACCTTAAATAAAAAAAAGTATCAAAAATTTCATTGTGATGGACGATGTTGATTTAACAATTTCTATATAAAAGAGAAACGAGTTCCTACGCTTTGGGAAATTTATCAGGAAAATTGACTATCAAAGAAGCAGACAGTCATTACGAAAAGAAATTCGTGAACTACGATTTTGATAGAAAAAGGTGAAAAATAACAGAAAAATATTGATAGAACGACACCTACTCGAGTACATAGGATACAGCAACAACAACAAGGTTTGAAAAAAACTGTTAGTAAAGGGCAATGTCTGCGGGTGGTAAAAATTGCGTTAAGCGGAAATCAAATTGTAATACATGTCATTATCACAACGAAATGAATTTTGATAATTATAAGAAATGGGTGTTGGAACAGTTGATTCCGAATTAAGTCTCAAAATTTTAACACTGCCATCTTTATTGATTTTTGAATTTTTTTGTATTTTTACAAAAACTATAGTAAGTTGACAAAGATCATTTCTTTTCATAGATTTGACACACGCAAAAGAATCACGAAAGTACATTTCAGTTACTGTGAAGCCGTGACACTATGAATTTCACTAGTTCGGACTTCCATTGTCTACTATATAAAATGATTTGAAATCCCTGAAACAAGTAAAAAAAGAATAATTAAAAAAAGAATAGTTGAAAATAACAATTATATTAAGCAACAATAAACCTGAAATGAAATGATAGTGAAATAACCTACAAGTAAAAATATAATAATTGAATAAATAAAAATTAAAGGAATGAAAAAAGAAAATAATAAAAAATAAAAAAGTGTAGAGATTCCAAGTCACGTTAGTTCACGACGTTTCGATTGTTGGTATCTACAATCGTCTTCGGGTGATGACTGGACTGATTCCTCCGAGAGATGACTATTTTATAGGTCGTTGAAATACTTTCACTTTCTCTACTTTCCATTTTCCGCTTCACTGAGTCCGTGAGAGATGACCGTTTTGGCGGGAGTTGGTCATTTTTCGTTTGATGATGGGTTTCCATATGTTTCGTATATCTACGCTGGCCTGGCTGAATACGTTGTTGGACAACATGTATGCGGCTTCCTTAAATTTTCTCCTGAACCAATGTTCCTCTCTGTGCAAGATCTCAGCTTGGGACCACTCGATGTTGTGTTGATGGGTCCAAACATGGTCTGCTATCCCTGATTTGCTGGTTTCTCCTCGCTGTGTATGCTTCTTGTGCTCGGCAATGCGAACATTCAATGGCCTCTTAGTTTCACCAATATAAGATTTTCCGCACTCACAGGGTATCCGGTAAATGCAATTCTTGGAATCGCAGTCCGCGTTTGGGGGCCTGGTTTTCGTGAGGCTGCTACGGATAGTGTTACTGGATCTGAAACAGGTTCTAATGTTGTACTTGGAACCAATTCTTCTTATCCTCTCCGATAATCCTCTGATGTAGGGAAGTGCAAGCACTGGTTGTGACGGCTTCTCTTCCTTGCGAGGCTCCTGCTGTCTTTTAGCCAAAGTCTTTTCTACCATCGCTTTGGAGTATCCATTCCGCTGAAGATCATTTTTGATGATGTCTAGTTCCTTCTCGAGACCTTCCTTTGTATTACAGAGCCCAAAAGCACGGTCTAATAGAGTCTTGATGATTCCTCTTTTTGTCGATTGATGGTGGTTGGATTCGTGGTTCAGATACTGTCCCGTATGAGTGGGTTTTCGGTATACAGATGTTTCCCACTTAGTGTCGGTCCTCTTCACCAAAACGTCTAAGAATGGCAATTCATTGTGGATTTCCTTCTCCATTGTGAAAATGATGGAAGGTCTCACGCTGTTGATGTGTTTCAGAAAGGCGTCTAGTTCGGTATTCCCATGGTTCCATATTATGAAGGTGTCGTCAACATATCTCAACCAGACTCGAGGTTTCTTGTGGGCTTCTTCAATGGCCAGAGTTTCAAACCACTCCATATATATGTTGGCTATGACTGGTGAAAGTGGCGATCCCATTGGCAGTCCCTCATCTTGTGTAAAGACTGCCAATGGCAGAAAATTTAAGGAAGCCGCATACATGTTGCCCAACAACGTATTCAGCCAGGCCAGCGTAGATATACGAAACATATGGAAACCCATCATCAAACGAAAAATGACCAACTCCCGCCAAAACGGTCATCTCTCACGGAATCAGTGAAGCGGAAAATGGAAAGTAGAGAAAGTGAAAGTATTTCAACGACCTATAAAATAGTCATCTCTCGGAGGAATCAGTCCAGTCATCACCCGAAGACGATTGTAGATACCAACAATCGAAACGTCGTGAACTAACGTGACTTGGAATCTCTACACTTTTTTATTTTTTATTATTTTCTTTTTTCATTCCTTTAATTTTTATTTATTCAATTATTATATTTTTACTTGTAGGTTATTTCACTATCATTTCATTTCAGGTTTATTGTTGCTTAATATAATTGTTATTTTCAACTATTCTTTTTTCAATTATTCTTTTTTTACTTTTTTCAGGGATTTCAAATCATTTTATATAGTAGACAATGGAAGTCCGAACTAGTGAAATTCATCACGAAACATTGTCAATCACCATCAAACAAACCGTGACACTATAATTCATCACCTGAAGAAATAAAGTGTTGTAAAAAGTTTTGCAGTTTCATAAAATCTCTAAGAAATTTTCATTTCGAATATTGTTTTTTCTATAGAGGATTTTTTTCCAGATTTGATCAATTTATCATTTATATATTTTTTCAGCCCTTAGTTATATTCATGACTCATTGGTTCCGAGAATCATGTGCCCTGAGCAAGCCCAGTGAGCCAAGAATGACAGCATTCTGTATCTGTCCGGCTAAGATTTCTGCCTTAGTGCGGCAAGCCGCCAAGATCTTGAGATTCCATCAAAAACTTCAATAATTATAACAATCAATTATGACCATGAAACAACGATTTGCAAAAAATTGATGAAAATATTGAAAATCCATGTTTTTATGAAAAATAAACCACTGTTAAAACACACCTGGTATATACTCGGAAAAATTCAAATGGATATATTATGTCTTACCTGAACAAATTCTCGAAGTATTGCATGCAGAAATAGCTTCACAAATGCATCCAAGGCATTGCTGGGTTACTGGCAAGTCTTGGGAGATGATACCTGAATAATGAACGACAATAATTAAGATGTTGTTGAAATGCAGAATCAATAGCATACATAAGACAGAAAAACTTTTATTCGATAACTTGTTTTCTTGTTGTTGACAAATAATTTCAGACACTTCAAATGGACAATGTAGACAAGAATTTTTCAATGCATAGTTATTATGAAGATATTATGAATGACGTAATCTTTTTATTTATTTAAAGGGAGAAATATTTCGATATTCATTTTCATAACATTTTAACCAGTTATTTCGTTAAAATATCGTAAACGTAGGAACAAAAGTCTATACTGGGGCCAAATTGAAAGTTTGAAAAACTTCTGACAAAGTTCATGAGGTTGTTTGCAAATGGTGGAGAGTTTATAACATACATGTAGAAAAAACATTCAGTAATGTATGAAAATTAATATATGATTAAAACGTTGAATTTTGTTTTTGAAAATAATCATTTCAGACAATATACAAGAGTTCATTTCGAATTGCGATCGCAGCAACAGAAATATTAAAAAAAATGAAGTTTAAAATTCATTCGCGGTGGTACCAATACACTTAGTTGAAACAACTCATAAACAGTATCATAGAACACGATGTCAGAATTTAATCATGAAACACCCAATAGAAAGAAAGTTGACAGATTTGTCAAATCTTTTGAATTACATCGAACTTTTTTTTTACTTTTTATTGTGTTAATGATTTTCATAGTATGTTGATTAATGTAAATAATATTTTTATTGAATTTTGAAATGCAGAAAATATATTAGAGAAGTGAGAACCTTTCACTTTACTTCACCTACTCTCAAGCATGACGAGACCAAATTTTCTTTTCGAATATCTATGAAACGACTGGAAGATATGAAAAACTACATTTTATTGTTTACTTTATGCTTGAATATTACTGGAGTTTTATCCCAACATCAAACCGTTATTTCAACACCTCGACACGTGTTTCGATCACCAAGTGATCATCTTCAAGAGAAAGATTAAACTTTTTCTTTTCGAATATCTATGAAACGACTGAAGATATGAAAAACTACATTTTATTGTTTACTTTATGCTTGAATATTACTGAAGTTTTATTCCAACACAAATCCGTTATTTCAAACACCTCGACACGTGTTTCGATCACCAAATGATCATCTTCAAGAGGAAGATCAACCTAAACGGGTTTAGTTTGATCTACATTTGGTGAAACACGGGGTGTTAAAATAACTGTTTGGCGTTCGGAGAAAACTCCAGTAATATTCATTACTACACCAAGGATTCCAAACAGTGAATCCCAAGTATTTTATGCTTCATACAATAGTTTTTTGTGTGAAGGTGACATTTTGGAAGTCAAAAAAACAACAAAAGTTTATGAAACTGACTTGAATTGTGTTTCAACTTCGTGTTTGTAGTCCTCACATTAGTGGCATCCAATTGAGTTTATCATTCAACATATGCATTCATTTAATTTTCCTTTAGAACCAGTATCATTATTTTAACCGGTTCGCCAGCTCAGATATAAAAATACCTCATTACAACGTACATTAGAAAGGTTCTTCTGGTTACAGTGTTCGATGTTACATCGAAAAATTGTAAAAATTATTTCAATCACGACGTGTAATTGAAGCGAAAAAAATTAAAGTAGTACGCGAAACATTAAAATTCATAAAGGTATTTTGTTGAACACACCTTTGATTTATAATAACCACACCTAGTCTCTTGAAGAGCAAGATTCAAGTTCATAGATTTCGTTATGACGAGTACAATGAGCCACTACGTTCAACGGAGGTCACGGTGTTAAAGTCAAAATGATACAGGGTGGAAACTAAAATGTGTATCAATCTTGTTACTTTTTTCGAATATCCACATTCTCATTACCCTTTAGAATTTTTTTATGATTTCTGAGTTGCAAAAGATAATTTAACCTTTTGCGATATCTCGTTGTGAAGGCAAAAAAAAATGATTTAAAGATATGTACATATTGAAAATTATTTCATGTAGTCAGAGTAACTTCCTTCAAAGGCTATTTGAGAGACCTATACAGGCTGTTTAGTAAACATGCGGCAAAAATTTAAGAGACTAGTCCTTAGACTACTCTAAGGATATTTTGTCCTTTGATGATATTTGATAGGGCGTTTTATTTCGAAGATATGGAGCGAAAAATAATATCGACAATGACAATTTTGGTAATTTTTAAATTATTAACGTAGCCGAAATGAAAATAGAAATTGTAAGAACATGTTAAACTAATTGACAATTTCAGAAGTCTACACTTAGATGATTATAACACTGAAAGTTCGTTCTCTAATCACATAATTACAACCATTGTTTTGATATTGATTCTGATTTAAATGTTTTACACGTTTGCCACAGAGGCACTTAATTTACTTGGAATTTTTGAAATCAACTCTGCTATTGATAACCCTAATTTTTTATATCTTAATGAACAAGTACAGTTTGATTGTCAAAAGTTTTTCAATTCTCTCAATTTTAACTAAATTTCCCCTCACTTGATCTTCCATAAACCCTTATTTTATTCCTTTTATTAGTATGGTTGTTGTTTGATACCTTTTCTTTATAGGGCAATAGATACCTATCTCGTCTGGTGGTGCTGATCGGAACAATTGTTCTTCCAACCTCATTGACTCACAATTCAACTCAATTCTCAAATTATTGTAACAAGATAGCATGTATACATGGTATGGGATCTGTTTGCTCAGAACACGAGTCGATATTTATGTGGTGGTCCTTCTCCTGTTATGTTCTGTATTTGCAAATCTCTTGTCATTGTTCCATGTCGATTGTATCTCTGTGTTTGCAAATCTCTTGTCATTGTTCCATGTCAATTTTATCTCTTTATATATTTTTGACAGTTGATAATTCCAACAAATGTCTAGTTATTTTTTTTAGACTTGTCCAAGGCTTTCAATACGGTTTCTCACGGAAAATTGATATAAAACTCTATACTTATAGAGTTCGAGGCCCGGCAATTGAAATTTTCAAAAATTACTTGGCACATAGAAAACAAACTATCAAAGTTGGCAATAGCATCAGCTCTCCTCGTGAAATCTCTATTGGTGTACCGCAGGGGACAGTTTTGGGACCCCTACTATTCCTAGTGTATATCAACAGCATAGCCGAAATTAGAAACTTCAAAGGCCATCTCATCTCATATGCAGACGATATGGCCATTGTTTATAAAGCAAAGACATTGCGACAAGTATACAACTAAGCCGAAGAGAGTTTAGAAAAGCTACAAATATGGCTAAATGACAATCTACTTAACCTCAATGTCTCAAAACCAAAATTCATAGCATTTTCTTTACAAAGTAACCAACAACCCGATATGCAAATGATTCTCATTCATAAACCTACTTGCTCAAAAACATCATGTAGCTGCCCAAGTATTGAAAAGGTTAAGAACACTAAATATCTTGGACTGGTCTTGGACCAGCACATGAGATGGGATGTACACGTTTCTCGTATGATCAAAAGACTCAGGCAATTAACATATAAAATGTATAATCTAAGATGTATATTAACAAAACAAAACTTATTAATAATATATAATTCACTGATTGAATCAGTCATTTGATACTGTATCACAGTATGGGGGGAGCATTCGAAGAATGTATTGCATAATATTCAAATCATTCAACATTCTTTGATTCAAATCATTTTTTTAAAATCTAGACGTTTCGATTCAAAACAGTTGTATACCGAAACCAAATTACTTGACGTCAAAAGTCTGTATGCATACCATTGTCTCGTTTGAATATTTTCTAATAAATCAAACTATTGCCCGGCAAGATCAAAAGATACTAGATACGCACAAAATTTATCACTTACCACACACAAAGAACAATATATTATTTTGCATCGAAATTGTATAATATACTTCCAAAAGAAACAAGTGAAATTTGAAACTTCAAAATTTATAAAGCAAATATAAAAAAATGTATCACTACAAATTCTCTGAACTAATTTTATAAGATATATAATAACTGTTAAGTTACTAAGTAACTATGCAACTTGGTTCTATCATCATCCTACTATATTTGTCTGATCGCATTACGTATCCATGTTAATAAAATAACCTAATATTCAGAACACAACAATTTATTTCACCAACTTTCTCTGCTTTTCATTTCTCTATCGTTTTTTCCTCTTTTTGATTAGCAGTTGATTTTTAGTTTTTTTTCCGTTTTCACATCTGTAATAAAATAATTCACATGTCGTATAGTACCAATTATTATTGAAAGTATTCCGTGAAAAGGAAAATGGAAAGCACAACACAAGCCATACGCGCTTAGTTTGCGAACCATTTTTCTTCGAACAGCTGAAATTATCCGACTATTAAAAATGTATATTCTTTTTTTAAACCGAAAATTAATAACCGATTATCCAAATCTGAAGCAAATGAACTTTAAACGTTCAGGCCAGTCTCCATATACCTACACAGTAGGTTTAATGGACTGACGCCTATCAGAAAACAACTACTCCCCTGGCTAATACCACGAAGGGCGTTGGATCATTTCCGACAGGCGTCACTGCAGGAAGCTTCACAGAAAATTTCCTGCGTATGCAATTGGCAATACTACTGAAAGAGTCGACCCTCAATTTTGGAACGGGCACATTTGCAGACCGGTTTCGGGCTCATTAGCCACTCGTCAGTGCAAGATAGTGACCATCATCGACCTAAAGTCAATGATATTCCAGAATTGAAATTCGGAATTCTTTCAGAGTATTTGATTCCTCTTCCGAAGTTGGAGCGAACATCACAAAATGTCACTCCATTTAGTGGACGAGGTACTAACCAACTGCATATCCGATTCCTCTGAATAAGGAATACAGATTTGTTGACTGCCAGTCTTCAAGCATAGCCCACTGACTGATAAGAACCGATGATCCTTTCTGATTCAATTCAGTTCGGATATCTTTCATTATAATTCGTTTTCATGTACCGTTTTATAATTTTGATGTTAACGAGTGGGTATAAAGGCTTTAAGCCTCCTATAGTTCAATCTTTTATAGATATGATAAATGTAGTAAACTTCCATCGTTTACTACATTAAAAAAAATATTATTATTTACATGTCATTGTGACCATTTGTTCATTGGTATGTGACAATTTTCTTTTCTCCTTTATAAAATATTTTCTTCTCTTTATATGTATTTTATACTTCATTGTATCAACTATTATTATGTTGTTTTATTGCATAATTTTAAATAATTGGCTGATGATGAACTTATATACGTTCGAAATATGCACTGATTGATGGTTTCACCGTTCTAACATCTGAGGGTGATAATAAATTGTGGAGACGACTTTGAGTTTTTATTCTTCACTAAAAATAAAACGCCTCTGAAATATGGATGGACCAAAACGACCCTGAAAACTGTATCGAGCATATATACATACGTATAATAAAATAAATATTTCGAAATTTAATACCAAAACATTCATCTCTACCAACGTACCTACACAGTATATTTTGGTTAATGTCAGCCGGAAATCAACTACTTCGCTGGCTAATATCTCGCTGGATTATTATACTAAATTATATCCGACACGTATGTAAGATACCTCACAGAGGTTAGTCTCAGAGATTTTTCTCGTTCATTCAGCAGCAGGATCACACTGCTGTTTGGGTCAAATTTCCTCGATTAACTTCAGCGTGGTCCTGCTAGTGGATTAACGAGAAACATTTGTGTGAGGTATCTTGCATAAATGTCTGTTGGATATAATCCAATGTCCAGCGTGGTATTAGCCAGAGAAGTAGTTGTTTTTCGGCAGACATTCACCAAAACCTACTACATTGGGAGAGACGAATTATTTATTTTCTCACAATATTGATGGATTTTTTTTCATAAACAAACTGCATAAGAATGCAGTATAGGATTTATTCCATGAAGTTAACGCTTCCTCAAAAAAAAAATGTACCAAAAAATAAACAAGTTAATAACAATTTCACCTTATTTACAAATTGTCTGGTTTCAATTGAGACTTTAATTTGGAAGACGGTCAAATTTTTGCAGGGCTTGACTTGATGAACATTCTGTACTAGAGATGTAGATGTAGAGATGTAAGAACTTAATATAAACATTATTAATCCACAAGGATAGCTTCACTAATAAAATATCTATTCAAACTTTCAATTGCAAACATCATATCAAATGTCAATAATATAGTAGTATCGCTCGTGTTGAACTAATTACTATTTTTATCAAGATAAACATAAATATATTTAAAAATAAATCAGGGCTCACAATCTGACATAATCCATAAGCGCATCATTGGAGAATATGAAGTTTGAAGCAATCAATTATTTTCAGATTTCAAAGTGGTTTTCGAAACTTATTTGGATTTTTTACCAGTTAATTATGCGAGGAAAAGGGAAAAACTTGTTTGTCAAGGGTGATAAGACATTTCAAACTATAGGGGCTTTTCAAAAATGGAAAATCTGAATTCTGTCTGGAAACATAGTCACTAGAAAAAAGAATATGTACTAGAAAAAACTGAACATTTATGTGACAATATTTTAGTGATAAATTTGAATTTCTCGGAATATAACTGAACTCAAATTTTGATTTTTTTCTTTCTATGTAGCCTTTGTTTGAAAACATCCTAAAACAACATATGCTGAAACTTTATAACACATTTAGTTTATTGAACACATCTGAATATTGTAAAGTGAAACACTTATAGTTTTATAAACTGTTTAATAGATTTCCATAGATTTCCATCAAGTATAGGCCAATTCTACCAATAATAAATTTGTATACAAATACATTACACTTCTTCTTAAAAAATGGATGAGGTTTTATATTGCTGCTGCTTATGAGTCATCTTATTTCTCCATTTTTGTATCTTAAGAAAATATTGCAGCTTCACGGGCTTATTACGTTTTTCTTCTCACCATTCCATGACCCTATTTCCAAAATCTTTATATAAATTAACTAGTGTGCTCGGCCACTTCATGTCGCCTCATAATTAATAAATAATTCTGTCAAGAATGGATCATTAAAAAAGCCCGCGTAATGGAATTGTCGAAATTATTTTTGTAAATAGGTTGGTACAACTTTATACTCACTCAGAGCGCAGTGTTTGAGCGCACTTCGTTTGTTAACATTACTCAATATGTGAACTAACCTCAAAAGTGTTTTGCAAATTTTTCAATAGATAAAAATATGGAACAAAGAATGTGTCTTGTAAAGTTTACTGAATTTTTACTTTTTTGACGCTTGCCCAAATAAACCTGTTTCAACCTAAGTAGGTAATTGTGTTCGTTACCGAAATGAGTTGATACCCGAAACTTTTCGGAGTTGAAAAGTAACCTGAGTCTATTGAATTTTCATATTGCTTTTAGAAAATGGTATTGATGAAAAGCTATGAAAATCATATGATTCCACTCAGACATGTAAAATATAATACAATACTAGTTATAAATTTTTTTGTGTTTTTCACAAAACAACATGGAAGTGACTGAGGTACCTTTCAACAACACATTCAAATATTCCAATACCAAATTCGGCATCTGACATTTGTCACTCTCACCACAACAAAATCATCGGTTACAATTTGGAAGTTTATTTCACCAGTTTTTCCATATCTAAATCGGTTTTTCAGTGGAACGATTTTAGAAACTCCAAACCACATTTGCAGTCACTTTAGCAACATATCTCTAATATTTAATAGTAGTACAGTCGAAGTAAACGGTAGGGTGCATACTTAAAGGTGTCGGCACCCTCAAAGGCCAAAAAAACCAATACATAGAAATAAACCCGCTGGATACTACTCCACGTGGGCTTGAAGAATTGGCGGTTCGTATTGGATTATTTTTACTAACCGAGTTTTATTATTGGCTGAAGAATCATAAAATTGAATGTGAAGTCGTGTTATGGTGGCGAATAGAATGCGAAGATGGTTATAGTTACGTTCAGTTAAAGAACTGATCGCGATTTGAGTGTTAAAATTCGATATTGGTGCAGTTATAATCACTTGAAATTTTTATTATCTGTTTAAAATGTGGCGTCCTTGGACAAGTACTAATAGTAATAACGAATGTGATAACAACGCAGACTTTTTCCTTTGTAGTGATTCCGATAGCGACGGTGAACAATGCGAAAAAGATATACCAGTGAATAAGATTCGGATGCATTTGAATATGGAAACACAGAGAGTATGTTTCAATGTATACAAGAATCTACATCTCAAGTTTGGTTTCGAGCAACATCAGATTTGACCGAAATTCCTTTCTCAACTGTACGTAAAATAGTCAAAAACAAACCCTATGAAAACAAGACACGATATGATACGGGATTACCAAATCCTTTAGATGTTCATCTAATAAAATCATTAAAAAAAACAATATACGAATGTTACAAAAGCAATGAAATAAGTACAACTGAAATCATAAGGAAGAAATTGAATACTTCCGGCCATAACGTGAGCTGATGTGACAAAACTCTTCAGAATTGAATAAGGAACTAGGATTTAGATTTCAAATAATAAAAAAACGTCAAGCAGTTATGGAAAGCAGAAAAATAGTGGAATTGCGTAACAAATACTTAGAACAAATAACTAAATATAGACAAGAACAACGGCAAATATTCTATTTCGACGAAACTTGGTATGACACTCACGACACAGTTACTAAAGGTTGTACTGATGGTTCGAGAATGTGTACGCCTAACATGCCTGCAAACAAAGGATCGCGATTAAAAGATGAAATACAAAGTTTCTTAATGGATAACAACTTGTATTCTGAAGGTAACTATACCAGAAACCAACAACTTGAAGTTTTACAGACAAAAACATTTGAAAAAGTGTATGCCCTTAAGAGTATTGCTGAAAAGTATGGACACACCATACTGAGACTTCCCCTCTACGGAGGAAGCTATAGCAGCCTCCGTGGTGATTTTGATAGTTTTCTTGTATCTATTAACTGAAATCACAAATGTGCGGCTGGTTCCTGCTGGTGGCTCTGTGCATTTGTATTTCTTTCTTCTTGTAACCAATCCCATCCTTACACTTAGCTGCACCATACTGATGATGGGCCAAAAGCCCGAAACACGTGTCTATAGTTTGCCACTTTCTTGAGTGCTATATGTATACATGTATGTGTGTGTGTGTGTGTGTGTGTGTGTGTATTCGGATAGGTTTCCGCAGTCAGTAATTTGATATAATATTGTCCGGGTTGAACCGCGTTTGTAATTTTCATCTTTTAGACGTTTCGGCTCCCGCTTTTTGGAGCAATTTTCAAGAGAAAATCACTTGGAACTGTACTTACATGACTCGAGGACGAGGTCGCAATCTCCCATGCCCCCCCAAGTCCCGTCACTAGCTGTGTTCAGCTTAAGGTGCGGTTCAACCAGGACAACATAATAGTTATTGTGATTCTTATATAATCAGAAATGATAGAAATCTAGAAATGATAGAAATCTTTTTTTTAAGTAAGTAAATTTTATTCAATTCAGTATTAAGACAAAATACATAGTCGTCTATGACAAAAGGATAAAAAAATAAAATAAAATGAATAATAATAATAATAATGACTGAATATACATGAAATGTAGAGATTATACAATTTTAATGAAAGTCACGGCTACCTAAGCAAGCTTGTATTGTAGCCAGCAAACTAAATAGTATATCTTTTCCTGTATAATCAAACGTAGTGAAGATAGTATAGAAAGGAAAAGATAGTAAGAAGAAGATAGAGGACGAAAAAGAGAGAGAAAGATCTCTCTGTGATGCGCTCTGGAAGACAACTCTAATAATAGATATTTCTTATTCAAGTATCAGAAGAAGCATATCATAATTATTGTCAACAAATTTTTTCAACTCTATTTTGAATTTGAGTTTGTTTCTCATGCCTTTCAATAATTCAGGTAGAGTGTTGTGAAGTTTGGGTCCCAGATAGGTTATAAATTTTTGATTATGCGTGAGTCTGCATCATGGAACATTCATGGTCTTAACTGAACTGTTACGAGTATTGAAAGCATGCTGTTCAAATTTGATTGAAGAATTAGCAGTCCATAATAAACTCTGAAAAATGTAAGTTTTTCTAACACCGAATATCCCAGTTTCATCATACAACGACTGGGTACAATACCTCCGATCTTTTTTCATCATGATTCTTATTAATGAATTTTGAATCACTTTTAAGTTAATTAGCGATGTCTTGAAGGTACCACCCCATACTATTATACAGTAACGTATTATGGAGTTAGCCAAAGCATCATACACCATCAGTATCATTTCCCTGTTTAGTATATTCCTGAGCTGATAAAATTTATAAATCAATTTACGTAGTCTAGCTACTGTATGATCAATGTGTGCATTCCACCGAAGAGATTGGTCCACTAATACCCCTAGGTATTTTATTTTATCCGTTTTCTGTATAGAAGTACAGCTACAATTGGAAACATTCGCACAAGAAGTTTCGTGGATTTTCATGATGTTTGTAGCTGGTTGATCTCTAGTTGATGGAGCAAATGCAATAAATTTGGTTTTTTTAACATTGACACTCAATAAATTAGAACTCAACCAGTGGAAAATCGTTTTGATACCTATTTCAAACTGGGTGTATACTTCTTCCCACATTTTTTAAAACAAAAGTGATAGCTGTGTCATCAGCAAATGAAGTTATTTCACCATTAAAATCAGAAATTTCGAAGATGTTCATATATATTAGAAATAAGATGGGTCCTAATACAGTTCCTTGGGGTACGCCCCGAGTAATTTTTAGTAGGTCGCTCAGAGAGTCGTTTACCGTGACAATCTGTGTTCTATTTGCCAAATAGTGTTCAAATATTCTCAAAGCAACACCTCTCACACCAATGTTAGCTAAACGTTGAAAGAGTATATTATGATCTACAGTATCAAATGCCTTGGCCAAATCCAAGAAGACTGTTATGCATTTTTGTTGATTTTGAAAACAGTTGTTGATTTGGTTAACAATCTCAAAAACTGCGTATTCTGTTGAAATATGTTTTGAAATAAATTATTAATTGGGTGCTGACACTCCTTATTCTGAGATTGACCATGTATAGAACGAGAAATAAAAATATAGTGACCTTTTTGTTGTGAAAAAATATCTATCAACAAAACTGGTTGAATAATAGTTTGTTTTGATATAAATTCCAATGCGAAAACCATAATATATTTCATAATGAAATATACATTCTATAAATGCAACTTCATTCAAAACTTATTACCTCCTGCTCACGACTTATTGATCATTTAAGGATCGCAAAGGTGATATTAAAAGCATATTTCCCGGATCTGATAATGACTGACAACACAATGCCAAATTAGAATACCACAAAACGTGCGTTCATCAATTCATATTTCAAGCGGTTATATCTATTTATCTATTTTTAATCCGAATGCTTCACAGTACTCATTAATGAGGCCATACTGAGAACTTCACGGAACCACCAATCCCATTTTTTTTCAAGAAGGACTTTCTTGAGGTACAGAATTGCGTGGGACGCGATCAATCCGATTAAAAAAACAAGGCTGATATACCGAAATGTTCGCCATTCTTCGATATCTTGCAGTAATGACGTAGGTTTCGACTAAAACCAGCTTGATACCGTTGTTTTGTCGAGGCGTGATTCATGTTGAACGAAAATAATGTTTGCACATATCAGAATTGTGACCAGTGACCATACTTTTTAGTATAGTCGAAGTAACCTGTATTGTGAGTAATTGAAGCTATCGGCATCTCAAAGGCCAAAAAAACCAATACAGAGAAATAATGCCGTTGCCAACTAGTCCACGTGGATTATAGAATTGGCGGTTCGAATTGGCTAATTTTTACCAACCGAGTTTTATGATTGGCTGAAGAGTCATACGATGACGAATAAAATGTGAGGATGAGTATTGCCGTTGTGTCGTCAATGTTCAGTTCAGGAACTGATCGCGATTTGAGTGTTTAAATTCGATATTGATGAAGTTTCTGTTTATGAAAAAATCTGAATATCGAAACATACTCTCTGAAACACAGAGAGTGTTTCGAAGAAACGGGCAGAAAAGGATTAAAAAAGTAATTTTAGTTGAAAAAGACTATATGGAGATTGGGCACCTCCATATTAATGGAGGTGCCCAAGGTTAATGCAGTCAAGCTGCTGGAAAATAATTCCATGAAAAACAAAGAGTACTTATCTATTAATTTATTATATATATATATTTTCCAGCAGTCAAGCTGCTGGAAAATAATTCCATGAAAAACAAAGAGTACTTATCTATTAATTTATTTATATATATATATATATATATATATATATATATATATATATATATATATATATATTATATATATATATATAATCAACCGACAACTGTTGGTCAAACCACCAACACTGACATAAAAACTTGGCAAGTTGACTTGGGTGTCACACCAATAGGTGGTTCCACTTATGTTTCGCTTGCGTTTACGCAGCTATTTTTATCAAGTACTTTCTTGGTTTTTCTCATTTTGTCTTCAATCGAGGACCGCCTGCCCGGTACTGACGATGCCCAATAGGCTGAAACAGCTGTATACCGGTGGCTCTTAAATTGAAATCAATATGGGAATAATCAAAAAGTACTAATCTATTTATCTTTTGATTTTCATGGAATTATTTTCCAGCAGCTTGACTGCATTAACCTTTCTCGATTATATATATATATATATATATATATATATATATATATATATATATATATATATATATATATATATATATATATATAATATAAAGCGATGGGCAATCTTGACTGACTAGTTGAGGAGAAATACGGAATAATGTTGGGGATGCAGTCAAAATTGCTGGGCTGTTGTTTGAAGAATACTCTTTGTTATATGGTCGAGCTTTCAAAAATGTTTATTCCCTTTATCAAGACATTAACTTGGATTTATAGTAAAAAGTCGAAAATTTCACTGAGAAACACCAACTTAGTCCTTTTCATTATGTAGAAAAGTGTCACACATTAATTTTTTTTATGGTTTAAAGTTTTATATATATTTTTTCTTTAAACCATAAAAAGATTTAACGTGTGACACTTTTCTACATAATGAAAAGGACTAAGTTGGTGTTTCTCAGTAAAATTAATGTCTTGATAAAGGGAATAAACATTCTCGAAAGCTCGACCATATAACAAAAAGTATTCTTTAAACAACAGTCCAGCAATTTTGACTGGATGATGCAACTAATTATCCTTCATTTTTAGTATTTTACTATTGATGTAAGTTACAAAAAGGATTTGAAGCTCTATAACTTCTATTTAATTATTTGCAAGCGCTTGCGACAGCTGGTCGTGCTGTCATCCTCTAGGCCCTACTTTATCTGAACGTGACATTAAAAATCGTAATTCATGAATGAATTGTGTGTATTTTCTATAATGTCATCCAATTTTGCTGAAGAGCATTGGGGGGGGTAAGTGACTCAAGGCGAAACATCGATGTATATCAGTGAGGATGACAGTGTTCTATGTAAGTGCAATTTGTTACCATTCATTTGAAGTAGAACTCATGTGAATGATATCTGATTTTTATTCCACAACGAATGTTTGAAATACAAACTGAGTAGAGAAAAGTATCTTCTGTATAATTCAGTGTTCATATAGAAGTATTTGTTTCGAAAGAATTTTTTCTTTCGTGTAATTCAATGTTTATTTGAAAGTAGCTGTTTCAGGAGGACTTTCTTTCAGTTTGTGTCTGAAAGTATCTTCTTTGCATAATCTACACATCCATGTATAGAGTTACTTATTTTCAAATTGATTACTTCCTTCCTTTCTTTGGAAGATTCCCTCATCCTTTTTTTTGTACCAAGATGGAGTAGTAGAAAGCCAAAAACTTTCTTTCCCAAAAATCTAAAATTGATTTTAAATCTGCTATTACACTTTCACCGAATAAGTTTTTATGCTTTGCGTTTTGTTCATTGTTAGTTTTTTCTTTCTTGTAATGAGTGACAAAATCTTTGGAGATCGATGAATGTACTATGATAATATGAAATTACTTCAAAAATTGATTGTATACAATAGACTGATGGTTGAGCCCATTTTTGGAATCGAGGCAAGAATAAGTAAATACTTATAATATATCGCGATAACAACTATTGAAAGTTCATAACTATCTTCAAAGAAGAGGAAATTGGATTAGATATTCTACAAGTATCTAAAAATCTAGAACCAATTTTTGTTAAAAAATATAAATTGCGTTGACAGCCGAAGCCATGGAAAGTCACTGAATATAAAAATATTAATCAATTGTTTAAAGCAAATGCATAGTACTCGTGAAATCTTTCGTTTTTAACAAACGTACGAAATCTTTAATAAATGAAATCATGTTGGTAGTAACGGTCACATTTTCAGATATAAATTTGGAATACTATTTACATTTCAAAATATATTAATCATTATATATCGAAAATATATTTGAAAGTGCGCTTTTTTTAGTTTCGAAGCACCTCGATCACTTTTATGTTGTTTTTATTATTATTATACTTTACACACTCAAATAAGTAAATTTATGTGATTTTCACATCATTTTATCACTGGCATTTTCCGAAAAAAAATTAATAGCCGGAACAGGTACTTTTTAACATTTAGAAGTTCCGGTCATCAATAATTGTCTCATTTTTTCTTTGGGCAACTACAATTTGCACAAATGTTGAAAAACAGGAATACATTTAAAGATAAATTTTCTGTCCTTAGTATCCAATAATACGTATTGATAAATTTATCTTTCAATTAACTAAACATAGTTTACTCGTATTTCAAGAATAAGGTAGAGGGAATTCTCAGAAAACAAATTTGGGGTGCATAATATATTTTGGTATGGCACTACTTAAACTTAATTTACATTGTTTCTTACTGCTAAAATTACAAAATAGTAGGCACTAAATTCTCATAAATGTCAGACGTTTTCGCCTTAATACGTCTCTCGCAGTGGCGTACGAAAATTATACTAAACAGGTGAGGAAAAAATGATAAAATATATAGAATCACAACCTTAACAACAATGTTTTCAGTTCAATGGAATAACATTTCTTGAGAATGTAATGCCTACTATTATAGAAATTTAATACTTATGTTTAGATATGAAACTTTGTAGATCACCCATAGGCGTACGTCCAGGAATTACACTATTTGTTTGGGTTCATTCAACCCAGTCAATTGTCCAGTCGATTATAGTGAAGAGATCTGAGTTAATTGTGATTTCTGCGATAGTTTATAGTTATTTTATCGAATATGGAATTAACCTGTGATTATTGACCAGTGCTAAAATCAAAGGTACATTCATCACTCAACGAAAAGAGTGTTATATTGAATATCTACAATTATTTAAAGCAACAGAATCCCTCTAATAATTTATTTATTTATTTATTTATTCACTTGTATCCAAACAGACCAAAGGTCTAATTACATGGATAATGAATATAAAATAATCTTCACATTTCAATAATTATGAATCATGAGAGTCAGTTGTGTACCCACACAAAAATTTTGAATTTAAATAGCAATAAACTATATGTACTCTGTTATTAAATATGGTTGTGCAATAAAATCGATAATGATAATATACGTAAATTATTGTTGAAAGTATAGTTGAAATGTCATCTACAACGATGGAATATGGAAAATCAACTATATATAACATTTTTTTTTAATCGGCTCTAAAACCTCACCCAAACCGGGACTGGGAAGACTAAATTATCAAAAGTGAAGCTGTATGATTTTTTAATGCCATTCGTTGAATAATCCAATAGTTTTTAACAAGCAAATACCAACTTTAGATGAAGTTTTACAAGTTATTACCAATGATCCTGATTAGCCCACAATAAGTAGATTAATTAATTAATTAATTTTCTAATGATGGTTGAATTGAGTTTTCACAATTTTGATTTTTGATTTTTGTATTTAATGAACATAAATATTTATTGCACAAACAATGAAGTCGCCCCGGAGCGCCAATTAATTTTTATTGTTGTTTTATAATTTCTCTAATTATATAAAGATTTACTAACAATTATTATTTTCGGAAAAAAAAATTATATTTTATTTTTACATTATGCCATATTAGTCCCAGTCGTTATCTGTTTCTTATGTATATCATTTGTACAACATAATTTTGATTTTTCACATTTGGCAGGCGCAACGTCATATTTTTTTTATTTTTGAGAGATGATTATTATCACTGGACTCATCAGATGCTGCACTAATTGTTTATATAAAAAATTGCAAATTGACCTCGGGAAAGTATCCAAACAAACAAATGAATGAATGATGAACAAAATGTTTCATCAAACCTTGCGAATAATATTCGATAACAATTTCCTCTTTTAGTATCTGACCGTTAATGACTTGACTTCTGAAAATTCCTTCGGAGAATCATCGTATGTCCTCGACAATTCCAGATATTAATCATTCGAATTAAGAGTAAACAATGTCGAAAATATTTCGTAAACCGTCCGCATTAGGTATTCCTCATGAATTGCCAAATAGGTGGAAGATATACAAAACAAGGTGAACGATAGGTAATGTAATTAGAAGCTATGCGACAGAATGACTAAACGTGCGATGATAACCTTCTCTTGCTTCGTCTAAAAGGATACAGAATAAAATCATTCATATTCTCGGTACTGATCTAAGAACAATCCCATATTCGATTACGTGACTATTTGATGATGAAACATTTCTGAAATTTGGTTGACAAACAACCAGATATAGTGAGTCATATCCGTTTTGAGAATTTCATGAAAAAAACGTATTCAAAAAACACTTCATTGCGAGATTTTCGCTGAACAGTTTTACAAAAAAGCAACACGTGTTTCGCCATGCAATTGCGAAACGCGTGTAGCGTTTTTACAGAACTGTTTAGCTAAAAATCTCATTATGACGTGTATTTTGAATACGTTAGTTATGGATTTTCATCGAGTATTAGTCCGGTCAAATTAGAGCAAAAAATAAGAGTAAAGCTACCTAAATTCCCACCAAGCTGAAAATCAGTGAGATTGTTTAAAATATGATCAAAAATAAAATTTTAAAGTTCCCCATCTTTCCCCTGAATGGAAAAAATTTTATTCAAGTTCAAAGGTCAAAAAAATAAGTTTTTCGCGATTTTCAGCAAAACGGTAAGTTTTATCATAAAAGTATTTCAACCAAAAATTGTAGATCATAAAGTTATCTACAAAAAACGTATCAATACTTTTTTTTCTACGAGCCACCGTTTTTGAGATATAACGATTTAAAAAGTTGAAAAAGCTGTAATCGTCATGATATGTATGAGTACGCCATGTATATACATCTCTGTAGTTGTAATATATGTTAAAATATTTTTCTATCGGTCATTGTAACTTACACAACATCTACATCATCTACATCAATTGATATTTCCTTTGATGAAAATATGACAGTTCCAACTAGTCAACAAAAATTTCTTACAAATACTCACAACAAGTCTCGGTTCATTTCAATGTTGAAAGAAAAATTTACTGCTGTTGGCAAAACAAGCTAATAATGATGCTGATGTATTGATAATTGTAACAGCAATAGAGCAATTCAATTTGACAAATATAACTTTTGTTGTTGGTAAAGATGTAGACTTACTAATATTACTGCATTTTACAGGAGGGGTAAAATAACAGTTTTCAAAATGTTTGAAAAACAAATTTAGTTCAATGTGCGGAAGTTTTTTAAAATAGTAATTCAACTCGACAAGAAATTATCACTAACGGCATTCGCTTTCTTCTTTCTATGAACGGAGCTCCTAAAAAACTACCTGCTTAGATAAGTATAGATATGCATGTTTCGTTAAAATTACCAAAAGTAAAAAACAATTACAATTACATTGTCTTCCTTCAACCTCATTTGCTGCTCATCAACGTCTTTTTCGGGTATATTACCTAGTTCAAGTGTGGTTTGGTTATCAGCTAGACGCTACAGACTGGGGTTGAAAGTTGGTCAACAATTCATTACAACCAGTCCAAACTTTACTTTCACCTGCGCCGGAAAAACTGCTGAACACAATTTTTTGCAATTGCAAATAGCGGTGCAGTGCTAAATGTGATTGCAAAAAAGCCAGACTGTTTTGTTCTCTGGCATGTACACATTGTCAAGGCCGATCGTGCTCTAATATTGAATTACCAACAGTGGAGGATCCGTTTGATTCCAACGAGGCGACATGCGATACATCGCTATTAACGCAGTTTACATGTACTCAGTATGAAGATGAAGAAGAACAAGAAGATCAAGAAGAAAAACAAGAAGAAGAATTTGAAAGTTACGACTCGGACGATTAAATTTCACTATTGTTTTTTAATTGCTTTTATCTTTTCAATCTCTGCCAATATCCATTATTTTGCAATAGTTTCAAATGAAACAGGATCACAACTGCTGTATATTTTCAGATAAACGGATAAATAAGAACTGACAGAAATATTCTCGATTGTTGAAGTGACCGTCATAAAATTTCAACTACCACCCTGGTGGTGAGAGTTTCTAATTGTACTTTTTTACAAAGCACGTCGCGTAGTCGAATGAAAAAGTGGCAGCGATCACTATATTTCGATATTTACCTCAGTAGAAGATGCGTTTACCGTAAAACAGTTATAGGGCCTAAACATTACCTCATCAAATAAGTAAGAGCAACGCCGAATTAGATGGAATGCATTTTTAAGGGTTTGTTAACGACAATTCTACAGAAGCCCGTCGATATCTAAACAGACATATTCCAACAGAAAAAAAAACATACCTATTAGTCTCGGGACGACCTACAGAACTGATCTAAGTTGAACTATTTAATATTGAAAGAAAGAAAGAAAAGCTTAGGTTATAATTTAAGTTATAATTTAAATTTCATGTATGTAAGGAAAGATTATTCAATAATGAAATATTTCATTGATTATTTTGTGTATGTACATATATAATAGCTACCATAAGCCAATTGTTACTTTTGTAGAATTAAATAATTATACTAATAATGTACATACACAAATTTAGTATCATCATTTTCAAGCTACGTTTCTCATAATAAAAGAATATTGCGTGCTTGATGGTTAGATTTTGATGATACTGTCAACAGTATATGTCTACCGCACACTAAACACTGAGAGTCTGTCCGACGAGAGAGGAGGAGCCTGTCTTCCGCTGACGTATGCGTGACAGAGAAAGGGAAGCCAGGCAGACTGGCGCTGTAACGCGTTAGGTAACGAAGCGGTTTACCCTTCCATTAGAAGTTATCACTTCAAAAACTTTTATAGCATTACATGAAAGACTCTGCGAAGCTGCATCTCTTAACTGCATACGCTGAACGTTCTGCTAGACCGAGAGCAATAATATCACAGTTGGAAGCAATAATGACACCACACTTGGAAGCAATTATTCAAGAAGTTGAAAACGATCTTTCTATAAGTAAGTACTAAAAAATTATCTCTACAAAATATTCGGAGGGTTTTGCATTCGAATTTACTACATCAAAGCGACATAAAAAGGATCCAGGCGGTGTGTTGCTAAGCGATGGTCTGCCTATGGTGATCCACCTATAGTGTTTGCCGTTGGCAGTGATGGCCTGGTCAACGCCGTTCTCATAAAAATATGGACCGATGACGCCGTCAGTCCAAAATCCACGCACCAAACACTTTTTCGGGATGCACTGGACGCTCTTAGATTTCATGTGAATTACTATCGTCCCAAATTCGACAACTTTGTTCACCTATCCATTCATCCAGAAATGAGCCTCATCACTGAAGATGATTTTTTGATGAAAATTAGAGTCAGTTGCCCATTCAGTGAGCACACGTGTTGTCTATGGTCTTTTATCCTCAGTTACAGATGGGTCAGTTGTATTTTGTACGGGTGGAGGACGCAAAATTCGCCAAAATGTGGTCAAACTCCAAAAAAAGGCGGTTCGAACTATTGCGTTTGCAGGTTACAAAGACCACTGGTAGGCCACTATTTCAAAAATCCGGTATTTATGACATTACCCTCCTTTTATATATATATATATATATATATATATATATATATATATAATAGAAGTCATAGAGCTTCAAATCCTTTTTTTACTTACATTAATAGTAAAATATAAATCGGCATATAAATACAAACATAGAAAAGCCGAAAAGTCAAATGCAAATTTGACGTTGAAATTTTGTCACAGCACCAGAGAAAATGTGATTTTTAAGATATTTGCAAATACAGTGAGATTTTAATGATGTAAGTGGTATATAATTCTTTATATTGAAATTATTTGTTTAATTTCATTGATCAAAAGTTGAAATATAATTGTAAATTTTTTGTTCAAGTTATTATTATTTTTACTTATGTGAACCATTTCTAGAAATATCCTTTTGACTTTATTATTTTCAACTGCTAAAATTTTTGTATTTTCATAATCCATAACATGATCTGAGGAGATAACATGTTCAGCCAGTCCACAAGAACGTTTGTTGAGTCTGCAGTCACTTTTATGTGTCGTGATTCTTCCAGAAAGATTACTCAATGTGCCTATTACCCAGGTCTCATCACTGGTTTTCTGTCTACTCCGAAGCAAGTCTCGCTTGACAGTAGGCATTACAGTAAGTGTTTACATTTATTCAAGCCATTTTGATAATTGTTTCCGTTGAAGACAAATTATTGCCAGTAGATCGTGAAGTACTAAGTAAACAAACCCAGTAAAGTATATTTAGTGAGAGACCCATAATATTCCTTTATTATATGATTTTCGAATTACACGAAAATGACTTTTTACCTACAGTTTGTACTCCAAATATTCGTGATGACATTGAAAGAGAAAAGTAAACTTCCTATATGTAGTTGCATGTTCTTTGAAGTTTCGTGTGAAAACCGCCCAAAGGAAACGCATCTGTTCTTGTCACAATGACAGTTCATAAAACCATTGATACGATTTTAGTTAGGAATATGGTATTCAAGTGGAAAATCTCACATCAAAGTATGTTTTTTGAATACGTTATAATGACTTTTCATCAAGTATCGGTCAGTTATATGATATTTTTGGAAAAAAGGGTATTATTTTAGAAAAATATATCTAGGAAACCTCAAAAAAAACTTTCAAGGAACTATGAAAGAAAAGAACTGAAGAACTTCTTCAATAGGACAGGCTCAGAATAATTACAGTTCTACTCACTGAACATTTGAAATGCATCTAACAAAGTATGGTTGTATAATAGATGCCTTAGCTCCTAAAGCTACACAAAGCTATGTTTTTCATTCGTAACGGCGATATTATGCAAAAAGTTTTTTCTAATTTCAAACCTTACTGAGACAACATTGTTACATGAAATCGCAAATATTTATCAATGAAAGTAGCAAAAAAAATTCTCTCGACAGTTGTTTGGACTTTTCTTCGGCTTTCGGCTATCTCTTAACACATGCATTCAGTACATGAAAAGTCAATGAAGTTATAACTTACCTACGGAATAATAAGCAAGCAGAACAAAGACAGCGATTCGAGCATAGGTAGACATCGTCGATAAATAATTTACGTAAACTAAAGGACTAAACTAACGTTACAACAGTATCTTAAGCACTGATTGAGAACTGGTCGGTTCACAGTATTTATGTTGAGATGCGGATCAAGAAACATCTACGTTAGTTACTGTAAAAACCCGTTTTATAAGGAAAGAGATAGAATTCGCATTGGCGTCGCGACATTACCAAGTAATGCATAAAAAATAGAAAAAAAATGAGCATTCTTATGAGTAGGTATTACTGGAGTTCTTTCCCAACACCAAATCGTTATTTTTAACACCTCGACACGTGTTTCGATCACCAAGTGATCATCTTCAAGAGGAAGATTAAACTGGAAACTTTCCTAAGCTAACGCTATTTATGCTATACAGGTATACTATACAGGTAAACCATATAGGTATACAACCCATACAGGTATACCTCCCTAAATTAATTTTAGAATTTGCCTTATCTATTATTTTATAATATATCCTATATCCATGTTATAGTTATATTATAGTCCCTCGAAGGGACTAGTTCGAGAAAAAGTCAGGAATCAAATCTCTAAGAACATGATAACAGATAAACGGAAGCATTCAAAAAACAACGATAAAAACCAAAAGAAACTTATCAAACGATTGAAAGACAAGGACGTTTTTTATTTGAAAGCCGACAAAGGTAACAAAGTAGTAATTCTGGATAAATCGGACTACTATGAAAGGGTCAATACTCTCATTACTAACGGACCGTATGCGAAATTGTCCAGGAACCCGTTACCAAAAATGATTGCCGAAGTAAGAGACGTTCTAAAGAAATGCGACAACATACTTACCCCTCAACTGAAATGGAAGTTACAAGTTTCCAACTCAACGGTGTCGAAGCTATATTGCCTCCTAAAAATCCACAAACCGGGAAAATCAATGCGCCCCATCGTGTCAGCTATTGGAGCTCCTACCTACCAAATAGCAAAGTGGCTCACTAAGGAATTTGAAATCTTGTCTATTGCGGAACCAGGTTTTAGTATAAAAAACTCTTTAGAGTTCATACAACATACAAAAAACATTGTTCTGCAAGAAGGTGAGATTTTGGTTTCTTTTGATGTTAGTTCCTTATTTCCTAGCGTCCCAATTCCACAGACCTTGCAATACCTTAGGGAATTACTAGAGGAAAATAATTTCAATAATAACGAAATCGATGAATTCGTTTCTCTTACTAATTTGTGTATGAAACAAAATCGGTTCCAGGTAGAAGGTTGCTTTTATGAACAACAGAAGGAACGGCCATGGGAAACCCCTTGTCCCCCTACTTGGCAGACCTGTTCATGAGCAGATTTGAAAAGGAAACCAAATAAAAATCAAAGTATTTTCCTAGGATTTGGCTAAGGTATGTGGACGATATTTTCACCATATTCGATACCAAAAAATCGAATATTGAGGACTTTGTTTCTTTTTTAAATAATAGATGTCCAACAATAAAATTCACGTATGAGTTAGAAAATAAGGGACAACTACCATTTCTTGACGTTTTGGTAATGATGAGCCAATATGGAGGGTTAGAATAAGATATATTTAATTTAGAAAAGAAACAAGCACGTGCAGATATATTCCTGACAGTGCACATCACCGTGGACAGCACAAACGTGCTGGGTTGAATTTTTTAGTGCATCGTCTTTGGACTTTCCCTCTAACACATGACAGGCTCAAAAAATACAGGAAATAGCAGCCACTAATGGTTTCTCGAGGGGTATTGTAGATGACATAATAAGGAAGAAGTTTAGGTTAAGAATGAACGAAATCTCGACTTTCAGAAAGGACTAAAACCAAGATAAATACATCTCAGTTCCATACCACCAATATACGAAGAACTTTGGAAAGATTTTCAAGGAACTAAATATGAAGGTGGTTTTTAAAACAAGTCTTACACTACAGAGCCTTCTGGGAAGATTTATTAAAGTAAGATACAAGGAACACATAGCACACTTAAAATATGGAAGACCTGAAAAATCAGCAGTCGCCCATCATATTTTGCAACAAAATCATTCCATAGACTTCAGTTCATTAAGATTAGTTAGACAAGTTAACAACAATAGGAGATGCCTATGAGAGTGTAGAAATAAGTAAACATAATAATATTATGAATAACGATGACGGACCAATACCAAATAGCATACTATATAGCTTGTTAAAATAATATTATTGGCTTTACTGATTACTAGATAAGGACACAGTGTAAAAATGAATTTGGATAGGAATATTGTGAAATTAATTTTTATATAGCTGAAAATTGTTTTATACATAACTATAATATTTAAACACTACATAAGGACATATTGTAAAATAATAGATAAGGCAAATTGTAAAATTAATTTAGGGAGGTATACCTGTATGGGTGGTATACCTATATGGTTTACATGTATAGTATGTCTGTATAGCATAAATAGCGTTAGCTTAGGAAAGTTTCCAGTTTAATCTTCCTCTTGAAGATGATCACTTGGTGATCGAAACACGTGTCGAGGTGTTAAAAATATCGATTTGGTGTTGGGAAAGAACTCCAGTAATATTTATTACTACACCAAAGGTTCCAAACAGTGCATCATAAATTCTTATGAGTGATCGTGTATGGACATTTATTAAAAATAGAGAAGGTGTCAAAATTGAAATTCAAGAGCATAGGTGCGAGCATTTCAAGACAATAAAATGCACACAGCAATGACTTTTTTTGTGAAATTTCCTGAAGAAAATTTTCAATATATTCCAATTATAAAATATTTGCAGGAACCCATTGTCCGAGCTGGTTCTGATTCATATTCAATTCAAATACGTTCATTGATTGGTTTTGTTGGAGAGGATTGTTCTTGTTTGTGGGGCCCCTGTTGACCCCACACACCGGCTGGTTTTTGGTCTGATGTGACCTGGGGTGGTATCGCAAGTTCAGGTGGGGATCCGGGCTATCGGGCTGTCCGCTACCTCATTGTCAGCGGGAACCCATCCAGGATATCTCAGAACTGCTCCGGGATGTCCTCCAGGGCTCTTAGGAGTCTAGCTGCGGGACACAGGAGCTTCTTCCTCGGTATCCTTTTAATTGTGGAGCATGCCTTCCAGGGAGTAGACAGCATATCGATGATAGCAGTGTTTTTGCAGTGTTTGTTTAACGGTGAGATGGTTGTGAATGTTTCGAAGAATTCTTCTCTCGGTTGTCAATATACGGTGGGTTTGTCTCGGAGAGATCGCACAGTTATAGTCCATGATCGGTCTCATAAACATTTTATATGTTTGGAGTAGAATCTCACTGACTCGTTGGCTCTTTCACGGACTCTGTCTAGGGTTTCACGTAGGTCGTTCTCCCATAATTGAAAGTCTTGTGAAAGTTACCCCCAAATATGACAACATCCTATTTGGGTCTTCCAATAGACTGAGCTGGAAATTGTTAATGGTTAGTCAAGGTCGAATTGTGGTATTAGGGTGTCTGAAGAGGATGATTTTGTTTTAGTAGGGTATGCAGTACCCGCCTATTGAAATAGTAACGGAGCAGCATGACTTATATATTATCTAAGCATTAGTCACTGAGATGACTGTGACAGTGCCGATTACATTATGTTATAGGATAGGAAATGTAATATTGATTCATTACCGTTTGTGACTTGAAGTAGAATAGTCGTTAATATATCGTTATACTGTGAATACGCGTATGATTCCGTAACCTTGTCTAATCTACTACATCAGCATGCCAGTAAACCATGTGCTTTATTATAAAGCCATACATGAATAAAAATCTAGTAGGTGGTAGAAAAACTGGCATCATTTCCATAATAATTAATAATGAATCAGATTTCCTTTAGGAACTATTTAAACAGAATACATTTTCACCTGAAATGATTTATTTTATAAATATATAATATCCCTCCGATTTTCAACTAAACCAGCTGCCACTGTCTTATGGTCCAACTTATTTCAAATTTAAACAAACTCTCCATAACCCCTCATTACCCGCCACCCACCTCGCCCATAAGTTGTACAGAAAAGGATAGTACGATACCCGCTTCAAAATACATGTATTGTATTGGTATAGGCATGGCAACTCTATGTCTTATTATTACTCTGAGGTATGAAGCATAGGCATTCTGTGATAAATAAGAAGAAGAAGAAATTGACGTACGTCAATTATCATTCTGTCATCCAGTAAAAGAATGGGTAGTGGGTTTGGATACTTAAATTGAGTCAATGGAGCAATTTTACCTAGGAATTGTACATAAAATTATTCTTTCTTTTCAACAACTTCAGTTATACTGATATAGTTGTTGTATTGGTTTTTAGTTCTGAGGAGTTCTAACCACGTGTATATTTGTATTGTATTGCGTTTAATCTGTCCAATTTTTGGGTGAAATTATCTATTTTATGCAAAAAAATCATTTGAGTTTTTTCATTTCACGTAGAAGAACTAGTAATGGCAGACTTTATAGATAGAGAAGCTGAAGAGAGCAGTGAGGTATGTGTTACCCTACCAAGATTTCTGACAAAATGGGACCATTTTGTTTCAATGATTTTTTCTAATTAATATCTCATTTATTCTCATTTCTAGGAGGAAGACTTAGAACCACGCGACCGCAAGAAAGCAAAGAAAGCTAAAGCTGTTGACAGTTCTGACGAGGAGGAAGAAGGTGAAATTGTCTATTTATATTAAAAGTATACAGTCCCCAAGTTGACAGACCTAACATTATTAGTTACAAAAGCAGTAATAATTTATAAAAAACACGTTTTTCAAATTTTTCGTGTGCTGTAAAATCATCAAAACCCTTTCCCTAGGAAGCTTTATTTCTGATCAACTTGTAAACTAAACTAATATCTCATCTTTTGAGTGCTGACTGCTGAACTGTTGAGAAAATTGTATTGAGCTTATTTGAATCATCTTCTAATGGTTTTCTGGTTGGCAAAATACAGTTCTTCTTTGTATTAGCTCATTATTTATTGAATACTTTTCCAGATGATGAAGACCGTTTACGTGAAGAACTAAAAGATCTTATTGATGACAATCCCATTGAAGAGAGTGATGCGGAATCTGATGCATCTGGTAGTAGTAGTAAGTATCTATTAAGTAGATTTTATATATATTACTGATATTAATATGATATTAATACCTGTTGCTACGTTGACCTATTTAATTTAAAAAAAAAACAGAAGATTGACATCTTGGTGAAATTCCATGCAGACATCAGATTTAGCCTCTAGTTTTTTGGTATAATTCAGTGGCTGAAACTGCAATAACATATTTTGAGACATATACTAGATCATACAGATTCAAATTTATGTGAAGATGAAAAAACATAGATTTTAGATGCAAATTACCTAGGACATAAAATGTGCATGTGGAATAAAAACATTCTAGCAGGAAAAGAAAAAATGCATACTAAATGAAACTGATTATTTGAAACTTTATTGTAAAGAATGTTTCATAAATAATCAACGTGGTTTTTCTATGAGAAAGTTTACAGTTAACAATCTATTGGTCTTTGAGTAAAATATTTTAGAGGTTCTGGGGAAGAAGGCCAGATGGATGCAGCCTATATAGATTTCTCCAAGGCGTTTGATTGTGTGGATCACAACATATTATTTAGTTTCATTGATCTGTCTTTATCATGGTTTGGCAATTTCTTGACTGGCCGATCTCGGCAAGTCAGGGTAGGAAATGCTAGTTCAACCATTATTCATGTAACGTCGGGAGTACCTCAAAGTACACCTTGCACCTCTTTTGTTCAACATCTTTGTTAATGGTGTTATAAAATGTTTTGAAAATTCAAACTTTCTGATGTTCACAGGTAATCTTGAAATTTTCAGACCAATAGAATCATTAGATTATGTTAATCTGTCACGTTACAACTTTCTTTGAGTAGCTTGGATAGGTGGTGTTTTGAAAAGAGTTTACACATGAACATCAGCAAATGTAGTTTTATCAGCTTTTACAAAGTGAATAGAAAATTTCATACCTCATACTCCCTGACTGGTAATCCACTAACATGTGGAGAATGTGTCACTTAAGTGAAGAGTCTAGAAGTTATCTTCGACGATCAACTGCTATTTGTAAATCATATTGCTGTCAATACATCAAACTACTGGGATTTATATTGAAAACCTGCAAACTAGTAACATTTAATTCAGTAAGAACTGTGTATCTTGCCTTAATAGTCTCTTGCTTAGAATATGACTATTATTTGGTTACCATTTTATACAAATCATTGTGTCACATCGAAAAGAGTCCAACATAAATTCCTGAGATTTTATGCTTATAAAATGTATTTCAGTATTGACAATCATGATTAAACAATTCTTTTTAACAGTCTCAACGTAGACTTTTTATTCAAAAGAAGAGAGAATGCTGACCTTATATTTATATACAAATTAATTAATGGCCTTATTACATGCCCTGAACTTCTCGAGAGGATTCACTCACTGTTGCCTTTCATCATAGAAACTATGGGCTGCACTCTCCTATTGATTGTCTACTTAGAATGTTCAATAAAAAAAAGACATCTAGAGATCACAGGTATAGGCCTGTCAAAATTCAAATGTCTTATTATAAGTACACCAAATTCTTGATGTGTTCACGTATTAATTATATAATTGTCGCCATTTATCTCTGTATTTTGAATTGTATAATCTACAGGGCGTTTATTAAACATACGGCAAAAATTTAAGGGGCTATTCCTTGGACTATTCTAAGGATATTTTGTCCTTTGATATTTGAAATTCTTTCTCGCCCTGTATCTTCAAAACAAATCGTCCTCTCAAAAATCATCAAAGGACAAAATATCCTTAAAATAGTCCAATGTTCAATAAACACCCTGTATAATTCTGTTTATCTTAGTGCTTTTACTTATTTACACGTGCTTGGGATTACTTTGATTCTCATTTTTTAATTTTCAGTCTTCTCTTTGATTGATAATATGTTTATTGTTTAAGAATAAAATTCTTATTACAAACACAATGTCAAAAATTAATATTGATATAAATATGAGGATAAGATGTGAAGTATAAAATGTAAATGATTAAAATAAAATATAAACAATATATACATACATATATAAAGGTTACATGACAAGAACTAGGACAACGAATAAAAATATGTTTTTCACACACAGTACAATCGCAATTTCCACACATTCTAAATTACAGGGCATCGTCAAAATATTCTTGTAGGTCATAATAGGCTTTATCACTTAATAGTTTTGTACATTTTCTGGATATGATAAAAGGAGTATCTTTGATTTCATTGGGAAGTTTATTGTATATTCTGTTTCCATTATATATCAATGAGTTTTGAAGCAAACATGTTTTTAGAATTTGTAGATTCAGTTCATTTGACCGCCTTGTGTGGTATGTGGCAGTAGATTCATAATTCTCCCTATTTTTATGTATAATTGACACGGTTTCCAATATAAATAACTAAATAACCATAAGGATTCTATGTTCCCAAAAAAGGGGTTTACATGAATCTCGCCATTTCGCTTTACATAAGTACCTGAGAGTCCTTCTCTGCAAGACAAAAACCGACTGCATAAATTGTTCACTGCAAACACCCCAAAAGGATATACCATACCTTAGACGAGAGTCTATTAAGGCATAGTACTACTTTCACTGCAGCAAACCCCAGTTCCTTTGAGATGTTTCTCAGTGCCAAACATCCAGACGCCAATTTTTGGTTGGTGTGTGCAATATGCTGAGAGAATTTTAAATTCTCATCTAAATAGATTCCCAAAAATGTCAAAGTGGAGTTATTTTTTATTGTGTTATTGTCTAGGGGGATATCAGGTATATTACACTTGAATGCTAATATATTTGTTTTGCTGGTATTCAATGATGAAAGATTGGAGTCAAACCAATTCTTCACTTTTTTTATGCTTGTACTATTATAAATAAATATATTATAATGAATAAAAAATAAAAAGATGTTTTTATAAGACTTACTCACATATTGCATTCTTATTTATCTACATCAGGGGTCTCCAAACTTTGAAGCCTTCGGGCCATAATGATTTTTTGAGTTTGTTCCAAGGGCCAATTTCTTCTCTTAACTATATTTCTAGGCTAGGATAGTCGCAAAGTGCGTGACCTAAGCAAACTTACGCTTTTTTGCATTTCAATTATTATTGTGTATTGTGACACTTAACGACATCTAGTGGCGAATAGTGGTACTATGTACTATCTTTTTCAGCTACCCGCTAGGTGGCATTAGGCGTAATTAAATATTTGGAATTATCGCGTTGATTCGAGAAAGTTCTGGTTCTAGCTAGTGTATTCCGATCACCTCGAGATGGCAGTAATAATTGCATATAAAAAGGCTAGCGGCGCAACTGCGAGTTAGTCTGCGTAGGAAAGGCGAAGGAAGCGAAATTGTCTATTGTGAAATAAAGTAACACCCGTCAATAAAAGTATTTTGATTTGACTTATTGTTTTTATGTGTGATTTGTTAGTATGGAAAAGAAGCGAAAAATCGACAGTGAATGCAGAACGTTCCAAGAAAAATGAAACTTGCAGTATTTTGTGATTGAGTTCAGTAATAAGGCGCTATGTTTAATTTGTAATGATACCATAGCTGTTCTCAAAGACCATAACATTAAACGACACTATGAATCGAAACATGTTCAAAGTTACTCCAAGTATACAGGAAGTTTGTGGAAGGAAAAATTTGAAGCTTTGAAACGCGGACTCAAATCGCAGCAATCTTTGTTTACCAAAGCGAATACTGAACAAGAGTCTGCAACTCGCGCCAGCTTTCGTGTGGCTCTTGAAATCGGAAAACGTGGCAAACCATTCACCGATGGAGAAATGATAAAAGAATGCTTGATTGCAGTAGCCGATGAAATATGCCCCGAAAAGGTAAATTTATTCAAAAGTGTCAGTTTGTCAGCAAACACCGTGGCTCGGAGGGTGCAAGACGTCGCAGAAAATATATCATCTCAACTGTCTGACAAAAATGGACATCATGAGTGGTTTTCTCTAGCATTGGATGAGTCAACGGATGTGTCAGATACTGCTCAGGTGTTGATTTTTATTCGCGGAGTAGATAAAAGCTATGAAATGTATGAAGAACTTCTTGATATTGATAGTAATCACGGATGACAACTGGGGCAGATATTTTTAAGGGAGTTGAAAATGCCATCAATAAAAAGAACCTTCGATGGAGAAATTTGAAATCTATAACAACTGATGGAGGCAAAAATATGTATGGTAAAAATAAAGGAGTGGTTGCACTTGTGTCAAAGGCTGTACAAAATGATGGTGGTTCAAAACCATTAGTCTTACATTGTATCATTCATCAACAGTCCTTGTGCGGAAAATGTTTGGATATGTCTGAAGTTCTAAAACCAGTCATATCAGTTGTTAACTTCATCAGATTCACTGGGCTGAATCACCGACAATTCCGCGAGTTTATTCAACAGATTGGAGAAAATGATTTACCATATCATACTACCGTACGCTGGTTTAATTGCGGAAAAGTCCTTAAGCGCTTTTTTGAACTTCGAGCAGAGATCGAAATTTTTCTAAATGAGAAGCAGCGTCCTATTGCCGATTTAGAAAAAAGTGAATGGATGTGGAAGTTAGCCTTCTATGTCGATTTGACAAATCATATGAATGAACTGAATTTGAGATTGCAAGGAGAAAATCAACTTCTCCCTGATTTATACATTAATATCAAATCCTTCAGGCAGAAAATAATAGTATTTCAATCGCAATTACGTAAAAAATGTTTCCCACATTTTGAAACATGTGAAATATTCAGCCACACTACAGAGACTGAATTTCCCATCAATTTTGCAATCGAAACTTTGAGTGCTTTGAAGATAAATTTTGATACTCGTTTTTCAGATCTTGATGTCATTGCCAATGAAATTAAGCTTTTTCAAAATCCTTTTGATTCTGACATTGAAACCCTGGCTCCGGAAGTCCAAATGGAAATTATTGATTTACGGTGCAGTGATATGCTCAAGAACAAACATCAAAATTCATCTTTGTTGGAATTTTATAAGAGTCTCCCACTGGAACAATTTGCATAAATTTGCTCGTGGGTTGTTTTCTGTTTTTGGTACTACTTACTTGTGTGAGAAAACGTTTTCCAAGATGAAGTACACAAAGAATGTTTACAGATCTCAATTAACCGATGAGCATCTTAAATCTCTTTTGATAATTGGTACAAGTAAAATTGATCCACAACTACAAAGTATTGTCGGTGGAAAATCACAATTACATAAATCTCATTATTGTTTTTGTTTTACTGTGATTCATTTCAATTATTTGTTAGTTATTAATATGCTTAAACTTAGATACTTAAGTTAAGTTTTCTTTGTCATCATTTCTGTCGTTAAGTTTTACCTTGTAAGTAAATAAAACCGAATAATTATCATTCTGTGTTTTCTTCTTCAACTTATCACGGCAATAGTAACAACAATTAGGTAATCATTGGCTGTCGCGGGCCAGATTGATGACAGTAAATCTTTGGCTGTCGCGGGCCGGATTGATGACACTGGCGGGCCGGATTTGGCCCGCGGGTCGTAGTTTGGAGACCCCTGATCTAGGGGGATATCAGGCATATTACACTTGAATGCTAATATATTTGTTTTGCTGGTATTCAATGTTGAAAGATTGGAATCAAACCAATTCTTCACTTTTTTGATGCTTGTACTATTATAAATAAATATATTATAATGAACAAAAATAAAAAGAGGTTTTTATAAGACTTACTCACATATTGCTTTCTTATTTATCTACATGAATAAATCTTCCTATAAGCTTTTATATAATACTAGTACTATGTTGCTGTATCGCTGCTGTTCCATTGTTTTGACAGAATCATAATCAACGAACTTAGGCGTGCGCAGCGTTATAGAACAGTGCTTTCAAAAAATGGTTCTACAGCGCCATCTAGTGGCGAAGTTACAGAAAAATTGATAGCCTAAAAACCTTCTCTATGAACAATTACTTATGCATGTCAAGTTTCATCACGGTCGGCTGAGCGATGTAGAAGTTTATCACTTACCAACCAACCAACAAACATCCCTTTTTATATATATGACAAGTACTATGTTGCTGTATCACTGCTGTTCCAATATTTTGACAGAATCAGAATCAACGAACTTAGGCGTGCGCAGCGTTATAGAACAGTGATTTCAAAAAATTGTTCTACAGTGCCATCTAGTGGCGAGTTACAAAAAAAATGATAGCCTAAAAACCTTCTCTATGAAAAATTACTCATCCATTTTTATATAGTAGATATATAAAAATGGATGTTTGTTGGTTGGTTGGTAAGTGATAAACTACATCGCTCAGCCGATTGTGATGAAACTTGACGTGTATAAGTAATTTTTCATAGAGAAGGTTTTTACGCTATAAATTTTTCTGTAACTCGCCACTAGATGGCGCTGTAGAACAATTTTTTTTGAAAGCACTGTTCTATAACGCTGCGCACACCTAAGTTCGTTGATTCTGATTCTGTCAAAACATTGGAACAGCAGCGATACATCAACATAGTACTAGTATGATATATTTTGTTATGTTGAACAATTGTAGGTTTCTAGAGCATGTAAAAAGCATGATTTTAAAAATAAATGTTTTTCACAAATATTTTATTTTTTAATTATGACTGGATATATTCCTCAGTTCATATTTCTCAGAAAGATGATTTTATGTTATAAATATAAATTTTTACCTCATGTTTAGGACTTTTTATAGACTACAACCTCAGATTTGTTCATCAAATCAATACTCTCATTCAAAGGTCGTACGGTATTCTGAAACATCTGTATTCAAACAGACACTATCTTTGTAGGTCTCCCAAAATTACCCTTTCAGACGTTCTGATTCTATCTATGTTCAATTATTTCGATGTCGTTTATGGCCCTTGTATCGATTCCATAACTTCTGCAACAATTTAGAAAGTACAGAACGCCTGCATTAGACTGATAGTTAGCTTGAATTACATAGATCATCAATCAATTAAATTGTTTGAAAATGCAAAACAGAAAAGAATTGCATTTCGCCTGTTTCATTCACAAACTGATAAAAAAAATAACAACCCACTTATTTGGTGAAGAAACTCTTTCCCAGACATCAGATACATTCAAGAAACCTTAGATTTAACAATAATTTTGACATTCCGAATCATAACAGCACTATCTATGAACGATCCTTCACGTATCATGCTGTAATAATGTATAATTCATTCAGTGAATCTTTGAAAAATTCATCACTACCGCTATTCAAAAGTAAACTTAAAACTGAATTGATCAGTCAACAGTGATCCAGACATAAACATTTATATTTCATTTTACCATTGTCCTGAAACTGGCATTTATTTTTTGTAACGTTTCTTTTTTTTTCAAACGTGGTTGAGTGGAAGAATAGCGCTTTGCTAAACTCCTCCACGTAAAATAAAGACCATGTATTATTATTATTATTATTGTTACATTGGGAATGTTCGACATACTGGAAGATTCAAATTGCCAGATACCATCATTCATACTCATAAAATTTGCTTAACAAGCATGATACCAAATGCAGGAATGTTTTTTAAATTTCAAATTCACTTTTCAGGAAGTCAAAAGCGAAAGAAATCAGATGAAGAAGATTTAGACGATCGTTTGGAAGATGAAGATTATGACTTACTTGAAGAGAATTTGGGTGTCAAAGTTGTGAGACGTAAATTCAAACGTCTACGTCGTTTTGATGATAATGAGAGTGAAGGAGAAGAGGAACAAAATGCTGATCAAGATCGAGATCAAATTGCCATGGATATATTCTCAGAAGATGTGAGTGTTTTTTTATTTGTCATAGACAAGTAGTGAATACATTCAATAATTTTGAGGAAAACGATAGTTAATGAGTTTTACTTTATATTTGTATTTCAAATAAATTTCTATTTAGTTTCTTCAATATTTCAATAACATTTTTAGATGAGTTTGAAGTATATTTTTCCTTATCTGTTTTGCTTATCTAAAGGAAAGAGAAGATCTAGCGAGAAAGGTAATTAAGATGAGGCTGTTGGAATTGTGTTTGCTTTGTCAGATCTCTCCTCGACACAGTCTTCGGACATGGGAGGTTTCTTCCCCACTTGGGGCTTTTTTCACGAGATGGAGTTGTTACTAGTTAACAATCTTTCTTTTATACAATGGTTTCATACATTCAGTTGAGCTGTGTTGAAATTAATCGAGTCCCAAACACTTTGCTGTTTGAATCGGATCTTTCCTGCCCTGATGAGAGGTTGTACTTAAAAACCTGTCTGTAGGTGATATACTCGAATAATTTCAGCATAATTCTGCTACTGCTGTCGCATATAATTCAATACCCGGCGTGGTATTAGCCTGGAAAGTAGTTGTTTTCTGGCAGACATTTACCAGAACCTATGGTGTAGGCAGTTGGCAGAGATGAATATTTCGAGATTTTATTCCGAAATATTTATTTTCTAGGTGTTCTAAGTTCAATTAATCCAGTTTACAGTTTTTATTTACTGTAAACATCCACTGCCATCATTTTTGGTTGAAAGAAAACATAAAAGATTACTGAACTTCACTCATTTGGAAACCCTGTCCGTCTACATTCTTTAACAAATTTTTGCCTTGCCTTTGCTTTTCTGCCTTACATTGAATGGCGTCTGGTAGTTTTTATGAAGATTTTATTGGTTACCGTTTAAAAATGTTCTGATATTTATGTGTTTCAAACTGAAATTTCATCATGGGATACTCCTAGTTTCAGTAACAATTTTTTTAAATGGTTTTTTGAGCTCTCTTGCTGTCACACATTTCAAAATTCTTACTACATCACTTGACTCTGTTCAGCAATCTAGAATTTCATCGAAATCAGTTCATCAATACTAAAGCTAAAGAAAGTTTGAAAAATATATTGGAATGGCTTACAATTACTGCATCAGATTTACTTCACTTGTAACTTTTTTAATGATGAATATGTTACAGAGATAAAATGTTCGATAACTAATTCGAACTCCAGTCAACCACTGCTTCTCAGTTGCAGGCATCATAGTCAAATACACTGAACAATATTTGATTATCCACACATAAATATCAGCTCTGTGAAAATTAATAATTAATTATTGCATTATTTTATGGTCTGTGTTATATAATGCATGTCTACATATATGTTGGGTTAGGTTTAGAGTAAATTAAGTTTGACTGTCTGTGTATACCCGGGATAAATGAATTGAATAATAAAATATCTTTCTGTAGGATGATGAACGAAGATCGGAGCGTAGCCATAGGGCCCCTGAACCTGAAGCATTTGGAGATGAAGAAGATGAAGGAGAATACTCTGATGCCGACGACTTCATTGTGGACGATGAGGGTAGGCCTATAGCCGAGAAGAAAAGGAAAAAAAAGCCCATTTTCAGCGATGCGGCTCTTCAAGAAGCCCAGGAAACTTTTGGTGTTGACTTTGATTATGATGAATTTTCCAAATATGATCAAGATGAGTATGATGAGTCTGAAGAAGATGAGGAAGACGAGTATGAGGAAGATGACGAAGGAGAAAGAAGGTAATTTTTATTTTCGTTTATTGCGATTCCTGAATTTCACTATTAATTAAAAACTCAATTTTAATTTCACACATAAATCTATTGTTCAGGAGGAGATCTAAGAAAGCTGCTAAGAAGAAGCCTACTAAAAAATCAATCTTCGAAGTCTACGAACCTAGTGAACTCAAAAGGGGCTTCTTTACTGACCTTGACAATGAAATCCGAAACACAGATATTCCAGAACGAATGCAACTACGAGACGTCCCAGTTACGTCTGTTCCTGACGACTCTTCTGAACTCGACGATGAGGCCGAATGGATCTACAAACAAGCGTTTTGTAAACCGTCAGTATCCAATATGGACGCGAACTTATCTCCTGAAGCTCGAGATAAAATGAAAAAAGGGCCGCAAACAATCGTCAAGATCAGGAAGGCGTTGGATTTCATCAGAAATCAGCAGCTGGAAGTTCCTTTTATCGCTTTCTACAGGAAGGAGTATGTTCAACCGGAACTGAATATCAATGATCTTTGGAAAGTTTATAGATTTGATGCAAAGGTAATAACATTTATTTGGAAATAGGATGCATTCCTAATATACAATAACAAAATTATAAGTAACAAATAATTAATTTGTATTCAAAAAATCATGACTTATCATCTTATTTGTAATAAATTCAGTTACATTTTTTAGAAATATGTTACAGTAGCTCAGTCCTAAACCTTTTAAGATTGAAGCTGATTTAATCGAATGGGCAATTTGTTGTACGTATCAAAAACTTTGACATATACTGAGTTCATACTGTTTTTGGTATTAGTTCTATGTATATGTATGTCAATATTATGTCTATTGTCTGTTCAGAAATGAGAGAGACTGCAGCAGTATATCTATATATATTTTAGTGCCATAGGCATTCAAATTATTTACTCTCAACGAATTGAATAAATGAATTTATAAGACGAAAATACAATATTTATTCTTGAAAAATATCATTCATAACAAACGAAATAAAAAATCTACTATGACAAATGTTGAAATATGTCCAGTAGTAACCAAGACATTCTCCAACAAATAGGTATTTAGTTGAAGGGGATTGAAAAAACATTGTTTTTTTGAAGGCGGTATAAATAGATATTCCTTTGAATTATACTGTCAACAGACACATCGCACCCATCAATAAGACCAACTTTTTAGCGGGGTTATTCGTGATATTCTTCAGTTTACTTTGAGAGCGCGTTGAATAAACAGCTATACAATATGGAAGCTAGTTGTTCTGGAATCGTGAAGCGTCCGAAATTATCAACATTAAATATAAATGAAAAAACAATTGTTATGAATGTATATAATTTTCTAAGAATACAATATCCGCCCGAAATAAAAAATAAGGAGGAAGTAGTGCAAAAATGCGCGAGTATGACCGGTGTCAATAGATCGACAATTTTTAGAATTCTCAAGGAACTTAAGGAAAACAACAAATTATTTGAACCGAAAGTATCCACTGGTGGAAAGTGTCTGGTTATCGATGAAGAAGTCAAGAATTCTATTAGGAGAACAGTATACGGAACAGATGCATATCTTACTTTCCTTATTATATCTGATGTGTCCAATCTGTTTTGAATTTCTTGCAATTCTTCAGCATACCATTTCAACAATTTCGTTTTAACTTAATGTGTTAATTCTTATATAGGATATCATGATTCAAACATTGCCAGAAATTCCTTTTGAAAGCATGTTAATGCTGCAGAGAGATCTAGAATTTCAAGAAATATCTTTCAGTCCAATTCTAATAATTTCTTTTTGCTATTTTTAGAAATTTGTCTTGCTGTCACTTTGTTGTTTTTTATTCATTATTCATTCTTTTGGTTCACTATTTGGGTGATCTTTTCAGAATTTTCTGATTTATTCGGCCGTTACTTGTTGAAAATCCATAGTAATTTTAAAAACTACACCTCACGATTTGATCTCCACAAACTTTATTTGAAAAAATATATTCACATGTTTCTCTAGCACAGTAGCTTTCTCCTGATCAAATTGTAGTTTTTGAAATTACTTTTCCGAATTTATATTTATGAATGTACATCGAACAAGATCTACATGTTACATGTGATGGATTATAACAATAATTATTTTACAGTGGTGTCAACTGAAAACACGTAAAGAAAACATGCTGAGACTATTCGAGAAAATGAGATCATATCAATTGGACATACTAATGAAAGATCCCGACGCTCCCATACCTGATAACGTGCGAGTTATGAAAGATTCGGATATAGAGCAGTTGAAGAATGTGCAAACCCCTGAAGAACTCAATGACGTGCACAATCATTTCATTCTTTATTACGCTGCTGACTTGCCTGCCATGCATGCGGCTTGGAGGATCAAGGATAAAGAAGAGAAAAAACGGGCCAAAAGGGAAGCCAGGATGAAGCTCATTGCTGAAAGCGAGGAAGGAGCAGACATTCCCGAAGAGGTAGAAGAAGTTGAGGATGATGAGCCGGAACCTGAGACTTTGAAGTATGCAAATAGATCTGGCAGTTACTCATTGTGTGTAAAGGCGGGATTGGACGGTTTAACGAAGAAATTTGGTTTAACACCTGAACATTTTGCGGAAAATCTACGAGACAATTATCAGAGGCACGAAGTAGATCAAGAACACGTGGAACCGCTCGAAATTGCGAAAGAATTCATATCTCCCAAATTCTCAACAGTTGAAGAAGTCCTCCAAGCGGCCAAGTATATGGTTGCTCTGCAAATTGCTAGAGAGCCTTTGGTTCGAAAGTGTGTGAGAGAAACTTTTTACGAAAGGGCAAAAATGAATGTCGTACCAACTAAGAAAGGTCAGAAGGAAATTGACGAGTCCCACAACTGTTACAGCATGAAATATGTCAAGAACAAACCTGTTAGAGACTTGACCGGCGATCAGTTCCTGAAACTTTGCCTTGCAGAAGAAGAACATCTGCTGACCATTTCCATAAATGAAACGATTGAAGGTAATACCAGTGGATCATACATTGATGAAGTTAAGCAACTGTATATCAAGGTAAGAATATTTAGGGTGACTTTTTAGTGTATGATAAAAGTTTGTTACGGAGTATGCATATCAGAGAAACAAATTATCACTGGTAATTGAAAATCAAATTCCAAAGTCCAAGATAGTTTCCATACTGAATGTTGGTTTTGTCACTAAATTCAAAACAATTGTTTCAATATTATTTTTTATGAAGATCTTTTTTTTTAAACTGTTCCTACCACTAATATCTCGAAGGTGGGCAAGACAAGGTTAGAATTGGGCGAAAGTTACCTTTTTTGGGGGACAATATAAATCTGTTTTCAGATCATGACTATCAATGGCAATTTTCATTTTATTCACAAAAAATAAAATTCACCAATTTCATTGGTTCGCTCAACCGCTTCCATTTCGAATAAAGAGGTAGAGAACTTTTTTGTTGTGTGTTTTCATGTTTGTTATGATCCAGTATGAACCAGCGTTCCATTTATTTATTTACGGCAATGCCTATTTTTTATAAGATAATTAACAAGTTCACACATATGTATTTGACAGTAATATAAGCTAGGTTTAAGGAAAAAATATAAAAAATGAAATAAAATAAAAAAATTGTAAAAATAATGAATTACAATCTTTTCAGTCTTTTTAAATGTTTTCAAAGAAGAATTAAAGAATTCTAAATCTACATTGTATGTATTTGCAATTCTCAAAATTCTACCTACAGATTCGTTCCGGCCATAGTTGGTGCGACAAAAGGGTACTTTGAAGATATCTGAATTTCTTGTTCTCCTTGGATTCACATTTGAAGTTATAAGTTCGACAAGTTCCGGGGAATTGATGCTACCATTGATTATTTTATGAATTAGTGTAAGGTCTGCTTCTAATCTTCTATGAGCCAGAGTATTCAAGTTAAGAATGTCCAATATAATTTTATAGTCATATTCACCAATATGATATCCCAGTTTATATGCAGAGTACCTTAAAAACTTATTTTGAACACTTTCAAGCATATCAATATCCACATGATATGAAGGGCACCAAATTGTGGAATTGTATTCGATTATTGATCTAACAAAAGGTTGGCAGTGCAAACTATGCAATTCGGAATCTGCGAGACACTGTCTCTACAGAAGTTATAAAACTCATGTATCATGGACTGGTACAATCAAGATACAGTATGGATTGATCTTCTGGGGTAACTCTGCATATACTGACCGCATTTTTAAGGTTCAGAAAAGAGTCATTCGCTGTATGGACCAGTCTCGTCCACTGGACTCTTGTAAACCACTGTTTAAAAAATTCAACATCCTACCATTGCCGTGCTTATACATATTACAGCTAGTGTTATTTATCTATGATAATAAACACCTATATCCAAAAAACTCTGATATACATAATTACGCTACTCGGGGTGAACATACTTTATACCACCCCTACTCTCGCTTGAGTGTGAGTCAAAATTCCCCAAAATACTTGGGTATTAAATGTTTCAATAAAATAACAACTTTTATAGGGATCAATAAAAGTAGAACTGTAATGAGGAATGAACTATATGATTTCTTGTTGGATAACTGCTTCTACAGTATGGATGAATTTCTTGCTTTTAGTGCTTAGATAAATGACTTAGTTTATTTTATACATGTAGTCTTCTCTTTTAAGTTTGTTCAAGATCAAACATTTTTGTTTTGCTTTTAGCGTTTTACTTTTGACTAGTCCAATAAGTTTTCTCACGTATTGAGTCTTGTAATTATGTATGTGTGAAAATTTTAGTGATGAATAAAACTATTTCTTTCTTTCTATTGTCGTGTCACGAAGTGTTCTGGCAATGCATTGAATTTATTGGAGCCTCTGGAGACACCCTACATTTTGTTTTATAAGAGAGGGGACATTGTTAGATCAAGATCTTCAGATGATGTGGTGCTGCAGGTTTTTCTGGGTTTTCCTGTAGCTGAAAAAGCAAATGCGCTACTAGAATCAATGAAGTCGCCCCGGAGCGCCAATTGATTTTTATTGTTGTTTTTATTCAATTTTTATCGTTATTACAATTTTATCAAACAATTTACAATTGAACAATATATGATTTTTATTGAAGTGAGAGATAATTCATTTGCAGATCTAAGAATGAAACCTAACATTTTTAACGCTTAAGTAATATTTGCAATATGGGGTTTAAATGACATTTTTGGATCGAGAGTGATTCCTAAATCTCTGATTGTGTTTGTTGTTTTCAGTTCTGATTGATTGATTTTGTATGGCCAGTTTATGAGATTTTTGTTTAAAAAAAAAAAATTGACATTTGTCTATATTTAATTGCAGTAGATTTATATCACACCAGCAAACAAAGTTTGATAAATCGTACTTTAATAATTTTGTATCAGTTGAGTCATGAATAACTTTAAACATCTTCAGGTCATCAGCAAACAAAAGAAATTCACTGTAAAGAATAACATCTTTCAAGTCATTGACAAATAAGTTGAAAAGCAATGGCCCTAAATGAGAACCCTGTGGTACACCCGATGAAAATTAGATTTCATCAATAATTTTTTTTCAATACGAACGTCTAGTATTTTCATCAATTTGATGAAAAAAGCTAGACGATCATGTTAAATGCAGATATTTTTTGTGTTTTCATTTCTTACTCCATTTTTTTTAAGTGAAACTTTGTCAAGTGTCCATTTTTTGGCGTACTTTGGCAATTAGTTATTAGTGGTTGTACCACTAACAACTCTAATCAATATATGCCTGAAAACATCAACTGTACCATAAATATGGAACATGTTGAAAGTCTGCCCAATTTTCAAAAAAGGAGATAAAAGTGAGATAAAAAATTACAGATCAATTTCTATCATATGCAACTTTTGTAAAGTGTTGCTTCTTGAGAAGACAATTTACTGTCATGTTAGCAACATTATTAGCCCCCAATCAACACGGTTTCATGAAAGGACGTTCAACCATCACCAATCTTGTACAATCACTCAATGTATTGCGGAGGGTATTGATTGTCAGTCTCAAACTGATCTCATCTACACTGATTTTTGTAAAGCGTTCGACAGACTTGACCATGGTATCCTACTCAACAAGCTTTCGACTTTTGAGTTATCCAATTTACTCTCTTCAAATCGTATTTTTACAACTGTAAGCAGTATGTCCAACTCAATGACCTCAAGCCTGTAGAATATGTAGCAACATCTGGTGTACCACAAGGATGAAACTTAGGTCCCCTACTTTTCAATATGTTCATCAACGATATCGGAGCTGAGATTGATGTCAATTTCCTTTTATACACAGATGACTTGAAACTCTGTTACAATATAATTTGTAAAATCGTGTTGCTACATGGTATCACAAGAATAATCTATCTCTCAACATATCCAAATTCAATGTAATGTCTTACTCACTCAAAAAGAATCCGACATTACATATCTATGTCATAAACAATCAAGTTCTGGAGCATCCTGACACACTCACCGATCTAGGTGTTACTTTTGATTCATTCGTCTCTTTCAATAAACATATTGACACTACTCCGACAGCTGCTTATCACATGTGTGGATTCTTAGTTAGAAATACAAAAGACTTTGAAACAGCTTCAACATTCAAATTACTTTATTTCACTTTTGTTCAATCTAGGCTGGAATATGCATCTGTTGTGTGGAGTCCCCACTATCAGGTTCATATAAATCAACTAGAAGCTCTACAGAGGCGCCTTTTAAAATATGTGTCATTCAAATTTGAAGGCACATATCCTACTGTAGGAATACCCTATTATGAATTGCTTGAAACTCACAATTTTTGTAGTCTCGAGGTAAGGCGTAAATATTATTCATTTCTTTTTTTTAATCAAAATCATAAACAATATCATTACCTGCTCTCAATTGTTACATATGATAAATTTTTGGGTTCCTAGACGGTCATCTGAATTTTTTTTTATATAGATTCACAAATTATATTATGTAAGTACATATTTGTAAATGCCACTGTTTCTCCTTATTCTGTGTATGAATAAATAAATAAATTATTTAGATTACCAGAATGTTGATTGAATTTCTGAAACCACTTTGCAATTTTTTTTCAGGACGAATTCAGCAAGAACGTACAAGATTGGAATGCTCTCAGAATGGAATGTGTAGAGAGAGCTTTAACAAAAAGTGTTTTCCCAGATTTGAAAGCAGAACTAAAGAGAGTGCTGCTATCCGAAGCGAAGGAATGTGTACTGAGAGCTTGTTGTAGAAAATTATACAATTGGATAAAGGTATAGAATAGAATAGAATAGAATATCCTTTATTCGCCATAAAAAAATACAATAGTATTATAAGGTTTTGTCAAATATCATATACCATAAGAATATCATAAAAACACTAAATGAATAAATAAAAAATAAACAAATAAGGAAATGAGATGTGAACAATTTCAATATAAATATCACTGTCTACGTATATTGTAAATTCAAAATATTAGTTGGTGTTGAAGTCAAATGATAAAAATTCGTCGATACTATAAAAAGCGTTTTCCAGGCAGATATTCTTCATATAATTTGTAAACGAGGCTGTATTTAAGTTTTTTATATCTTCTGGTAGTTTGTTAAATAAAATAGGACCATAATAATTTTTCGAAAAACGGCAGTGATTTAGTCTTGTAAATTCAATTTTAATCTGTTGTGCTTGTCTGGTGTTATGTGAATGATAATCGTTTTGATTCAGGTATAAGTGAGGATTTTTTTTTACATAATTTATACATGAATAGACGTAAAGAGAAGGTAATGTAAATAATTTATTATTAATAAATGTTGTTTTAACGTCTTCTTGATATCCCAGTTTGAAGATAACTCGCAAAACTTTTCTTTGCAGTCCAAACACTCTTTTTGCATGAGGCGAGTGCCCCCAGAGTACTAGACCATAAGATACATGGGACATAAAAAGTGAATGATAAGCAGTGATAATGGTTTCAATAGATGAGATGCCCATTAAACTTCTTATAATATAAATGCTCGTTGCCAATTTTTTGCAAATAAAATCTACATGTTTTTCCCAAGAGAGCTTTGGATCCATTTGGAATCCAAGAAATTTAATCGATTCATTTTGGTCTATAGGCAGTTGTTTGTGTGTAAAAAAGTAATGTTGCGTTTTATTTGTATTCAATTTTAATTTATTATTTGTCAGCCATCTATTAGCATTCGATTCTGCTACTTTCATTTCTTTAACTATAGCCTCGTAATTTGTGTTTTGGAGCGTTAATGACGTGTCGTCAGCAAATTGCGTAATCTCAGAGTCATCTTCAGTTTTGAAATCAATCACATAAATCAAGTATAGAACTGGTCCCAAAACCGAACCTTGGTAGACTCCGTTTTTTATTTCTTTGGTATCAGATGCCTTATTATTCAAAAAAACGTATTGTCTGTGTTCCGATAGGTATGATCTAACAAGGTTAATTGAGTTTTCCTCAAATTTGAACCTCTCCAATTTTTTAAGCAGAATTTCATGTGACACACAATCGAATGCCGCCTGAAGATCGCAGAACACTGTTCCTGTGTGGACACATTTCTGAAATCCTACGACGATTTTATCTACCAGCTGCATTACAGCGTCCGTGGTTGATTTTCCGTTCCGGAAACCGTATTGGTAATCTGGAATGATGTTATGTACCTCAAGGTGTTCTACTAACTGCAATTTCAGAGCTGCTTCAAATATTTTGCCGATTACGGGAAGTATTGAGATGGGTCTCAGTTTACATAATTCTTCGGCATTTTTTTCTTTCGGTATTGGGATCACTTTAGTAATTTTAAGGCAATCAGGAAAAATTCCTGATTTTATTGCTTCGTTTATCAACTTTGTTAAGGGTGAGATTATGATATTTTTGATTATTTTCATTAAAAAGATATTTAGTTCATAATGGTCAGCACTAGTTTTATTTTTCATTTTATTTATTATATTTCTAGTTTCATTAAAGGTTACTTCCCTAAATTTAAAGTTTGGGAAACAGCTAAAATTTCCTGGCAATGGAGAGGTTACATGTGATTGGGTTTGTACTATACTGTGATATATATCGTCTGCTTTGTTAATGAAGAAGTCATTTATCTCATTTTCGTTTAGTTTGATTTCTGTCTGTTTTTTTGTTTTGCCCCTCTCTTCATTTATTATATCCCAACACGTTTTATTAATATTATTCGAATCCTTTATTTTCCTGTTATTAAACTCTCTTTTTGTAATATTCAGTTTTTGTTTGTATTCTTTTTGATATTCTTTTTTTAGATTTTTTATATGCATATCATTAGAAATTTGGCATAGTTCTGTATATTTTTTTATACTCATTAATTTGCAAAGTGTGTTCTGGTAGTACCTCATTGATTACCCTGACCATAAATGAGAGAAATGTACAAGTGAATCTTTGGCAAACAAGTGAATTAAACATCTTTCAGCATTCACCACTGTATTATCGACATATGATAACAATCAGAGAAGCCTAAGGACACTTCCTTGTGGTACACCTTGATCATTTCTGATTTTTGCTGATAGCCCATTTTTTATTCAAGGCCCTTGGTTTTTTCGTCAAGGTAATCAACCAGCCACACCAGAGCGTCTTCTACAATACCAACATTTTCTGTTTTTTTTTTATTACTTTTTATCAGTTCAAATGCACTTCGGATAAAAAATCTATGTGAAAGTAGTAATAAAAACAGTGGATCCTCTATTTTTAGATTGCTCCATACACAATAACATTTTCCGAAGAAGACGAGGATGACTGGGACACTTCCAAAGGAATCAGAACTATGGGCCTTGCCTATGTTCCGGATTATACCGTGTCAGCTTTCGCTTGCATTGCTGCTCCAGACGGAGAAATAACCGATTATTTGAGGCTCCCCCATATGCTAAAAAGGAAAAATAGTTACAGGAATGAAGAGAAGTTGCTGAAGGAGTCCGACTTGCAAGCAGTTAAGAACTTTATCTACACCAAAAAACCTCACGTGATCGCCATCGGCGGAGAATCTAGGGAGGCACTGATGATCGCCGAGGACCTACGAGGGGTTATAAATGAGTTGGTGGAATCAGACCAGTTCCCCCAGATAAAGGTTGAGATTGTGGACAATGAGCTGGCGCAGGTGTACGCCAACTCTAATAAGGGACAAGCAGATTTCAGAGACTACCCAGAACTTCTGAGGCAGGCTGTATCAGTGGCCAGGAAAATGCAAGATCCTCTCGTTGAGTACTCCCAGCTTTTCAATGCGGATCAGGAAATTTTGAGTTTGAGGTTCAGTCCCCTACAGGAATCTCTCCCAAAAGAAGAATTGCTCGAAGCGTTATGTTTGGAATTTGTCAACAGAACAAACGAAGTGGGCGTAGATGTCAATCTGGCCGTTCAACAAGCCCACAAAAGTAATCTGGTTCAATTCATCTGCGGTCTCGGACCGCGTAAAGGCCAAGCTTTATTGCGAGTTTTGAAACAAACCAATCAGCGACTGGAAAATAGAACGCAGCTTGTTACATCGTGCCACATGGGTCCGAAGGTTTTCATAAACTGTTCAGGATTCATAAAGATAGACACGAGTAGTTTGGGAGACAGTACAGAGGCTTACGTGGAAATACTGGATGGGTCTCGCGTTCATCCAGAAACATACGAATGGGCCAGGAAAATGGCAGTGGACGCCTTAGAATATGATGATGATGAGGGAGCGAACCCTGCCGGAGCCTTGGAGGAGATCCTTGAGGCGCCTGAAAGGTTAAAAGATTTGGATCTTGATGCTTTTGCAGAGGAGTTAGAGAGGCAAGGATTTGGTAATAAGAGCATCACCCTGTATGACATAAGGGCGGAATTGAACTGCAGATACAAAGATTTGAGGCAACCGTTTCGTTCAGCTAATCCTGAGGAGTTGTTCGATATACTCACGAAGCAGACTCCCGAAACTTTCTATATAGGTAAAATGGTCACGGCTTCAGTTATCGGTATCGCTAGAAGAAAACCCAAACCGGATCAACTAGATCAAGCGAATCCTGTCAGAAATGATGAAACTGGCCTTTGGCAATGTCCTTTCTGTTTGAAGAATGATTTTCCTGAGTTGTCTGATGTATGGAATCATTTTGATGCTGGCTCTTGTCTAGGACAAGCGACTGGTGTAAGGTTAAGGCTTGATAACGGTGTATTAGGTTAGTAATTTTTTTTTACAACTTGAGACACTCGGTGTAAAACGTTTTTTTTTTTGTTATCAGGTTATATTTATATAAAAAATATCAGTGACAAACCAGTATCGAATCCTGAAGAAAGAGTTAAAGTAGGCCAACTTATTCATTGTAGAATACAAAAGATTGATGTAGAACGGTTCAGCGTTGACTGTACTTCAAAATCCAGTGATCTTTTGGATAAAAACCATGAATGGAGGTGAGTAGAAGTTCATATTTCGAAAATTAGAAAATAGTTTTCTTCTTTTGGACCTCGGGATTTTTGTCTCTGTAATAAATGTTTGGTATTTTTTCAATAATCTAGATCTAGAAGGAAATTCTTGATATTGAGTACAACAAGAAGAAATCATTGTTCATGAGAATCATTGTGAGATTATTTCAAATACAATTAAGAATTATTATTCTAAGGAATACAAAAACTTTACAATATTGACATTGCGACTTTCCCTTTAAGGCCCCCTCGAGATCCTTATTACGATCAAGAACAAGAAGATAAGGACAAAGGCATAGAAGCGGAGAGAAAAAAAGACTTACAACGTAAAACATACGTGAAGCGAATCATAGTTCATCCCGCCTTCCACAATATTTCCTATGCTGAAACAGAAAAATGCATGGCCAATATGGATCAAGGGGAAGTCATTATAAGGCCTTCAAGTAAAGGCTTCGACCATTTGACAATAACGTGGAAAGTGGCAGATGGTATTTACCAGCATATCGATGTCAAGGAAGAGGGTAAAGCAAATCCATTTTCATTGGGAAAATCACTGTTGATTGGTAAGGAGGAATTTGAAGATTTGGATGAAATAATAGCCAGACACATCACTCCAATGGCTTCATACGCAAGGGACTTGCTTTACTTTAGGTATCACAAAGACTTTGAAGGTGGGCAAAAAGATAAAGCGGAGGAGTTCTTGATCGAGGAGAAGAAGAAAAATTCTTCTAAAATTCACTATGTCATCAGCGCTGCTAAAAACTTCCCTGGCAAATTTTTGCTCTCTTATCTACCACGAAACAAAGTCATTCACGAATATGTAACGGTAACTCCAGAGGGATTCCGATACAGACAGCAAATGTTTGACTCGCTAAATTCTCTGTTCAAATGGTTCAAGGAGCACTTCAGGGATCCACCTCCCGGAGGACTTACTCCAGGTACTCCGCGGTCTTCTGGTCGCACGCCATATGGTAGCGGAACTCCATCATTTAGTAAGTGTCTTTGGTGATTTGTTTTGTTTATGTTCGAAGAAATTTTCAAAAAAAGAAATTATTCAATTTCGATTTCTTTTGTAGATATGAATACTGAAGCAATTCAACGAGTTGCTCAAAATCTTCCGAGCCACATGATGCAAACTTTGTCGGCTGTAGCCAACCAAACTCCTCATTATCCTCACACTCCTGGGGGAGCCTACGGTGCTGCCAATTATATCAATACAGTAAGTTTCAAAGTTTATTTATTTATGGCAATGACTATTTTTACAAAATAATTAAAAAGTTCACACATATGTATTTAACAGTAATCTAAGCTATATGATATACCAGTTTATATGCAGAATTGGTTTTACCAGGGTAAAAATTAATTTTTTGATTAGGAATAGCGGAATTCTATCAGGACCTGTAGACAATTTCCCAGGTAATGACATGACTAGATCGACTTGATTATTGAATCTCATTCAAAATATCTGATAGATACTGAAAGGTGGGTCTAGAATATGAGGTGCAGATCATTTTGCATTTCAGTTCACAAATTCATAAAGAAATCACTCCAACACAAATGGTTTGACATCTGAATATATTATTTATTTTCAATCTCGGATTGTATTGCTTCAAGAAGAATACTTTTGGATTTGATTAAATCAAACAGTTACAATCGAAAATGAATTATCAGCTCAAGGTTCTCTTCTGAGATCTATAATTCTTCTGCTATTTTAAGGGATTTGTTTAGATTAGAAACTAACGTGGCATAACCACACGAACAGTATATCATCCAAACTGAGTTCTTATTGTTTTGTTATAAAAACACCTCCGTAACTCAGTATCAGGTGAAGTCCTAAAACTACTATATTTTGGACTTGTACAACCAAATCTCTCATATGACCTTATATTTTGGGGTCAAGCACACAACTCTGGTAAACTCCTCACCACTTATTCGCTGTATGACTACTACGTTATGTAGGAACCGCTTTGTCAATATTACACGACATAGAGTTTTTATAAGTCATTGACTACAATCAATTCTAAATCTAAATAAATATTGGAATTCACAGTAATAAATATAAAATTTTCTCGACACTGATATTTGAATTCCAAATTTTAAAATTGATAAAGTTTATAAAATTTATTTCCATAGGTTCAATAATATTATACACAGTTCATTAACTAACATTGAAGAAATCTAAATTCAGAGCATTGTGAGTTTTCAGTTTTGCTTTAAACATGGTTATTGGAGCTTCTTTGAGCAAGTCTGGTAGAGAGTTGAATAATCTGATTCCAATAAGTTTTTTATTCGTAGAGGTTAATCTATTATTTGGAATAGCGATGTAGGATCTCATTCTAGTCAGATAATTGTGTGTATCTTCATTAAGTGTATACAAATGACTGCGTTTTTATGTAGAATAATTTATTGTAAATAATAGCTGATGGAAGTGTCAATATTTTAAACTTGATGAACCATGGTTTATAACTTTCAATCTGGGTTATAACAGCTCATTTCTAGATAATAAATATTGTCTGAGTGTAGAAAGAATGGCCCCAGTTAATTAGACCGTAAGTCATAATACAGTGAAACATTCCATGATAAGCAGAGATGGCTGCCTCCGAGTTCACTAGCGATTTCATCCTTCTAATTGCAAGTATTATGGCTCTTGATAACTTGCTTATCAGTTGATCTACATGAAGTTTCCAATTCGAATTGGGATTAATAATATGTCCTAGAAATTTTACGCTCTGAGTGGCAGTATGCTTGGTATTGAAGACAAGTGTCTTGAGTTTTGTGTGTGTTTAAACTTAGTTCATTCGCCAGGAACAACTCAGTAGCTTGATTGATGATCGATCCTATCATGTCATCGATTCTTGTAGAGTAATTTTTGATTCTGGTTGCGAAAGGAGCATCATCAGCAAACCAGGTTGTTAATGCATTTATGTTTTTGGGTAGGTCATTTTTATGAATCAAAAACAATAGAGGTTCTAGAACGCTACCTTGTGGAACTCCTTTATGTATTGTCAGACTTGAACTGCTCTGATTATTGCAGTGAACTATTTGGGATCTATTTTGAAGGTAGGAGGTCATCAGTTTTATAGGAGAGTCAGAAAATCCGTAAAATCTCAACTTATCAATCAGTATAGTGTGATTGACACAGTCAAGTGCTTTACGGAGGACAACAAAAGCTGCCGGAGAGGGAGTTGCGGCTTCAAACCCGTCGGCTACAAACTCAACAAATCTTCTCACTGCTTCAGCTGTGGATTTTCCTTGCCTGAAACCATACTGATGTTCTGAGAAAAAACGGTTCTCCTCAATATAATCACTTATTATAAATCAGCTTCTCAGATAATGTTGCTAAAGTAGGTAGGAGAGCCATTCCACGGTAATTATTCAGATCCCCCCTGTCCCCTGATTTAAAGATTGGAATTATTTTCTCTATTTTTAGGTTTTCTGGAAACACATTATCACTCATTATAACACCACCTTGTCTATATATTTTTTCTACAATTGTACATATTATGAATAAAAATGATTGCTTGTACAACAGAATCTTTCCTGATGTTAAGAATTTAATTTCAAACAATCAACACGGTTTCTTTAGAAAAAGATCAACAATAACTAACTTAATGTGCTTCACACAATCAGTAAGTAATGCACTTAATAATAACCTACAAGTAGATACTGTCTACACAGATTTCTTGAAGGCGTTTGACAAGTTGGATCATAACATTCGTATCAATAAACTTCATCAATATGGATTCGACTCCCAACTCTTAAACCTTTTCCGCTCATACTTAACTGAACGTATCCTATTCGTAGATTATAGGGGTCACAAGTCGTTCCAATTTATTGCAACCAGTGGTGCCCCTCAAGGAAGCAATTTAGCACCTCTTTTATTCTCGCTCTTCATTAAGGACATAGGAAATACTCTCTCTAGCAATTTCTCAATTTCTGCAGATGATTTGAAAATCTTTCGGCCCATTACATCACAGGAGGACTGCTTAATCTTACAAAAAGACCTTGACTTTTTGTGCATTTGGTGTACTGAAAATAATCTTCCCCTCAATACAAACAAATGTAAATACTCAAAATACACCCTTAAACATAATGTTATTTCTCATGATTACTGCATAAATTACACACCTCTTCAAATAAGCACTCATCAAAAAGATCTTGGTGTCACATTTGACCTTAAACTGAGTTTCTCCATCCACTATGACACAATAACATGCTCAGCCAAACGGATGCTGGAGCTCATTTATCGTAACTGTAAGAACTTTCGTAGCAGAGACAGTTTTTTACCTCTTTTCAATGCATACGTCAAATCTCGGCTGGAATATGCCTCCCTTATATGGTCACCCATATACAATGTCCACATAAACAAAATCGAGTCTATACAAAGAGGCTTCATGAAATATATTACTTACAAGCTAGAAGGAGTTTACCCTGAACAAGGCATCGCCAACAGAATACTACTGAATAAATTTAATATATTATCCCTTCAAAACCGAAGAACCTACTACTCTATAATTTCAATTTATAAACTAGTTAATAATATGATTGACTGTCCCGAACTACTCTCCCACTATAATAATGACAGGATCAATCAATCCTTCTCAAGATTGTCAATAGGACAAGAAAATCCACATTATGTGGGAACAAAATTCTTTAACAAAATATCTGAGTTGGATTCAAAGGTAATTTAAAGACAATGTTGATTGAAAAAAGCTACTACTCACTACAATAGTTTTTTGATGAAAAATTTACAACATCCAACATATAAAAAATGTAATTATTTTGTTATATTTTATTTTGTTTGAAGTTTATGTGTATTTTTATAATAAAACACCCAACAATATAAAAAAATTAATTATACGAAATTGAAAACTCATGTAAAAGAATATATCTTGAAATAGATTGACAATTTCGTAGTTTCACATATTTTCATTTGTTTTTTTGTTTATTTTTATTTGTATTTGTGTTATTCTTAGTATGTTTTTTCCTTCTTTTTTGTATGTTACATTGTCCCTACTCTAAACATGTAATGTTTTTGGGGATTAATAAATTCATTCATCTATTAACGAAAGTTTCTCTATTCAGCATACAAAAACTGAACATTTGTGACGACAATGAATGTTTTTTTGACTCTGATTATCAATTTCAGCCTTACACTCCGAGCGGGCAGACTCCGTACATGACCCCATACCAAACCCCCCATACCCAGCAGACGCCTCGGTATGGCCACCAAACCCCTTCTCAGGTATCAGGCGCAGCCCCTCACCTAGCAGGAACTTTCTTACACCCTAGCGCGGTGACGCCTTCACAGCGTACGCCCAGCTACAGAAACCTACCAGTACAATCTCCGATGATTTCGCAGAGTCCAGTGCCTAGTCCGGGATCATCGCAAAGCTCTTTCAGCAGCAGTCACAGCCAGCATAATCGAGGAAATTACGGGGATAGGATGCGATTCCAGCCTCCGGAGTCTCCGAGGAGTTTTGCCAGTAATAATAGAGTTCCTTATCCTGATAACCCAAGATTCGGGTCAGGAGGAACCGAATCGATGGACTGGCAGAAGGCGGCTGAAGCTTGGGCCGCGAGGTCCAGATGTAAGTTATATAATTGTTACGTGATTTTTGGCTTCTCTTAGTAAGCGACAGAACAGTTTAGGTGTATGCACCGACTAATATCTCAGTGGAATCAGGTGTGGGTCAACAAAATAAAACATACACCTCTCTTAACCTTTCGGTGGTGACGTGTTGCCGTAGGCCACGAGTGGTGACTTCGGTCTACCACACCGATCAAGTTTCATCATCTATATAACGTCATAAATTATAAACTATAGGATTTTAATGAAGTTAAACTTTTATTCACTTTTTCTTCAAGTAAGTATGAAAAAAACATGAAAGAGTGAATAATCATAAATAACAAAAAGGAACATTCTAAAGCCTACGTATTATAATTGCGATGCACCCATTCGAAGGTTGAACTCAGTTTGACTGGAACATTCCATACAGAAGATAGTCACGTGTTCCAAACATAGAAATTTATTGCAGTCTTGACAGCAGTATTTGGTCCTTCTGTTCTTCTTTGAACTACAGTTAAAACATCTTCCGAAAATATTTTCCATGTTGCGATTTGCCTCTGCTACTTCTAATTTACAAATCTGACATATTCGAACTCTAAGAGGTCTTGGTAAATTTTGAGACATTGCACGGATTTTCAAATGTGGTTCAATCAGACACAACGCAAGATTTTCGAGAAATTGGCGTCTAACTACTCTGCTCTGGGGTTCATTTGCACAAAAGATAACTTGCGAATTGATTCCAGATAAATTTAGCAAACTGTAAAAAATTACCATTTGCCATCTTCGAGTAACTCTTGCAGTGTTATAAGATGCACATAATTTCTCCACTACATCAACTCCCCCTTTAGTACGATCATAGTCAATAATTATATCTGGTTTTGAACTATTCCCATCGATTTTATCGTCACTGTGGCAAGTGGAGATCAAAAGAAAATTTTTCTTCTTTTTTGGTACATAGGAAACGAGTGTATAATCTTTTCTAAAACCGAACATACTGGAACCAATTGGACGATTTTTTCCTTGAGCAAATTCAGGCGGTATCTCTTTTTGTTTTTTCGTATAGTTCCAATTGTTGTTAGGTTCCGTTTTATAAGTTTTTCAGCTAGAGGAATACTTGTGAACCAATTATCGGTTGTAATATTCCAACCAGACCCGTGAATTGGTTCACACAACCTATCGGCTAAAGAAAGTGTCGATGTATTTTGAGCAAATGGACCATCTGGTTGAGTACCAACATATACTTCTGAATAAGAGGTATAAAATGTTTTTGAATCGCAAAGTGCAAAAATTTTAATCCCATATTTATTGGGTTTATTTAGCATGTACTGCCGAAAAGAACAGCGTCCACGAAAAGCCTCAAGTTTTTCATCAATTGTAACTTCTTGTGACAGATTATAATTTCGTTTACAGTTATCAATAAATTTGTTGATGAAACACCTTATTGGGGCTCATTTGTCAAGAGCTTGTCTCTCTGCCCTTGTTTCTAAATCATCAAATCTGATATAGCACAAAAGAATACGAAATCGTTGGAGTGACATAGTCAGTCGATATATTTCAGCTGAGGTACCATCAGTTTTGAATAAGTCTTCTGTGTTCAAATTATTATTCTTCTTCACTCCACTGAATAAGAGCAGTCCTAAAAGTGCCTCTATCTCTTCTCTGGTGGTAGGTCTTGTATATGTTGCTCGGTTATATTTATGTGATACGCTCTCTAAATAAGAATTGGTATTAGTAACTATAATGTTTATCATATCATTGTCAAAAAAAATTTCTCCAAATATCTAATGGATCTGTTATTTGTTTCAGAGGGCCCCTCACACACGGGAGTTTCATTCTTATTATATTCTTAGAGGGAGTTTTCACATTTTGGTTCGGCGTGGGCTTGTTCCATTTAGTAACTTTATCTTTACCAGTAAACGTTGGTTCTTGGACTATCTTCCTTTTTTGAGGGGGTTGTTCTTCTTCCTCTTCTGGCTGTTCTTCTTCCTCTTCTTCACTCTCTAGCTTGTGTTCTGTGTCGCTGTTATTCTTCTCTTCTTCCAAACGATCTTCCATATCTTCTTTCTCGTCATCGTACTACTCTTCAACAATATCGTCAACAGTTGATTCCATAAGGGCCATCAGCCGTTCTTGTTCACGCTCATAATCACCCATTTTCTTCAAATAATTAAAATATATTGAGTTATGAACTATAATTTTCATTATTTTCTATCATACTTACGGAAGTTTGCGAATTAATATATTTTTCTTCAATAACAATTCCCTAACCGCAACAGTGACTTCGGTTTACGACACCGAAACTTGACATAACCTGTTCATAAATTATTTTGACAACACACCACTTCGTCTTAGTATCTAACGGAACGTAACTGAGAGATACATGGAGGGAATTGTAAATATTATCCCCCACTCAAAAGTTATGGAAGGGGATGTGACGCATCGGTATGAGAAACCGTATGTCACCACTGGAAGGTTAAAGCTGAAATCACTAAATCCAATTGGCTTACCTGCCAAACTATATGTTATTTGAAATTTAAAAAAATAGGTGAATGATATGAATAGGTCTCTCTAATAGCAGTAAATATATTATAATACAAGTTTTACGAAATTTAGAGGTAAGGGCAAAGAAAAACTCTTGAGAGAACGGTTCCAGAATAAAGTCTATAAAAATCAGTCTTTATCTTAGAACGCACCTACTTATTAGTAAAACTAAATCAAGCTAAACAAGTATATACAGTGCATTTCTTGAATGCCCTTTTATTTTTTGAGCGGTTCAACTCAAAAAATTGAAATTTGGGATAATGAAATTAATACATGAATACTTTATTTGGAAGTAAAATTGACAGATGAAACTCTCAAGATGGCGACTGGACGCCATCTGGGAATAAAAATTAAATGGAAAGAGGGGTCTTGTGACACATCTTTTTGAACCTACTGACAAATGCTTCACAACCCTAGAATATAATGTCAATATCTTCAACTACTACAAAATGCCGGAACTTTTAGTAATTGCCTGAATACATTGACATTTAACTACATAATATGAGGTAATAAGCTTGAGGTCAGTTCAGAAGATGCTCGAAATAGTTGCCTTGAACTTCTTAACATATGAACAGCCTATCCGATATTTCACGCCAAATATTTTCAAACACAGTAACTTCAGTATCTCTACAAATATTTATTATTATCTGCCGTATATCCAATATTGAAGCAGGTTCAGTTTCATACACCTTTTGCTTCAAAAAGCCCCATAAAAAAAAGTTCAAAGGTGTCAAATCTGGCGAGTGGGCTGGCTATTCTGAAGGACCTCGACGGCCAATCCAACGACCCGTAAAAGTAGTATCCAAATAGGTTCTTAATTATCTGGAGTAATGTGGTGGTGCTCCATCTTGTTGGAATACAATATATCGAATTCATTAGGATTCGCTTCAATGAATTCAGTGATGAGAGGGTCAACAGTAGTTTCCAGCATATTCAGATACAGTTCCCCTGTTAAATTTTGATCAATAAATAGAGGTCCTACAATATGGTTTCCCAATATTCCTGCCCAAACGTTAATTTTTTCTGGATATTGGGTATGTGTTTCCCGGAAAACGTGACGGTTGGTTACACTCCAACGATAATTTTGTCTGCGAACATTGTCATTTAAAAAAATGTACATTCGTCACTAAAACAAATATTGTGGAGATAGGTAGGATGCCTTGCAATGGTCTCCGTCATGATTTCGGAAAATTCTGTTCTTCGATCAGGGTCATCTTCACTTAATTGGTGTACCATTTTAATTTTTTTGTATAGATGATACCTATTTCTCTTCAAAAGTCTCCACACAGTAGAAGGAAGAGGAACTTTCAAGATGGCGCCCAGTCGCCATCTTGAAAGTTTCATCTGTCAATTTCACTTCAAAATGAAGTATTCATGTATTAATTTCATTATCCCAAATTTCAATTTTTTGAGTTGACCCGTTCAAAAAATAAAGAGGGGGACATTAAAGAAATGCACTGTATACATTCTATAAGACTTTGAGAAAAAAATACTCGGCTTGTTCATACACAGCAATTGCTTTCTTTATTGAAAGTGTTACGGTCTGATCGAGACAAAACGTGGTATAAAACGGAATATAATTTTTGACAACTCACCTCATGTGCAAAAACTCGACGCAACCTTGGGACGTTGAATACTAATATACCATAGACTTATCCTCTATTATTGAAGAAAATCCGGCGATATCCAGAAAATACTATAACCCAAAATGAAATTCCCCGATTTGGAATGAAAATAGTGGAAAATTCGTTAATAACGATATGTAATAGGCACCATCGACCGAAACATACGATACGGTTTTTTTTCGTATCACGCTTTTATTAGCTTCACCTTTATGTTTGTTTGTAACTCTCAAGCTCGGGATCTGTATTTGACAGAATTATCGACACTATTGCTTGATCTATTCGCGGGCAGATGGCGCTGTACGTAACTCTTTGATATATCGACATTATTGCTTGATCTATTCGTGGGCAGATGGCACTGTATGTAACCTCCTTGATATAATTCGAACTCACTTTACATGTATTTCTTCATTTGAAAAAAGTATGTTTTTATTAACACGCGCGCCTGCTCCCTTATTTGTAACCTTTCTTTGCGGGCCTGCTGCCTTGGGCTTGGTACCTGATTTTCAGGTCCCCTCTCCGGAATCGGAAAATATCAATAGTCATTTTTCTAAACAATATACAGCTGATTGATCCCAAAGTTTAGATAAAATAAATATAGTTTAAAAAGACTAAAAAAGCGATTTTATAGCATGCTAAATTAAAAAATTAAAAATAAATATAGTTTAAAAAACTAAAAAACTTGCTTTTAAAGAACATCGAACTAAAAGGTTATAAATAATTTTTTTAATAAGCTTAAAACAATAACGAATGAAAAATACTAGTATTATTGTGAAAAAAGCGTGGACGCTTTGTGCAATATTTTTTGTATATTAAGCGCCCGTCGCTTTTTTCACAATAAAAAAAATATTTTCAACTTTTTGGTTCGATATTCTTTAAAAGCGTGTTTTTTAGTCTTTTAAACTATATTTATTTCATAAGATTCGCAGACCGGCCACAATTGAAATCGTTCATTTTAACCGGACAACGAAATTAATGAATTGGCACGTGTGAGGATATTTAATATACCTACCCTCGTATTTTAAAACCTTTTAGAATTTTATTAAAAACACGTTACATAATATTAGGAGTAAATAATAACGTCATTTATAGTAGCATTATTTATTTGTTTAGGTTACCCCAATATACAAACGTTCAATAAAAATATAATACATAATGTGAATGTAAGTAAAAAGTAATAATAAATTAATAAATAAAAATTAATATATAGTTATTTAAAAAAATCATCGACCAAAGTCCTTCAGCAAGTATTACAGAAGAGGGCACTAAGATGTCTCTGTAAAGTTAAACCCAGAGAATCGTGCAGGAATTTGTTCACTGCCAATAAAATGTTAACAGTCATCGCACTTTTTATCTTAGAGACAGTTTGCCTTATTTATAAACATAAATCGAAGTTCAACTTTGCTTCTACTTCTTATGCTACTCGCAATAGCAATTATACCTTTAAACTTCCTATCCCAACTTCGAATTTAATCAAGGATTCCATATACTACAATGGTGGTAAATTGTTCAATCATTTACCATTAGAAATGAGATCTGCAAATTTAAGCAACGTTCATTTCAAAAAGGCGGTGAAGAACCTACTTGTGGATAGACCCTATTATAGTTTGGAAGAGTATTTTAGCGAATCCTTTTAATAATATATTACTAATATTTTTACTACATTGTACTATCACTTTATACATGGTGGTATTTTATCTATACATTTTTAGAACATTTTTTATATTTACATTTATTCATTTTTGGAACTTTTTTATATTTACATTTATACTTTTTTAGTACTTTTTTTATATCAACATTGTATTTCTTGGACTTTGTCAATAAGATGCAAATCTTCGGACAATAAATTATATTTTTATTTAATTTGATTTGATACAATTGAGGTACATTTGATTTGTGTAAAAAAAAATCCATAATAAATTATGAGAATAATTTGATGTTTTACCAAATAGTTTTTATCCGGGTGATACTCCTTAGTGTAGATGTTTCAGCTGTTTGGAGGTTATTCAATGCAGGATTAAGACAAATTGAATAAATTATGTGTGCATAATCAAGAAGTGGATGGCAGATCATTTTATATATTTTAGTTATCATTAATATATGAATTGAAACTTTATACTTCTTATTCCAGCCACACCAAGAAGCGAGGGTCGAAATACTCCACGATCTATGGGTCAGAGGACTCCGAGATATAATGATAACATTGCCAACGATCTGGAGCGCTCCAGGATGAAAAATGTTGGCAAAAGCCCCAGGTCGGCCAGATCCACTCCTCGGACAAACACTTCTCCTCATTCTATGTCGTTGGGTGACGCCACTCCTCTTTATGATGAAAGTATCTAATGACTATGTGTTAGTTTATGGGTGACGGTAGTGGAGCCACTTGAAGGTGGGGAAAGAAGCAAATTGGAGTATTTTCCATGAAAAAGGATGAATGGTCATTGAGATATTTTGCTTTTTAATTACGAGTTAGGTGATATTTATAAAAAAACATGCTTCTGAAAAATAAGACTCTCATTAGATGAAATTATACAGTGTCATCCCCAAAGTATGCACAATATGGGAAACTTATTTATTAAAGGTTTTTTGACAAAAAGTTATTCTTGATGAAAGTTTGTGCACCATGCACCAACAAAATACAGTAAAACATACGTAATATATGAGGAGCCTTCAAATATTTGATTTTGTGACAAGAGTAAAGTACTCTTATTTTGAAAAATCTCGGGAAATGTTATTTTAAAAAGTTGTTTAGCATTGAAAAATACATCTAGATTTGAAGTCATGGCCATCTAAGTGAAGTTTTATTTTTTTACCCATTTTTTTAAATGGAGACTAAAAACAAATTTTTGCTAAAACGATAAATAGACAGCATTCTGTATATGAATTTTGTTATCACCGAAAATTTACCAAAATTATACAGTATTGTGACAAAAACTCAATATTCAATAATATCAAATGACAGAACATCAAAATAAAATAGGTATTTCTGAACAAACTCATGGATTTCCTGGAGATTTTCTTGTCCAAAATAAGTATTTTAAGTTGAATCTCCAGAAAATCAATGAATTTGTTCCGAAATGTCTATTTTATTTTGATGTTTTGTGATTTATTATTATTGAATATTAAGTTCTTGTTACAATACTGTATAATTTTGAGTAACTTTCGGTGTTAACAAAGAATAAAAAGGACTCTGCACCAAAAACTTTGAAAATTAATTTACTTTTCAAAACAATTGACCATGGTTAACACCATAGTTGTGTAATTTGTAATATTATAGGCATTTAAAATGAACCGCCATATACAGGATGCTGTCTATTCATCGTTTTAACAAAAATTTTTTCGTAGACCCCATTTAAAAGATTGGATAAAAAAATAAAACTTCACTTAGATGGCCATGACTTCAAATCTAGATGTATTTTTCAATGCTAAACAACTTTTCTGAATAACATTTCCCGAAATTTTTCAAAATAAGAGTACTTTACTCTTGTCACAAAATCAAATATTTGAAGACTCCTCGTATATTACGTGTGTTTTACTGTATTTTGTTGGTGCATGGTGCACAAACTTTTATCAAAAATAACTTTTTGTTGAAAAACCCTTAATAAATAAGTTTCACATATGGTGCATACTTTGGGGATGACGCTGTATATTGTTAGTTTCAATTTTCAAGTGGAGAATATGTTATTTATATTGGAATGCTTCCACCCTCCGATTGTAAAAACTAATTTTAATAATCATACTTTTTTTATTGCATTGTAGTATAAATTTTAAAATGTGATTTTTTAATGGCAAAAAATGTCATTTTGAAAAAGCAATGTAAACTCGATAGGAATATGTGAAATATATTGAATGGATTTTTTTTAATGATCTTTGTTTTCATATGAGCGCTGTTTGTTGGTAATACTTTTAATTCCAATTAGTGCAAAGGTGATCAGTCTAGAGAGCAGCTAAGCAGCTCAATACAAGTAAGGTAAAACATATCGATTTATAAGCTCAAATCAACAATATTTTTATCCTTCCGGAAATATTTTGCAGAATTGGTTTTACAATTCTCCATTTGGGAAACACTTCTTCAAAATCTGGATGCCTGCAGAATGACGAAAATGTAGAATTTTCCTTATTCCCAAACCCCGCTACAAAACTCTCAGATCTCAGAGAATATTAGTTGGTATAGATAGATCCAAAAGAAGTTTTTAATGAATGAAGTATTTTTTGACTACGTTATAATGGATTTTCATCAAGTATCGGTTAGTTCTATCATACAGTTCATATATTTTCTGAGAACAACAATTGCCAAATCTTTAAATTTTAGTATTGTCAAAAAGTTATTAATATTTATTTGATACCTTCTACATACCAGCATTTTGATCTGTCAGAAGACTTGTAGAGCTATTCGATTTTCTTACCATCCGTGATATTGAAAATACCTGCGCGTCGCTTCTACGGTAAGAAGGACATAATTATTCAAGTTAAAACTGAAAACATTGACTTGACTATTCTTTTAATAGAACTTCAATGATCCAAAGTTCAGACTGGCCGAGTTGAAGATTCGTTTAGTAGAAATTATTATTATACAAATAGATAACAGATATAAATAGTTACAGTAACTAAATACAGTTCGGCTTTAATCATAAAATTTATATTCTGTTGTGTTGAGACTATGAAGGGCTTACAATAAAAATGTCAGGAACAACCCAGTCCACCAATAATACAGGAATTTAAAAAATAATAGAATCGGAAATTACTAATGTCCTGACACAGGTAATAACAGAAATGGAAAGTTAGAATTACTAAATAACGAATTTTAATAGTAATCTACTTCAATTGAAAATTATTTCTGGTTTTTAGTTTCAACAAATCAGTAACATTTCTCATGTTTTATAAAGCCTATTTCGGACTTCCATTGTCTACTATATAAAATGATTTGAAATCCCTGAAACAACAGAGAGTTCAAATCATTTTATATAGTAGACAATGGAAGTCCGAACTAGTGAAATTCATCATGAAACATTGTCAATCACCTTCAAACAAATAATGTGCCAGATTAACGTGAGTTCCTTTATTAATGCCACTCCATAAACGCAAAAATGCATCCGTAAAATTATAGATAATTGTTTCAACATGGGGGATTTCCTCACAGGCAACCAATCATATCACAGAGTTCCCATTTTCAACAAATGATGTTCACGAATTCTATGTCAGTTGTACAGTTCATTATTTACTTAGTTTTGATCACTCGCTGCTTTTTGAATCACTATTTTCTGTATTTTAAAAATTTATTTATTGGTAACATGTGAGAAACAATCTTGAAAGTTTCCTTGTGTTGTTCTATTAAATAAACTGTTGTTCATTTGCTTGAATGTTTGCATTAACATACGTTTTACGCTGTGTTATTCAATCCGTAAATCCAGCTTTACTGTTGTTTAGTGATTGTCCGCTCGATAAATTAAAAATTTAATGGGAAAAAATTTTTCTAGGATAGTGCTTGATCCTTGAATACCAAATATTAGTGTTATTGATAATTCCAAAGCTTACTCAAAATCAGGAATCCAAAAAAGCACTGTTTCTACACTTCCCGCAACACGCGTTTCAAAAACCAAGTTAATTTGATGACTGGTTTTTGGGAACAGTATTTTTTCAGATTTTTTCAATGCCAGAGGTTCCAGTTTTACAAATCATTAAAATTGATAGACCAGCAATTATAAGTGCAATCCTTGATTAGTAAGGTTCTCGCAACTGAAGCTATTAATTAATAAACAAGTTTGAAGGAATCGTGCATGAAGATGCATTTTTGCAATGGAATATTCAAAATGGTGTGTAAAGAAATGATTCCTAATTTTTCTTTGCATCGGTACAGACTTTGCATCATAGATGTCGCCAGGAACTTTTAACAGGTTCATAAAATATTTGTGACGTCCATACATTTTCAATAAGTATACATTATAATGAATTTTCATCAAGTCCTTGTCAGTTCTATCATATTTTTGGAATAATTTGTGTTTTCTGAATCTACATATGCTTAGTTCATTCGAAATACATTTTTACAGGATTATTTTTGAATTTCATCTCTACGTCGTTTTTCAACATTAATAGTATCAATTTTTCTTTTGATGACAAGCTAAATGTATAAAAAAAAACAAAAAATTTTCGATAAAATATAAATTAGGCTTAGAAAAAATAAGAGTTGTCTCATTTTGTGATTATTCTGACCTTTTTCGATATATTTTATTCGAAAAAATATCTACTGTTTAATTGTTTTAAGGTTTTCTGAAGCTTCAAAGAAAATCTCAGAATCCATTTCATTATTAAATGAAAATTTTCAGGCAACTGAGAATTTTTTGTTCTCTGCAGTTCGGGTATAATTTACGTATAAGTGTTTAATGAGTTTTACCTGATATTACCTTTTCTATTAGAGAAACTGGTACTTGATTGTTTACTGCAATTTGCTTAATTATTTTTAGTCCATCTTGGAAATTATTTTCAGGTAAAGGGATTGTGAAAGCTCTGGGTAACATTGACCTAAACGCGGATAACTTATGTGAGGTTGGACTGAAAGAGTCAAAGGGAATTGTACAGTCTGTGAATGCGTTTTTCCGGTAGATATTTAATCGAAAACCATTATTGACTCTTGAAATAATGAAATTTAAGAAGTTAAGCTCCTTGTTTTGTTCTATTTCTACTGTCAATTCAATTTTGTTATGCAGACTATTGAGAAAGTTTAAAAATTGATTAATTTGTCTGTTTGATCCATCAAAACCAACCAGTACGTAATCAAACCAAACCAAAACATATGCCATAGTCCATGTTGGAATCCTGGTTGTTCTCTAGAAGGTAGCAAGCATAGAAGTTATTGGTTTTTTCTTGTGAAATTTCATGAAATGCTTCCTGTATAAAACTTTTGGATCTACATTTAGTTTGTAGACCCATGATTTGTTATTTTTGTCCATGTTTGGCTTGTTGTTTTTTATATGTCTACCCAAGGAGTTACCAGCTTTATATGATATATTTATGTTTTTTCTGTCAAGGATGTAATGTGCTTGGGATATGTATTTCAACCAGTTGTCTTGCTGTGAAAGCTATAGAGAAAGACAGATGACGAATCTTGTCGACGGTCGCAATCGAAGTTCGGCTTTGCAAATGACCACCTCAGGGAGCCTCATGTTTATTTGATATTCGAAGATTGAGTTTTCTGCCGATACTACTGATTGCGTCTTCATCAGGGGAGATATCGCCTTTGTTTTCTTAGGCTTGTTCTTTGAGGACAGTTGAGTCCAGCATTGCATTTGTTGTTCAGCTTAGCACCACTGATGAGACCTATGGCGGGTCGAAACAGCGCTGTCTGGTGTTGGTTCATGAATGCATTGTGTTTGGGCTGTGTATTTCAACTTTTATCTACACATCTACAAAAATAACAAACCCTGACTTTATAATTCCTTTTTTTAATCGAAACAGTATTGATCTTCCAGAGAATTGCATGAGCATGACTGTCACGTGACTGAATAGAAATTTTACGATTTATTAAAAAGTATAATTGTACATCTGTTAGATCTCACAACGAACATGTTAAATTATGATACCAAAATTACATGCCTGGATTAGAAGATGTGGGTCATCAATAAATCAAGTTTAAGCAACTAGTTTAACATATTATATAAGCAAATTCGATTCCTTTTCAAGATTATTTAGAATTAATACTGTACGAGGGGGTTGAATAGATTATAATCGGCTTTACATTAAAAGAAAATTACATTTTGAACAGGATTTCAGATATGGCTTAATGAATAATCTGTCGTCCAGGTACCCTAACAAAGTCGTTTCATTAAGTAAATAATAATAATGTGTTTTTATTCTGGTCAATCTAGGATAGTTATAGATTTTATACATTTAGAAAATTAATTTTAATCCTACAGCTGACATGAAAGGCTAAGTTCAAATCAATATCGAATGTCTACCACTTCACTTCACACAAGCATATGGAATATGCGTAGAATGCACAAGCTTTGAAAAGCAATAACAGGGACTCAAGGATCTGAAATATAGAATTTGATGTATTGCTTCCACAAAATATTTATATAGTAGTACCTACTCAAAACTAATCACATTAATTTTCACATTTCTTTTGGTATATCGTTATACTCGTAGTCACTTTCGTAAGTAAAGGGTCGTGAATTGGTGGGGTTGATAGACTTTTAAATCAAATATTGATTTTATGAACATTGTCAAGTATTTTTATTTTTACTTTGTCTTCAATTAGCTCCCTGACATTTTATGGCTCAAAGATTGAAACATTTGACTTTCTTGGGTTGTTATAATTAGGCAATGATCATTTGCAGTTCCAACAAAATTATTGATGTCTTCTTTAACTTATACACAAGCCTTATCCGCATTTTCAGTTTTGAAAGAGATATAGAACAGGTTGTTTTCTGCGCATATATGAGACGAACAATGGATAAGAAGTCAACAAACTGGTATAAGTAGAAAAAGGAAGTGGACCTAGGATTGAACCTTGTGACACTTCCATCTTCAGTTCGAGAAAGTCCGACTGATTCCTACTGTCACACTGATATCTTCCCCTCAGATAATTATTAAAGAATTCAACATCATCATTAGATATTCCTATATGATGCAAAATTGTTATCACTAGGTCATAGTTTATAGCGTCAAACGCCCTAGTGAAATCGAGGAGTGTCAGAGCTGTATATAAATCTTTATCTGAAGCCATGATAATATCATCGACTATATGTAGTAAGTAGTGCAACTATATCCTCTTCTAAATCCATATTCTTACGGAGGTAAAACTGACTTCATTCAGGTAATCCGTCGGCTGATGATCAATTATTTTTTCCAACACTTTTGACATTGCACGAAGATCCTTCAGTTCTTGAGGATTAGTAGTTTTTGGTATTGGTAATATTAGAGCCTTCTGTTAATTTGAAAAAAAAACATTATTGGTGAGACAATAATTGATGATATGGGTGAAATAGGAAAGGATTACCAAACATCATAGAAGAATCATTTTGATATTCAAACCATCATATCCAATTACATTGGTTTTAATTAGGCAAAGAGCTCAAAGTTGGAGTCGTAAAGTATACTCGTATAACTATTATATTAGGATATAACATCAACTACTGATGGAGAGATATTAGGTAACGTTTCAACAAAAAAAGTATCGATTTCATCAAAATTTTGCAAATGAGGTGGGATACCAGTTTTAGCCTTCACGGGTAGAACATAATCTTCCTAACAGAAATATATGTCATTCCCGATCATCATCTTTTTCTCTATCTTTATCTTTCTCTCTCGAAAAAAATCTGTTTAAAAAAAAAATCTGTTTTTCCGTTAACCAGCTGTCGCACCCCTACGAACGACAACCCTCAGAAGTCGAAACTTGTGCGAGCTAAGGATTAACGAGGTCTTACCTTTTAACGTGTGATTCCTAACACGGGTTGGACGGTAGCAAGTGAAGATCGATCGTTCAGACTAGGGCTTGAACCACCGACCAACACGGCAGTCAATTCGAGTGAGTGAACAAAGCACCCACGCCGAACCGCTTGGCTACCGACTGACCAAATATTCTAACAATTGAAACAAGCTATATGTAAAAAATACTTGAAATCAGTGTATATGATTACTAACATTTAAATCAGGAAACCACACACTACATCGTTTCATTTATATTATATATTTTAATGTGTTCCAATTATTGTGTCATTTTCTTTCACCAGTATATAGGTATGCATTAATCTTTCCATTTATTCGAAAGTTTTACTTTTTTTTACATTGTATTTACGTTGTGTAACTGAAATTGCCACTATTTCTAAAACTGTTATATATTCTTTTTATCCAAAATACAACTCATGAAATTATAAAACGACAACAAATATTAATTGGCGCTCCGGGGCGACTTCACTGATTCCAGTGGCGCATTTGCTTTTTCAGCTGCAGGAAAACACGGAAAAACCTGCAGCACCACATCATCTGAAGATCTTGATCTGCCAATGTCCTTCCTCTCATAAAACAAAATGTAGGGTGTCTCCAGAGACTGCAATAAATTCAATTCGACGAAATAGAAAATGAATTTGGGGTGCCACAAGGTAGTATTCTCGGCCCTTTACTCTTCCTTATTTATATAGATGATATAGTAGGAGAAGCTGGAATGTGTGAAATCCACTTATTTGCAGATGACACCCTCATCTATTTTTCTTCCACAGACCATGGAATTTTGACGAAGACGATAAACTCTACAATAAATTGTATTCATAAAGGGTATTGCAGTAATTCACTTAAAATAAATGAAAATGAAACAAAATATATGCTCATTACAATAGAAAACCAGATTAAAACACTGCCAAGCCAGAATTTGGAAATCAAACTATGCGGGAACCCAATCGAACAAGTGAAAAAATCAAATACTTGGGTATTATAGTTGACTATGGACTAACGTTTGAAGAACATGCAAACTATATATTAAAAACTATTTCTTAAAGTAAACTTTTTATTCAGATTTTCAAGATACCTTAATGCATGGACAAAAACGGTGATATACAAGAGTATTTTACTTCTCCATTTGAACTATTGCTCCACTATTTTATACCTACTGAACCAAAACCAAATTAACAGGTGAATATTACTGGAGTTTTTTTCCCAACACCAAATCGTTATTTTCAACACCTCGACATGTGTTTCGATCACCAAGTGATCATCTTCAAAGAGGAAGATTGAAACAGTTTTAATCTGTAACAGATTCGGAGTTAAATCGTAACAGAAAAGTTCACTTAGTCTTATCAGACATTTCGAAGGCCTTCGACCGTGTTTGGCACGAAGGCCTTCTACATAAACTAATTGCGTTCGACCTGCCTCGGGGCCTGATCCGGTGGATTGGGTCTTTCCTGAAAGTCAGAACATTTCAGGTTAGAGTAGAGGGCTCTCTGTCTGACAACAGAGAATATTCTTGCTGGAGTGCCACAGGGGGCCGTGCTCTCTCCCACGCTATATTCGCTTCCGGACCTTCCGAGGTCCGAACATGTGAAGGTATCGCTCTACACCGACGTCACGGCTCTCCTCTCATCTTCCATGGGTCGGGAGCTCGGGATCGTCTATATGCAACGTGCATTGGGCGACCTTGAGCGCTGGTACCTCGAGTGGAAGATCCGAGTGAACCCGGAAAAGACTCAGGCGATTACCATGGGAAGAACGACATTTTCTCCGGCTATGAAAGTGAGAATCTCTGGAAGGGAGATCGACTGGCAAGCGCGGGTAAAGTACCTCGGTCTTCTAATAGATCGTAGGCTCACCTGGAACCCGCACCTTATAAGCGTGAAGGCAAAGATCCAGGGTCGGGTGGCAAGCCTGTACCCTTTGATTTTATTAGAAAATCTAAGTTAAGCCTTAAAAACAAAATTATGATCTATAACACGATGTTCAAGCCTGTCATCATGTACGCTTCAGGCGTCTGGGGACAAGCGGCTCCGACCAACATCTCTATCTTGAAGACTTTACAAAATAAAATACTACGGATGATTGTGAATGCTCCGTGTTTCGTGCGGAATGAAGCCATCCGCAGAGATTTACAGCTGCCTTCCATTCAGCAGTCCATCCAGTCGAGGAATCGGCGAGTCTTAGATTGCGCGGAAACTCACGACAATCCGTTAGTCAGGGAAGCTATAGATTACGCTGTAGACGACCCCTCTCGATATAGAAGGCCCCGACACTCTGTCGAATGAGGCCCCCATGTCCTCCGTTAACAGATGAATAATAACTTCATCCATCCCATCCCAGCCAGGTAGGGGTACACCGCGAAGGGCCGCCATCACAGATCAGTTATGACCCATTTGTCCCTCTGACGAAAACCAGTCCAAAGGGTAGGGGAGCAAGTCTCCAGCCTGAAAGAGATCAAGATGACTATCGGCATACAGTGAGTTTATTATATTATGGTCCCCCTCTTAACTTTCGAACGGGGTAAGGGTTGAACAAAATTTTTGTGAAGAATAATATTTGTTAGTACTTCTTGACAAAAAAGGCCATAGTGCGACTTCACTGACCGCCGAGAGGTCGCTGTCAACTTTTTTCAAAATACAACCATGCTATGTCAGATTTTTTGAAATCAATGTGCATTGGAATAATAAATGAATTAGTAACAACTCGTGCAATGGATGAGTGTTGATTTCAAAGGCATTTCACCCCCGGTATCATTTATCTCATAAATGAAATCGTTTGAGCAAATGTTCAAAATGTTTTCCTGACAGTAAATCAGACTATTTTGAAACTAATTTCCAACATTTCGGAATGTTTCTGAGGTAATGCTGTCACAAGTTTCGACAATTCTGTCTCTTAAGTTCCCATATTGTCTCAAGTTGCATAACGTGAACTTGGATTTGATATAGATCCAAAGGAAAAAATCGAGCGGAGTCAAATCCGGGGACCGCAATATTTATTACAACCGAATGATATCCGTCGAAAGGTTGTAGAACTTTTCTCTCCACTGGAGCATGATAATCGTTAACAAGGCCACAAAATAACCTCACGATACGTTCATTGCGTGGCCAGCAGCGTAACCATATACAGTGTGTAAAAGCGTGTAAAAGCCAAATGGAATAAATTCTCAATGCGGTTACGGTACACGTTAAATTTAAATTATAATTTGATATACTTCAATGGAAAAATGCTACCCCTACCTTCAACTTCCGTCGAATAACAGGTACAACCTCCAATTTTGTAAATAGAAAGTATAGGCTTGTGATATATCGTTTGAAAGCTCTCTTCATTCTCTATTAAAAAATGTTATCGCTTTCAAGTTTATTGCAACAATTAAGATAAAATAAATTAAAATCATGTGGTTACCGATATTCGATAAAATACTCTCAAAACTCATTGCATTATACTCAAAACTTATTTCATGTTGAGGTATTGATAATAAAAAAGTAAGCAAAAACCATAGCGATGTTCTGTTTTAGATGGTGTCCTTTATAAAACTGTAAATAATTTCTGCGGCAAAGTTAGTTTGAAACGCCTTGTCAACTTTTGTATGTTACAACATTAGTTGTCAGTTGGCAAATGGTTAAATTAACGGAAATGCATAAAATAACAGTTTTACAAATGATTGGTTTCGTAGATAAAACTCGAATACAACAGGAAGTAGCTCGCCTATTTCATGAGAAATTTACTAATTTACCGCCCATATCTCAAGGAACAATAAGCAAAATAGAGAAGCAGTTTCGCGTGCTTGGTCATGTGAAGCAGATAGAAAAAACAGCTGCCAATGTAATGAGTGATGAACTCAAATTAGATGTGATGCTTGAGTATGAGAAACCACATACATCGAGGCATCCACTACATTCAATGTTAGCCATGCATTGATAGTATGATAGTAAACATATTAAAAGAAATTAAAATGCATCCCTATGAAATTACACCTACTCAAGAGCTCATGAAAGACGATTTTGATAGAAGTATTGTGAGCAAATGATGGACATGTTGGATAACAATATCAGCAGGAATTGCTGAGCAGGAATTGTAGGAAACCAAATCATTGGCCCCTTTTTCATTGAGGGCAACTTGAATGACGATAATTATTTGGCACTACTTCCAAAATGATGTCATTCCAAGTTTAGCAAATTTATATCATGATCCGGAAAACCCTCAAGTTCCAGTGAATACGATATGGTTTCAGTAGGGTGGAGCACCACCACATTACCAAGTTAATGTCCGGCAATACCTCGATACAACATTTCCCAATCGGTGGATAAGAAGGCGAGAATCGATTGAATGGCCAGCGTGATCACCTGATCTTTCATCATTAGATTTCTTTTCATGGAGATATGTGCAGAGCAATGTGTACAACACTAAACCTTCAGATTTGAATGACTTGATAGAACGAATAACACTTGCGATTAGACAGTTTTATTTGAGATTAGGATGTTGCCAAGACGTTCGCGGTGAACATTTTGAACATATACTTCGTTAACATCCATAGTTCGTTTTTCGTATTCTACATTTCATTACGTTTTGCATTACATTTTAGTTTTTGCGTGTATTTTATCGAATTTCGGTAACCATATGATTTTAATTTATTCTATATTAATTGTTACAATAAACTTGAAAGCGATAACATTTCTGAATAGAGAATGAAGAGACCTTTCTAACGTTATATCACAAACTTATACTTCCTATTTAAAAAATTGGGGGTTTTACCTGTCATTCGAAGGGGGTTGAAGGAAGGGGTGGCAATTTATAATTTAAATTTGACGTCTTTCAGGATTTTTTTTCAATATGTACGAAATAATGATTTATTCCATTTGCCTCCAACACACTGTGTTACTTCCAAAGACAAGAAAAAAATAACAAATATGAGTGAAACACAAGATTTCAGACAATTGACATGTATATTTTCAAGTTCCCTCGTATTAGTAGGTATTACAGCCATTGTTATTGAAGACCACCTGCAAAAATAATGAGTAATAAATATGCAAAAGGATTATTATACTCGTAATAGCATGATTATTCCTGTACATGAAAGTAAAAGGAGGTTTATCGTGAGAAGCCAACATGTCAGAAGAGGCAAATTTGAAGTTTCCTTTGAGAATTCTGAAGGAAGCAGGATTTTTGAAAGAAAAAACTCTTGTAGACAAATTCAAAATATATATTTCACTTTTATGTCTTTTCATCGTCGACTCTTTGCTGATTTGGACTTTATGGTGTGACATCAAGACCTTCGAAGATCTTGTGACTATTTCTGAAACAGCAGGTTGTTATTGTCAGGTATTTTTACTTCGTATATACTTACTCTCGATATTGGGTCATTGAGAAATTGTATTTCATGAATTTTCATTTTGTTTTCATATTTCAATATAAGTATATCTAGAATACATCGAGTTTGAGATTGATCTACCATTCGTTGAATATCATTACTTGGCATAGTTGATTTTCTTATATTTCAGTGTTTCACAGCATTTCGGAAACACAAGAGGTTGCATCTTCAATGCCAGCTGCATTTATTTCTGAACAATTAAGTGTCTAAATCCCCATACACGATTTAGATGGATCAACATTATTCATATTTTTTTTTCTGATTCATTCGGCCGTTACTTGATGAAGATCCATAGTAATTTCAAAAACTACCTACAACTCACGATTGGATCTCCACAAACTTTATTTGAAAAATATATCACATGTTTCGCTAGCACAGTAGCTTTATCAAGTGATTTGAATACTTCAAGTTGTTTCTTACACTAAACCTCTACCTAAAGTACCCGTTCAATTATGATCACCTGAAGCATATTACCTCACATCTACATCGATAATAATTCTTTCTCGGTTTTTGGAAAACAAGTTCAATAATGATGATCTATTCAAATCCAGTTGGTCTTTCATAAGAATGTTTGAATTTTTAAGTTTATTAATTTCCATTGCTTCCAAATGATTCAGTTTTAAACCTTTATTTTCTATGTGCAAAATTTTGAACTCTTCGTCAGAGGTATGATTTTCTTCTAGAAGATGATTTGAATATGTTGAATTTGTTTTCTTATTTACATAGCTCGTATGATGTTCCTGGATTCGATTCCCAAATGTTCTGCCAGTTTGACCAATATATACCTTAGGACACGTTCCACACTTTAGTTACTATCCGTTGATGTTCAGCATGATACTATGATGATACTATTACTTTAGTAATAGAATTATTAGATAAAAATAGAGTGAACCCAGTCATGAAACGAGAAATCATTGACATTCTGTCGTTATGTCTCAAACAAAATTATTTTCAGTTTAACAATATTTATTCCTCCTCAAACCTAGCGCAAAACGGTCCTCTATACATCGGAATTCGAATTTTTAATAAAACTCCGCAAAACAGCAACGATGGACCTACCTATTTCAGATTCAAGAAGTCACTGAAAAAAGAGCTAATTGAGGTTGCATTCTATAATTTGGAAGAATTTAGTATAATGATAATAATAATAATAATAATAATCTTTATTCAATCCTTACAGATCACATACAGCATGATATAGGATACGTCACAAATAAAAAAACCGTGTGATGATAGACAAATTTACAATCAACAATAATAACATATGAATATTACTGGAGTTTTTTCCCAACACCAAATCGTTATTTTTACACCTCGACACGTGTTTCGATCACCAAGTGATCATCTTCAAGAGGAAGATAAAACTAATAATTACTCAAAACTAAAGCTACTTATACTAATCAGGTACATCATACAGATAGGTAATCAGTAATACCACCCATACAAGTGTACCACCCTAAATTAATTTTTCAATTGGCTTTTCTATTATTTACAATATGTCCTTATGTATGTTTAAATGTTACAGCTATATATAGAACAATTTTCAGCTATATAAAATTAGTTTCACAATACTATCTATCTAAATATATTTACAATGTGTCTTTTTGTAGTAATCAGTAAACCCAACAATATTATTTCAACAAGCTATATAGTATGCTATTTGGTATTGGTCCGTTGTCGTTATTCATATTATTATTATGTTTACTTATTTCCACACTCTCATAGGCATCTAGTTGCCTGTTGTTATTAACTTGTCTAACTAATCTTAAAGAACTGAAGTCTATGGAATGGTTTTGTTGCAAAATATGATGGGCGACTGCTGATTTTTCAGGTCTTCCATATTTTAAGTGTGCTATGTGTTCCTTATATCTCACTTTAATATATCTTTTTGTCTGTCCATAATATTTTGCATCGCAGTCCTTACATTCAATTTCGTAAATTCCAGACTTTTCCGAATTCTCGACTTTGTCTTTTGGACTTCCCAAAAGGTTCTGCAGTGTATGACTTGTTTTAAAAAACACCTTCATACCTAGTTCCTTGAAAATCTTTCCAAAGTTCTTCGTATATTGGTGGTATGGAACTGAGATGTATTTATCTTGGTTTTTGTCCTTTCTGAAAGTCGAGATTTCGTTCATTCTTAACCTAAACTTCTTTTTCCTAATTATGTCATCTACAATACCCCTCGGGAAACCGTTAGTGGCTGCTATTTCCTGTATTGTACGTTTTTCTTTTGTGAACCTATCATATGTTAGAGGGAAAGTCAAAAGACGATGCACCAAAAAATTGGGTTGAATTTTTTGGTATTGTAGAAAGATCAGTTTGACCTTCCTCTTGAAGATGATCACTTGGTGATCGAAACACGTGTCGAGGTGTTAAAATAACGGTTTGGTGTTGGGAAAAACTCCAGTAATATTCATTACTACACCAAAGGTTCCAAACAGTGCATCACAAATGATACTGGTAACCACAAAACATCTATGGAAACACTTTTCAGTGTCTCTCAACACATAAATATGTGTCTGTCGCATTCTAGCGAGGATCAACACATTTTCAATAGGTTCATTACACACCATAGCCCACTAACTCCTACTTCCATAACAATGAAACACGTGGTGCTAATCTTATACGACCTGCTAAATTCAATCTACAGAAATTTTCCAAGAATTCCTTAGATGTTAACCTATAAAATATCTTGCCAACTACAGTCAAGAACTTATCACAGACACGTTTTAAAAAAGGCATAAAAATTTCTCATTGATGAAGGCATTTATAGTACAGATGAATATATGGCTGCTTCCATGGTAATGCCCAGATTTATCTTTTAATCGAAAGTGCGTGTAATAATATCTTTCAAAAATTTTATTGTATTTTGTTATACAGTGCTGTTTGTAATAATGTATTTTAAAAATTAGTGTGCCCCTTTTGGGTACCTTGTGTTTTCGTTATACTGTAGTGTTAATGTTTTTATTTTATTTCGGTATTATTCAATTTCAAATGTTTGATTTATCAGCTGACTTGCTATAAATGTTTTATACATATACGTAGTCAAATAAACTATCTATCTATCTATCATACAATGCAACCATACAATATTTCTGTGAGGTACTCCATCTTTCCCATGCCTTTGTGAAAATTTATACAGACTCATCTATACTAGCTTAATACATTAGAGCAGCAGTAGTTACACCAGCCACATTTAGATCCATACAGCAACTACAACCATTATCGTGCCATACTTCAGAGGCTACACGTCGAAAATTAAAAGGAAGTATATTCTGGTAATCACAGATTAGTTGAGTTTACTGCAAGTACTTGATAAACTATTGTGATTCACCCATTGGGAAACCTGATTAAAACTGGGGCCACACTGGCGGCTAATGTCAATGCCCATTATCGCGATAATTTTCAACGCGCTAAAGTGGGTGGCTACACTTAATACGGTCAACGTGAATGCCCATGATTGGCGATGAAAACGGCGGTAATTTTACTTGGAAGATGGACGTTGACAGTGACACTGTCACTGTCACTTGAACTATCGCCTAACGCCAAACGGCAATGTTACTGCCGTTGTCAAATTATCGCGTTAAGTCGTGGCTACACCTAGGGTTAACGTCCATTATCGCGATAATTAATGGCATTTCTCGTTAGTGTGGCCCCAACATAAGAAAGAACTGCGCACATTCCACCGGACCGTACAGTAAGTATGGTCCGGTGTATAATATCGATGGTATGCGTTTTTGTACTTGATGTTTTGAATTTCTCTATTGAACGCAAAAATAAAGATAGTTTTAATAAACAATACTAAGCGAATCAATTCACTGTGGGTTCCATATCACACATATACCTATACCAGAAAATGAGATAACAGATGAAAGTACCCGAGAATCAATTAAATATCTAAATCATAGAAATCATCTGAGCTATGGAGAATTTGGAATTGGAAATCATCAAAAGCGATCTTTTGGAAATCAAACACAAATGTCAGATAATAATACCGCGACTACCCATTGGTATTTGATATCTAGAGGAAAACTATGTGCAATTCGTTTAGTAATGAAGTATATTATAGTAATCTGATTGCCGTATGTGCAAAATTTACAGAGACAAATTTTATTCCTCTAATAATTAAGGACTGTAAATATGTAGAAGTTTCTAAATAAAATCAGAAGCAACAGCGGGGCAGGAACAAAGTATGTGCTCTACTGTTTATTTTCCAAACAGAGGCGACACACACTGTCTTCCGACAGTCCGACTCTTTGCATATGATGATTCAGATGACAGTGACCTGTGAGAAGGCCTGTTGGACATCGTAGTTCATCCCTACTATAGTCCAACAACTGTTTCGTATCAAGCTTCGAAGGGTGAATAAACGCCTTGGAGTGAGCCAATCCTGGAAGATTCTGCAAGTCTGGCTTTGTGTAAAACTTTTTCCAAGTGAGCGTTCCAGGTGAGTTTTTTATCAAGGACAATGCCAAGATATTTCAACTCCGTTCCAAATGGAATGACCTCACCATTGAGGAAAAATGGCGTTAAATCGTCCAGTTGTCTCCTCCTGGCGAAGGGAATTATCACAGTATTACAGGGGTTGACAGACATCTGCTCCTTCAGTCACTAACTGTGAACAACGCCTATCGTGCTTTGGAGGATATTACAAGCTACCCTTCCCGATGAGGACCTTGCCAAGATGACAAGGTCATCTGCATAAACTTGCAGATCTATTGTTTTTCTGTTGAAGGCATCAAGCACGATAATGACATTTAAAAAACGCTTGAAACTTCTTCTTAATTCCTAGTATGTCTATTTTTGCTAAGCCCTTATTTTACTCATTTTAATTAAGCTTGTATTAGCGTATATTTTTGTAAGGTTGAAAAACAGCTTACGCTGATAATCCGCCTATTCATTCAATTTAGTTTTTAACTTGTGTCCAGATTTCTTTCTTTTTTAGATGAACAAAATCGATTTATTATTGTCATTATAATTCCGCCACTAATAACCCTGATCTGAGCACATTTGATTATTTTGTAAAATATACAAAATCATCCAGTCCAGCTCAGTGGTCAGCAATATGTAGCAGGAAATAACAATAATCGAGAGGTCGTGAAAAAGCTTGGCTTGAAATCTTTTTTTTTGTTGTCTCACAATTGCTTTTCATTCTTTTTTCGCATATTAGTAACCTTCAACTCATTGTTTAAAATATTCGTTTCTTCTGAACTATATTATCAATTCATTTGCATTTTAGTCTCCATCATTCTTTTCATAGTATACAGGGCAATTCAAATTCGTTTCTGTACATGGAGATCTTGTAAACGATAAGAGATATAGAGTCTCGGTTCAATTGTGGCAAAGTTGTGTACTTTAGAGACCTATTCAATGATGTATAGGAATCGAATATAGCTCTTTTGGTTCTGGAGATATACAGGAAAAACAAAAAAATCCCAAATTATTTTTTTGCCTATATTTTCTTTATTCGCAGACATATTGAAAATCAGTCCACATTTTGCTATTGGCACTTGATGTGGGCTCTCAGAATATATCCATGAATCTTTTATACAGAGTGTCATCTGACTTGGGCCACCCCCATCTTTGAATTTTTAAATACGGACCTGTATTTTTGTTGTAGTTTTTGGATCGTAGACGTTTACTTCATACTGAGAAACTGAATTCAATTTTATATTTCGGGATGTTTCGGTAATATTCGATTATAATTGTGTGAATTATTCCCTTTTAAATTACGGCCCTAGAAATTGGTTGACTGAGTTGAATAAAAACATACTAGCAACTTTCACGTCTCCCTATGTATCGTAGCATTTTTCGAGAGTTTTTTTTTTCATTTTTAGGTACCTATTCATATTTTTTCCATTGCTCTGAGCGTTTTCTACAATGAACTTCGAATAAGAAAACCTTTTATGACTATTTGAAACATATCTACATCAAAAATATATTATATGTGGTTTAATAAGCAGAAAAAGAAATGATAACAATAATATCATCCGAAACGAACACTATAATTGTAATGAAAATTGAAATGAAATAATTTATATAGGTAGGTACCCAAAAAAATTATTGGCGCAGTAAATGTTCGAATTGGAGTCCTTCCATTTCAAGACATATTTAAACTCGGTTTTTCATATCATTTATTGCCCTTAATACATTTATTTGCGAAATCATTAAAAATCCTCAATCTGGAGTCTTCCACATTTTTTATCTCTCTGCCAGCGTAAATCCTATTTTCAATGTCCCCCATAGAAAATAGTCCAAAATAGTAAGATCTGGTGATCTTGCAGACCCATTATTTGTCCCATTATTTGTCTCGAAATGGAAGGACTTCAATTCGAACATATATTGCACAATTAAGTTTTTGTGTATATAAATTACTTACTTCATTTCAATTTTCATTATAATTATATTGGAATTTTTTCATTTTTCCTGTATATCTCCAGGACCAAAATAGCTATATTCGATTTCTTTGCATCATTGAATAGTTCTCTAAAATACGCAACTTTGCCATTATTTAACCGACACTCTATCTCTATCTATCACAACACAACAAAGTTTTTGTTTCGGGGTTGAAATTAGATGATTTTAATGTATTTCCACGTGTTAAAACCGAAAGTGACCATAAAAATTATATATTAACTCTTGTTTTCAAGATATAGTATCATTATATTATATATATGTATATTCAGTTTTCAACAAATGAAATATTTCATCACCAACAGTTGGTACACATGTTTGTTTACATAACACCCCTCTCATCAGCTGTTCTTAAGTAGTAAACATAACCTATGTGAGTTTGTCAATTGTACGCACGTGGTTGCTATTAAAATTATCGTGTGAAGTAGATTTTTAAATTAATTTAAGTGCTGATCTGAAATGCCTCGAAAGTGTGTGAATTCTGTCGGTAGCTTTTGCTATATATGTGGTGAAATAACATTTAAGGCTCAGAAACGTAAAATGACACCTATCGTTAAGACAGCCTATGAACATTATTTTGGTGTGAAAGTTGGGGACCAAGATAAATCATGGGCTCCTCATATATGTTGTAATTCTTGTTCCGTCATATTGCGAGAGTGGCTGAAAAATAAAAACCGGGCAATGGCTTTTGCAGTACCTATGGTTTGGCGTGAGCCTACCAATCATACAGACGACTGTTATTTCTGCTTAACTCCTCCCATTAAGCAAGGTTTATCTATGAAGAAAAGAGGAACGGTTAAATACCCTAATCTTCCATCTGCTCTTCGGCCTGTACCACACTCAGACAATTTGCCAGTCCCTTCTCCACCCCAAAACTATGAAATTTTAGAGGAAGGTGATGAAGACTGTTTAGAAGGAGCAACCCATCCTTCTACATCCTATGACCCTGATTTTGAGGTAAGCGATAGGTCTAGTGATCCGCACAGAATTAGTCAAGCAGAGTTGAGTGACCTTATAAGAGATCTTCGCTTGTCTAAGGAAAAGGCTGAGCTGTTAGGGTCAAGACTACAACAGTGGAATCTTCTAAAACATGATGTGAAAATATCTCAGTACAGACAGCGTCAAAAAGATTTGCTTCCTTTTTTTGAGAAAAAAAGAAAACCTCGTAGTTTGTTCTGATGTTAATGGTTTGATGGACTGCTTGAATTTGGATCACACTCCATCTGAATGGAGACTGTTTATAGCCTCTTCAAAACTAAGCTTAAAAGCTGTACTTCTGCATAATGGAAATCAGCTACCCTCTATTCCTATAGGTCATGCAGTTCATATGAAGGAAACGTATATAAATATGAAAACACTTCTCCAATCAATCAAATATGAACAACACAAGTGGCACATCTGTGGTGATCTGAAAGTCATTGCTATACTCCTAGGAATGCAATTAGGGTTCACCAAGTACTGTTGTTTTTTGTGTCTGTGGGACAGTCGGGATAGAAAATCTCACTATAAAAAAATGAACTGGCCTACACGAGACCTAAACCCTAATGAGAAAAATGTAGTTTACGAGCCTCTTGTAGATCCTAAGGATGTTCTCCTTTCCCCATTACATATTAAGTTGGGACTAATGAAAAACTTTGTGAAGGCCATGGACCAGGAAGGACAAGCTTTTAAGTACTTGAGAGCAAAGTTTCCCAGGTTGAGTGATGCTAAAGTCAAGGAAGGCATCTTTATTGGACCTCAAATCCGTGAAATCGTAAATGATCCTGCTTTTGACATGATTTTAACAGGAAATGAAAAAAGAGCCTGGGAAGCCTTTAAGGGGGTTGTACATGGGTTTTTAGGTAACAAAAGAGATGATAACTTCACAGCATTGGTTAAAGAGCTTCTTCAAGCTTACCACCAACTTGGATGCAACATGTCCTTAAAAATTCATTTTCTTCACTCTCATCTTAATTTCTTCCCACAAAACTGTGGAGCTGTGAGTGACGAACATGGAGAAAGATTCCATCAAGACATTGCCTTAATGGAACAGAGATATCAGGGCCGTTGGAATGAAGCAATGCTTGCAGACTACTGCTGGTCTGTGTGTAGGGATGCTCCAAAAGTGTTTACGAGATCCCCATGTACAGAAACGAATTTGAATAGCTCTGTATATTATTTTTTCAACTCACCCATCCAAATATTTTCTTCTGCTACACAGTTATTTTATATTTTCTTCAACAACATTCTTCGGCCGATACTTGACGAAAATCCATAACATATTCGAGAAACACTTCATGAAGTATTTCTTAAATACTCTCAGCATTCAATGAGAAATGTGTTTTCAACAATTATCCACCAAACATAAAACTTTTGATGAGTATAAAATTACTTGAACGGAAGTCTTGTTTGAGGAGGAAAATTAGTTTTTTATCAACCTGTATAAAGTTTTCCATTATAATTTTCGTATTTTTCAGATTGTGGAAGTTGAAAATGCCCAAGAAAAGTCGATAAAATCTGTCCAAGTGTCTCAACATAATTGAAGAGTACCTTTTTTTTCAGGCGACGTCGAAACTTCTAGTTCTCATTATCTTTAACAACGACCTGAAGGACATCCTCACCTCACGGGACCATTTCTGGGAATATGACAAATTTGGAAAGGAGTTTGGTGATAAACTGAGAATTATTCCCAGAATTGCGTTCAGTTTCATCAAAATATTTATATTTTTTGTCCTGGGCGTACTTTTGGCGATGCTATTGAACCCCATTCTCTTTGGCATTCTTCCTACGAAACTTTGGGTGCCTGACGGACGAATTTGGTTCTATACGACGTGTGTAATTCAAAGTGAAGTTCACATTTACTCTGCTGTTGCGAGTGCTTTGGGATTCGATACGTTGTTCGCACTCATCTATATAGAGATAACGATACAATTCAAATTGCTAAATCGAGCTTTCTCAATGATGGAAAACCACAACGACTTGAAAAAGTGTGTGGAATATCAAGTGTTTCTTTACGAGTAAGTAAATAATTATAATAATAAATTTTCAGCTCCCGGTGAGACGACTATCTTCCGAATAAAAAAGAAAAACGGACGAAACGTCAAGATTTCACTCTTTGAACTCCGAAGACTTTTTATCTGTATCTGTAGAGTAGGGAGGGTGAGTGTAAGCCCACAGCACTTAAGCCACATGTGACCTCCCGAGGAGGTCATCGTCCATCCTGTCCTTTCCAGAATGGTGGACAGGTCACTGAAAGACATTTCCTTTATATCGGTAGGTTTAGGCCAAGACTCGCCGAACACACACTCTCTTATCGACGATAACTCCGGGTACTCGCATAGGACATGCCTGACAGTCTCATCTTCCTGTTCACACATCCTGCGTAAAGGTGTGTCCACTAGCCCCCGATTATGAAGGTGTTTCCTTAATTGACAGTGGGCAGTCACAAATCCTACTGTTAAGCGTGGATTTTTCCGGGTCATCGCCAGATATTTCTTCGGTGCCAGCTTCTCAGGATCGCCCAGGGTGATCTTGGCAAGATGCACCATTTGATTCCATCCTATCTCTTTAGGGATTGAGCATGAGTGTAACATTTGGCTGGTTCCGCAATTGTCGAAGTCATCAGGCCGTAGGTGCCACTGGGTCCTAAAATTCTTAGTCAAGCGACTTCCTTGGCTAAAGAGTCGGCAATGCGATTACCTTTACTCCTGTCGTGCCATTTAACCCACCTCAGGATAATGTTATCATCTACCGAGGCTTTGGCTAAATCTTGGTGGCACTCTAGTACTAGTCCTGAGGTAACATGTTGTTTGTTCATGACTAATAAGGCTTGTCTGCTGTCAGTGCAGATTGGTATGTTTTTGCCAGAAATTTCTTTCCTGGTTATTTATTTTGTGGCGATTGAGATACCAGCTAGTTCCGTTTGGCCCACACTGGTATTTTTTCCCATTTCCCACTTAATCCCTAGGCTTAGTGATCTGGAGTACATTCCACATCCTGAGCCATCTTTGGTTTTTGAGCCGTCTGTATATATGCATATTGCATTTGTAGCATCTGACTCCGTGTTCTTTTTTATTTGTATTTTGTAGGGTTTATTAAACATAAACCTGGGTTCAATTGCATCACTGGTTGCCTGCAGCAAAGGTTGCGCAGCAAGCGCTTCTCCATAGGCTCAGCCTCAATTGACCCATTCCTACTTCGAGTTTCATACCGGCCGTGCCCAATCGTAACAAAGCCATTAACGCAACCTCGTTAACGTACAGGTCCAGAGGGGTCAGAACCACTCCGAATCAAATCAAATCAAATCAAAATATACTTTATTGTCCAAGAATAACAATTCTCATGACAAAGCATACAGTCACCAGTCTTTTATTCAATAAACTTAGTCACTTTGGTTTGGATAAGTGTGCCGTAGATCTTATTGAAAGCTTTCTGGAACACCGAACTCAGTATATCAGCCTTGATCACTTAAAATCTGCAGTTCTGAACACCAAATTTGGAGTTCCACAAGGTTCCATTCTTGGACCTCTCTCATTTAATATCTAAATCTCAGATTTCTACAAATGTATTAAATTTTGCAATATCCATCACTACGCTGATGACACTCAAATTTACTTATCTTTTCCGGAAGGCAACCTGGAAGCTCAAGAACTGATAAATAGAGATCTCAATTCACTGTATAACGTCTCGTGCGCACATAACTTGAAATTGAATGCTAAAAAAATCATCATATATGTTATTTGGACCCAAATCTAAAAGGAGCCTTATTTCCAACCTCATCAAGATCCACATAAATAATGTTGCCTTGCCTTTCACTTCTGAATGCAAAAACTTGGGTTTGTGGATTGACTCCGATTTGAGATTTTCTAAACATATCAGTCATCTTTGTAAATCGTCTTATAACATTCTCAGACAAATTTTTCCCAATAGAGACATTCTTTCTACACAACTCAAACTTAAGCTTTGCGAAACTTTAATTTTCTCTAAATTATCTTATTGCGATTGCATATATGGACCTGCACTTACTCAATACGACTCTCTTCGCCTCCAAAGAATTCAAAACTCTTGTTTGAGATTTTCCTTCGGTATACGTAAATTTGATCACATCAGTAGTAGGTTTGATGACTCCGGATGGTTAAGACTTGAAAAACTACGCACTCTACACATCCTCACAAATACACATAGATTACTATTAACAAATAAACCTGATTATTTATATAATAGACTTGTTAGTTTTTCCCAGACTAACTATTATACTCGAAATGGATCTGTCTTGGTCATTTCCAAACACAACTCGGCACTTTTTACTCGAAGTTTCTCCTATATTTCCGCTAAGCTGTATAATAAGTTGCCCAGTGACTTCAGACTTTACACGATAATGACATTTAAAAAACGCTTGAAACTTCTACTTAAATCCTGGTAATTGGTGCTCTGTATGTCGATTTTTGCAAAACCCTTATTATTATTCATTTCAATCAAGCTTTTATTATTGTGTTTATTGTTGTATTGGTTGATTTATCTTCTATTCTATACTTGTTATTATTATAGTTTTTATTGTATATTTTTGTAAGGTTGATTTGAAAAACAGCTTATGCTGATAATCATCTAATTTATTTTTGATGAATAAAGTCGATTTATTATTATTATTATTATTATTATTATTAAATATACAGTTAGCAAGGAGATCATAAATACACATAAATTCCCACTTACAATAAGCGGACATAATTACATATACAAAAGCAACAAGATTTAGACCACTAAGCCAAATAACATTGAACAACAAAACGATATGACAATTAAATGAATGAAGTAACATGCCGGAAAAACAAACATTTTGTATATGAAATTACAAGGACTACCTCTAGATATATAAAGAATTAGGCATACGTTATATGACCGCCGCCAAAGCTAGAGATCTCAGCAAAAAGATTCCTGAAAGTATTCTTCCAGGGTATAGTAGGCCCTCCCAACTATGAGCGTTTTTACAGATTTTCTGAACTTGACTTCGCTTTTGATGACACGCAAGGTTGGGGGAAGGTGATTGAAAATTTTCTTGCCCTCAAAAATTACAGAGTTGCGAATTAAGGTTGAGGAGGGAATTGGAAGCGAGATCAAGTGAGAGGAGCGAGTGTTATAGGTTGACTCAGAAGTAATTATAGCTTGGTATTTCTTGTGCATGAGGCAAGCCATTTCCAAAATGTAGATACAAACCAATGTCAGAACTCCATGTTGCATAAACGAGGGACGACAGGATTCACGGTAATTAGAACTACATAGGTATCTAATTGCCCTTTTTTGGAGAGAAAATACTCTTTGAAATAAATACTGAGCACAAGCGCCCCAGAAGCAGATTCCATAACGAAGATGAGATTCTATTAGTGCGTAGTATACGTTCTTCGCTATACCCAAATTCAACTCATTAGCAACGACACGAACCGCAAAGCAACTTGAAGCTAATCGATTGCATAGTTTTGTAATATGGTTACCAAACTTCAATTTATTATCAATCAGAAGCCCCAGAAATTTATCATCCGTAGAAATGGAGATTTGTTCCTTGTCCAAATAAACATCATCTAAATCGCCTTTGAATGTTGTGATATTTGTTTTGCTTATATTGAAAGTTAGAAGATTGGAATCACACCAATTCTTAACTTTTTCTATATCTATGCTTATGTGGTAGTTAAGCTCTGAAGAGCTTTTGTTGTGCCATAGAATCGATGAATCATCTGCAAAAATAGTAATTTCACCATTGATGTCTAAGTTGGTGAGGTCGTTAATATAAATGAGAAATAGAGTCGGGCCCAAAACTGATCCTTGAGGAACTCCACTCTCAATTACTTGCATTCCAGACTTACTACCATTAAATGATACAATTTGGCCAGGCTCCGATAAGTACGACCTGAGCCAGGACAGTACCGTGCCTCGAAACTTATAAACTTCAAGTTTGCGGAGCAGTATTTCATGATTTACGCAGTCGAATGCCTATGATAAATCACAGAATATCGCCGCCGCAGCCTCTCGTTCATTTAAATTAATATAAAGAGATTCTAAGAAAGTGAAAATGGCGTCCTGAGTGTTCTTGGAACATTGAAATTCATATTGGCGGTTACTTAGAATAATAAATTTTTTGAGAAATGCTGTCATTCTCCTCTTCATAATTTTCTCGACAATTTTTGACAGAACAGGTAGTATAGAAATTGGTCTGTAGCTGGAAGGCTACTCGAAATCACCACCCTTGTGAAAGGGAATGATAGTTGCCAATTTGAGGTATGACGGAAATGTCCCACGGGACAACGACAAGTTAATTGCCGAAGACTATCGTTGGTGCCCTCGATATTCTCGAATCTCAAGATGAGGCCGGTTTGATCATGTAGGCAGAAATCTTGCTCTGACTTTCTTGGCTCTTTGCATATGCTTAGAACACATGGTTCTTGCACCCAATGATCTTTTAACCCACGATGTGGGGAGTGGTCACAGATTGATAATGCTGGCGCGCTCTCCCGAATCTGACGAAGCTTCGGGAAAAGGGTCTGACTAGCTAGCTAGTTATGTTACAAATAACATAACAAATAACATTATAGTCATAATAATAATAATACGCTCCGGGGGATATTGAATCCGTCGTGGGGAACTATTCGTTCCCCACCCTCAGGTTCATACAAGCTAATAAGCCTGAAGTAGTCCTTCTTCTCGACCACCAGAGTAAGACTATATTTGTCGTGGAGTTTTCAGCTCCTGGCGAGACGAATATCGCCCGAAAAGAGGAGGAAAAACTTATAAAATATAGAGATTTTCTCTTCGAACTCCGCAGACTCTAGCCAGACGAAATGGTTGTTCTGATTATTGAAGTCCTTGGTGAAATAATGCCCTCTCTACGCACTAAGGCAGAAGTCCCAGACGGACAGATGCAGAAGGCTGTCATTCTTGGCTCACTGCGCTTGCTCAGGGCACATGATTCTCGTACCCAATGATCACTTACCCCACGGTGTGGGGAGTGGTCATTGGTTGATAATGCTGGCGCGCCCCCCCGAATGTATCGGGACTTCGGGGGATAGGGACTGACCAGCGCACACTACGGTGAATATATATATATATATATATATATATATATATATATATATATATATATATATAAATATATTTTTTTTGAATGATGCAACTAATTTTCAGTATTTCAATATTGAATTTTACAAAAAGGATTTGAAGCTTTATATCTTCTATTAATTATCTGCGAGCGCTTTCGACAGTTGGTAGTACTCATCTTCTAGGCACTCCTCAAAGGAGTATGAATTCAAGAACGTATCAATATTTCAGTAATTTAAGGCTCTCGGTTCATGATCATCTATCAAAAATCAAATATAATGAAATACATAATTCTTTATGACAATAAAAGTATCGAAGTGTCCAAAAAAATAGTTCAGTCATTATTTGAAATATCTTGCCTCACCTGACCTTATGAAATATTCTGTATTTTTTCTTCCAGAGAATGAGAAGTACTTGAATTTAAAAATATCTTATTTCAGGTTCATCGAAAAGTTGAGGAATGTTTTTTCAGTATTCCTGTTGACTCTGTGTTTCGACTGTATGATTTTAGTTAGTATAAAAATGCTCGTTGCTGTAGATCCGTAAGTGGCCTTTAGTTTATGAAAAAATCTCGTTTTACTTATTACTGTCTTTTCTAGAAACCAAAATATGGTTCTCAGAGTGAAAGCAATACTGTTCGTAATTGGTAAAAATGTGCAGCTGTCTTTATTTTGTTTTCCGGTTGGTTTCTTAAAAGATGAGGTAAGAACTGAGGGTTGGGGATTGTACACCCCTGCAAATACTTCAAAATTGTAAAACGTAGGCATTAGACATGTATGCATTGTGTAAAAGCCATATGGAATAAACTCAATATTTCGGATACGGTACATATTTTAACAAAATCCCGAAACACGTCAAATTTACATTAAAATTTGACATACTTCAACGGAAAACGTTAGTTTAAAACGCCTTGTCAACTTCTTATGTATGTTACAACATTAGTTGTCAGTATTTTGATTTAAGTTTAAAATTCATTAACTTCAAGTCTGACAAATGGTTAGATTAACGGAAATGCATGAATTAACAGTTTTACAAATGATTGGTTACGGAGATAAAACCAGAACACAGTAGGAAGTAGCTTGACTATTTCATAAAAATTTCCTAATTTACCACCCATATCTCAAGGAACAATTAGCAAATGCTAATTGTTCCAATGCAATGTGTGTTGAACTCAAATCAGATGTGATGCTTGAGTTTGAGAAAAACCCACATACATCCACTACATTCAATGTTAGCCATACATCGATAGTAAATATATTGAAAGAAAATAAAATGCATCCCTATAAAATGGTAACTACTCAGGAGCTCATGGAAGACGATTTTGATAGAAAAACTTATTTTTGTGAGCAAATGATGGACATATTGGATACTAATATCATCCAATTAGAAGACGTTATGTTTTCTGATGAGTGTACTGTCTCTTAACGGTCATGCTAATCGGCAAAATTGCTGCTACTAGTCAACGCAAAATCTTCACTGGATGAGAGAAGAACACACGCAATACCCTCAAAAGGTTAATGTTTGGGCAGGGATTGTAGGAAACCATATCATTGGTCCATTTTTCATTGAGGGCAACTTGAATGACGATAATTATTTGGCACTACTTCAAAATGCCATTCCAAATTTAGCAGATTTATATCCTGATCCAGGAAATCTTCAAGTTCCAATGAATACGATACGATTTCTGCAGGATGGAGCACCACCACATGACCAAGTTAATGTCCGACAATACTTCGATACAACATTTTCCAATCGGTGAATAGGGAGCCGAGGATGGATTGAATGGCCAGCGCGATCACCTGATCTTTCATCATTAGATTTCTTTTTCATGGGGATATGTAAAGAGCAATGTGTACAAAAGTGAACCTTCAGTTTTTAATGACTTAAAAGAACGAATAATGCTTGCGATTAGGTCGGTCACACCTGATATGTTTTATTTGAGATTAGGATGATGCCAAGACGTTCACGGTGAATATTTTGAACATCTACTCCATTAACATCTATAGTTATTTTTCGTATTCTACATTTCATTACGTTTTGCATTACATTTTAGTTTTTGAGTGTATTTTATCGAATGTCGGTAACCACATGATTTTATTTTATTTTATCTTAACTTATTTATTTATTACACAAATAGGGATACAAACAGAATAAATCCAAAAAAAATATCCTCATTTTGCATATGAAATATAGTGAGTAAAGAAAATATAAATGCTAAGTACATTACACTATATAGTAATGAATATTAACAAAAAATTAAAAAAAAGTATATGAAGAATCGATAACTAATTAACATACTTTTTAAATCTAAGGAAAGGTAACCTCAGTTTTTCAATATCATTGCAATGAGTATGGAAGGATCTGACAGTTCTGCATAAAGGAGAGTTTTTTTTCTGAATTGGTTTTTCTAAATGGGGTTGCAAAGAGATCATGGTTTCGCAAGTCTCTGCAAGCTATATTCAATGAATTTTTGTAATCAACGTAGGACAATCGACACGTTCATTGAATAATTTGTACAGCATTAATATATCTGACATGTTTCTTCTATGTGTAAGAGACAACAAAATACTATTTGAAAACTGGACGGTAATTTCCATTTATTATAGAGATGTCACTTTTACGCGCCAATTGTTTGATGAATTTATTTTGAACACTTTCAATTCTCTGTTGGTTAATCGAATATTGTGGATTCCAAACGACAGATGCAATGTTCAAACGACTATATACATAAGAGTAATATAGATAAGGAAGTGTTTTTGCATTTCTGAAATGTCTTGTACTTCTTATAATGAAACCTAATAAACGAATACACATATTACCAGTCTTTTCAATGTGGGATTTAAAAATCATTTTGGAATCCATTATCACTCCCAAATCACGTACTTCATTAACTGTTTTGATTGTGCGATTTCCTATTTGATATTGAAAATCAATGAGATTTCGATTTCTGGTGAAAGTTATTTTGTGACATTTATCGAGATTAAAGTATAGGCTATTATTGCCACAGATTTCTGCAAATGCTTCAAGATCATTTTGCAATCTCTCACAGTGCTGGATTTCTTTGATGGTTCGATAAATTTTGAGATCATCGGCATATAACAAAAAGTTGAATGTTTGAAATACTTCAGCAATATTATTAATATAAATTATAAAAAGTAATGGTCCCAAGTGACTCCCCTGTGGTACACCTGATGTAACCACAAAAGGTTCTGACTGGTAACCGTTAACATCCACAACTTGATGCCTTCCTGTAATGTATGACGATATCCACACCATCTACACACTATCCCGATCTCCGCGAGTCTTTCAATGATCAAGTTGTGACTTATTTTATCGAAAACCTTGCTGAAATCTATATAGATCACATCCACTTGCATCTGATCATCCATACTCTCTAACACATAATCTGTAAACTCGATTAAATTAGTATCAATGGATCTACAGGGGAAAAAACCATGATGTTGTACTATTATTTTATTTTGTGCATGATCTAAAATAATTCTATGCGTAATTTTTTCAAACAATTTTCCGGGAATGCATAGTTTGCTAATAGATCTATAATTCTTAACATTACGCTTATCACCACCTTTGAGGAGTGGCATGACAATGGAAGATTTCCACTTACTAGGAAATTTTCCTGTCTGTAGAGATAAATTATAGATGTAAAAAAGGGGTGGTATCAAGTTCTCTTTACATTTTTTTATGAATATCCCTGGTATGCCATCTAGACCAGGACACTTCCGTATGTTTATATTATTAATTGCTTCAGAAATTTGCTGTTAAGAAATGCTAACAGAGTAGTCAAGATGATCATTAAGCATTGGACGATCATTTGCAAGCAGGTCGGGAATATATACACTCTAAAAATACTTAGGAAATAATTCATATATGCCTTCATCGATGTCTGCTGACAGATCGTCTAAAAATACTGATTGAGGTATTATCGAATTATTTTGAATTTTTGATTTTATGTACTTCCAGAAACTTCTAAAATCAATGAGGATTTCATTTTCGATATTATTTATATAGTTATCGTAATCTCTTTGAATCAACCGTTTTGAATGTCTACGTAATTGAGAAAAAAGTTGTAACAGATGTTGTCTTCCATATTTTTTAAATCTTTTATGTACTTCATTTTTTTCAATTAAAGTGTGTATAGTATCCATCATGAAGTAAGTTGGAAATTTTCTTTTGAGTTTATATCATCATTGATTTTTTGATAGAATATTTCAACTACTGTATCCCCATTGTTACGAAGGTATTAGTAATATGGATAGTAAGTAAATTTAAAAATGACCGGCTCGATACTATGAATTGTAGAGAGCAAGCTTACAATAAGCTGCCACGATGATTGTAACAAATCTGAAGCCGTCCCTGACCAGTACGCCGGCCTAGAATAAACGCATGACATCACCGCGAAAGACTGCAGTCAGGAATCGCCGGTAAAACTCTAGTACCGAACCTACTATAGGTTTCTAGAAAGGACCGTTACCGATATAAGCACATCTACCCGACACAAGAGGGCAGTTCAGAAAGTGAATCGTGCGGCTAAACAAGTAATTCAAATTGTGAAAATGAATTAAGCATTAGTGTTGTAAATAAATTAGTTTGTGATTAGTGAAATATTGTTGGAAATAAATTTGTTTAAGACAGTTAATTTATTAATTTGTTACACTAGTTAGCCTACATGCAGCTGCAGTTGAAGTAAATTCCATCACTTTCTTTGGCACGCTATATTAAAACCAATAATGATTGAGAGTAGAAGTAAGCCCAGTTGACAGCAAATCGGGGGCGTGCTTATTAATTTTTTAGAGGGTTAAGAATGAAAGAAGAATTCTTAGTACAATTAGTTAAAATATTCATACACATTTTTTATTTATTTCATTAAAACTTTGCAATATCGTAATTTACCTAATCGTTGTAGTCATTAGGTGGGCCTTATGAAAACGGAGTAATAATCGTGGTAATTATAGTAGGTACCAAATAAATTAACAATATTAATAAAAAACACAATTTATATATATATATATATATATATATATATATATATATATATATATATATATATTAGGTTGCAGCAATTGATAAGTGAACTCTTTATAACTATTCTCAACCTTAAAACTGTAATTCCACGACTTAACGCCATTTCATCCACTGCGAATTTTTTATATTTGTTTGTGTGTAATTTTGTTATCTGAAGTAGTTCTGCCTTTAAACTATCTTCGTTATATTGGATGTTCTTATAAATTAACCATTCTTGAATAGCTGCTTTTTTCCATGATTGTTTCGGTAATGGTTCTAAATGTCGACTATGGTATGGGGCATTGTCCATAACGATGACAGACCCAGGTTCCACAAGTTGAATGATGCCTTCAAACCATTTTTCAAACACCTCCGAATTCATCTCTTCATGATAGTCGCCTGTTTTCTTAGATTCAAATATTAATTCACCATTTGGTAAAAATCCACTGTCGCTTCCTATATGCGTAACTATCAGACGACTACCTTTTCCAGATGGCTGTTTTAACCCAACTGACAAACCTTCAATAAAGGCTTGTCGTGCACTTGTTATATTACCTTCCTGCCATACTTTTTTGACCGTATGTCCTTGGTTAACCCATGTCTCGTCCATGAAGTACAATTTTTTTTTAGCTTCCGAAATTCGTCAATTTTTCTTAGATAGTTTCTTCTCCATGCTATTATTTCTTGACATTCAGTGAGAATGCTTTTCCTGTCAACTTTTCCGTACGTGAATTTCATTTCGTGTACAAGTTTCCTAAAAGTTTCTTTACCCATTTTTGGGACCAATTCATGATCGCTAAGTGCCTCCAGAACTGTTTGTAGTGGGGCCGCTCATTTCTGAAAAAGAAACTGTGAATAGTTCTGCGTATACTGGTTTTGGCTTCTTCATCAACTGTGATTTTTTTTCGTCCGCTACTAGTTTTTGGCGTTTGTACGTCCCCATGAATTTCTGCTTCTCTTAGTATTTTGTAAATCGATGATTTTGGTACACCGGTAAAAACAGAGCACATATAAACTAATTTATCTTTTGTAATTGTGGAACTTAATGATGTAGAAATGCCCGGTTGGTTATTCGGAGGTACATACGTAGAATTACAACACATATGCACAAAGTCATCTTTTGGTGGCTGATGATCTCTTTCAAGACAGTGAAATACTCGCAGTACAATTTGTTTTTCTCTTACTGACCGAGACTCCGACCGTTTTACCTTTTTCGACGTGGAAGGCCCGACCATGTCTCCCATTTTTTGAGTAGTTTGAGAACGGTGTAGAAATATAATTATGTAACGCTTAAACAATTATTAGCACTATTATTTTCACCAATTGTTATCACAACACGTCGATTGCTGACTAACTTAACTGTAAAACGTACAATTCACGCAGTATAATTCACAAACCAATGATACGCTCATGGCTGCAAGTACATTAGTGAGGACTGCAACGATGAGATGGAAGTTACGGTAAAGTGACAAAGACAGAAATATCGTTGCGTACAGCGTTGCCACTAGTTGTAATAAATATCTAACACTATACAGAAAATAATGAATTTTAACTGATCAGTAATCAGGAAATGTATAAGTATTACTCATTACAAGCTCATTACTGATTTTTGTCATAAATAATACCTTTTAATCGTACTAGTATTGTGTATTATCTATAATTTGCCACAACCTACAACTCTACTGCTTACTATTTTTGATTCTGCTATAAACTGGTAATGTAAAATTTAGATATGACAACGCGCTTTACTCTCAATCATTATTGGTTTTACTATAGAATGCTTTCACTTTTTGTCTACGTCAACGCACCGATGAGAGTTTGAAAGAGTTTGAAGAGAGTTCAGGACATACGTTGCTGTAAATGCCATTAGACATAATTACAAGAAAACATTGACTGCATTGGAAAAACTAATTGAACCAAATGAAAGTTTGAACACACGTACGGATGCAGGAAGTTTTTTAGTCGCTACGTAGTCCTTTTCATTTTCAAGTTAGTTGGACTTCTGATATTCGATACTGTGTAAGATACTCAAAAGTATTTATAAAACGAGGGACTCAATATACACTAGTATATTCAGGAAATAAATGTTTTACAGACCTTATAACAAGAAAATCGTAAGAAACTTGTAAGCGGAGCTCTCCTGAAAGTTCTCCTGAATGTTCATGCAAACAACTTGGATTCTCTTGGAATTTTTTCCGAACCGCCAAAACGAGTCAGAAGGAAGCAAATTTTTGGCGAACAATCTTCTCTTCAGTAGACAAAGTGATTACTGAAATCTAGCGCAAAAATATGCCTTTTTAATGCCTGCAGTAATGCTGGGCTTGTAAAAACCTAAATCAAACTCCTCAGGGCATAAATACAGATGAGTTTGGACATGACCGCGCACGTCTACGAGCCTCTGTAGGAACAGACACATATTGCAAAAAGGAACTCATTAGGTCTGGCTTCCTGGGCTTATTGAAATATATTAAATAGATGGTTGTGTTGAGGTCTTTGCTTAAAAAAAAGCACGTGAAGTAAATTTTTATTCAGATTTTTGTGTAAATAATCTAGCTTAAGGATTAGTGCAGGTTTCATGAAAATAGGTTGACTGATTTACCCACTGATCCCTTTGATGTTGATGTTAGGTCTACCCTGCAGGCTGCAGTGGGTATATTGTTTTTTATTATTCCAAGTTCATCTCAATTGCTGAATCGTTGAATCCCGGCTAAAGGTGAGGTCCATATTTGGCGGTAATCAACGATTTTCCTAATTCACGCTACGCCACTGCGTAGCGTAATTTTGAAGAAATTAAACAACAGAGAGCTGCCTGTTTTTGTTACACGCATAGGGTTAGACGAGTTAGATTGCGACTATGAAAATCTCGACTTTTTTCACGAAATCTCGCCTTTTCTCTCAAGATCCCGCCTTTTTTTCTCAAAATACCGACTTTTCTCTCGAGATCTGGACTATTTTTCCGAGATCTCGACTTTTTTTTATCGAAATCTCGTATTTTTTTCTCAAAATCTCGTTTTTTCCCCGAGATCCCGTCTTTTTTCAAGAAATCTCTACTTTTTTCTCTAGTTTTCGGCTTTTTTCAGTGTGTTTTTACCGAAATCTCGACTTTTTTCCCGAAATGCTGTCAACCCAACTTTGATGGACATTTCGCTGCAAAACTAGGCTTCTTCATTTTAGAAGGGTGCTATGGAATGATCCGCGAAATTACCCGAATTGTCTCCATTTGATTTTTTGGAGACATCTGAAATTTAGAATTATGGCAACAAACAGCATCAAATATGCTGCACAATGTCTGGGTACACTACAAACAATTGTTTTACTAATATGTATGGATGTGAATGTCGCATATTTTCAAAACCTTATGAGATAATACTTGGCAACTAATCAATAAAATTAAATTTAATTTCTCGAGAACGGGTAGCTCAAATTTAAAAAGTAAAGTGGCTTTTTCGAGTAAATTCATCCCTTTTCGAAAGATGTATCACAACATGCCCCTTTCAAATTGGAATCCCGGGGAAACAAAAGTATACAGGTCAGATGTTTTTTTTTTTATTTTCACATACAGATCTGCAAACCTGTATCCGATGACTATCCTGTATATTATTTCAGCTAGACAGATCACCTGATGCCATTAGTAGTTGCCCATGGTTCTTGAAGAATAAAAATTTTAGAAATGACATAATTTTCATCATGCTGCGCTCTCAAAGAACGATTTCGGTTAGAGCTGGAGGACTATTTGAAATAGATCGTCAAGCATTTACCGAGGTAAGTTAATTCTAGATAAGTAATCCGATTTCATAATTTGATCCTACAAACTCAACAACAGAAACCAACAAAAAGACTAAAACAGTAAAATCGGATAATCTTGATTTCGAATTTGATTTTCATGATTCATCTGTCAAGAACAACCTGAAAAATTCAATTCCTTATCCAAATAAACTCGCAATGACGTACCCGCAGTTTTATTCAAACACCGCTCGAGATTTTCCCAGTTTGAAAAGTGGCAATGAGGCTGCTGACTCCCTTGCAAAGGAGGGTGCTGCAAGCAGATTCATCAGACCAGAACCTGTCATTGGCATCGCTTCAGTCTTTGCCAAACAAAGATTGAACACCTGGATGGCAAGAAGATTAATGGACTTCTGCCAGAATCTTCTAGGATTGGCTCACTGCGAGGCGTTTATTCGTCCTTCGAAGCTTGATACCAAACAGTTGTTGGACTACAGTAGGGATGAACTGCGATGTTTAACAGGCCTTCTTACAGGTCACTGTCATTACTAAGTTTCGTTTCAGTCTGAAAGATAATATCGTGTTTTCTTTTTGTACTTTCACTTTATTTTAAATATGTGTGTATTTTCGTGTTTTGTTTTGGGCTCTAGATTCATTTCGCTCTAAATTTAGCAAAACTATGGTAATCCCTTTCACCAGCAGGAGAAAATTGGACGACCTAACGCCACGTTCCCTCAATGTTGAGGTCATTCCATTTTAAATGGAGGTGAAATATATAGACATTTTCCTTGATAAAAGTCTCAGCTGAAAAAGGTTTACTCAAAGCCAGACTGTTCCAATGGACATTTCGAAGGATTTGTGGTAAAAATTGGGGTTTAGGTCCCAAACAAATCCATTGGATTTATGTGATGATTGACAGATCAATGATCACTTATGGTGCAATTGCTTGGTGGCTGAAGGCTTTACAGAAAACGGCCCAGGCGAAGCTCTCTGGCTTACAGAGACAGGCTTGTCTGGCTATCAGTGGTTATATCAGTACCACACCGTCAGCGGCCATGGAGATCCTTCTAGATCTACCTTCTCTCCACATTTTTCTGGAGAGAGAGGCTAGATGGACTGCATATAGCCAATTACATAAATAAATTCAATGCAGAGTGCAACAGACTGTTAGTTGACACTGGAAGTTACAGCATTCTGGAAATGACCTCTGATTTTATGCCTCCAACTGTCAACTACGAACTGCCTTATAAAATACTGTCCCCGAGTAGAGAGAACTGAATCCTCCAGGAGAAGGAAATATTAGAAGTAGATAGTTGTTGGTTCACAGATGGATCAAAGACCCCTTCTGGTTGTGGTGCAGGTGATTCCAGTCGCAGACCCAGGATAGAGATATCAACCTGTCTAGGAACCTATGCGACTATATTTCAAGCGGAAACTTACGCTATTGAATAGTGTCCGGAGAGATTGGAAGAATTCAACCTCAGACACAAGTCAATAAAAATATTCTTGGATAGTCAAGCGGGGTTGAAAGCTCTTGGCTCCTACCGAGCAACGTCTAAATTGGTAGCAAATTACCAAAAACGACTCTCCTCGATAGGAAGACGTAACAGATTGTCTCTGGTCTGAATTCCTGGCCATACTGGCCTGGAAGGCAATGAGGCTGCTGACTCCCTTGCAAAGGAGGGTGCTGCAAGCAGGTTCATCAGACCAGAACCTGTCACTGTCACCTGGATGGCAAGAAGATGAATGGACTTCTGCCAGAATCTTCTAGGATTGGCTCACTCCGAGGCGTTTATTCGTCCTTCGAAGCTTGATACCAAACAGTTGTTGGACTACAGTAGGGATGGACTACGATGTCTAACAGGCCTTCTTACAGGTCACTGTCATTTGAATGATCATATGCAGAGACTCGGACTGTCGGAAGACAGTGTGTGTCGCCTCTGTTTGGAAAATAATGAAACAGTAGAGCGCATACTTTGTACCTGCCCCGCTGGGGACCGAATCTGGTTTTTAGAGCTCGGTAGAGCCGTACTCTTACCATACAAACTAATCGGCTTCGTTAAAAAGCTGGGTTTAGTTGGTCGAGTGTGAATAGGTGTGTGCCACAATAAACCCTTGCGGGTTGCGATGGAGGGTCGAATAGACCCACTCACTTCGGACATAACCTAACCTGTCCTAACCCCTATTATACACTGGTCACTGACAATAAAAAAATTAAAAAAACAAGCTACTTGCTACAATAGCCTCCAGAAGATACTTGCAAACTCAGGTTCACACACCAAGGCCAGACAGCTTTAGTAGTATGCCAGGACTAGTACGTGAACCATTCACCATTTTTCATTACACAGTTCCTTTTGACATGCTGGTAGCTTGCCCCTCATTGTTCCCTTTCATCCCTCACAATCCTCTCTGCACATTCATTCGCAACGCAAATCCATTCCTTTTCCTTTCCATTCAAGTCACTTTTTCCATTCGCGCCATACAATTTTCCCTCCTTCCATGCATCTCTCAAGCACGTGCTCTGCCGTTTCAGGCTCTCCCCAGCCACAGGGGCACTGCACCTCCGATCCCAGGTTGACTATAGGTCCTATAGGTAACCCGGGAAGTTACCATGCCCCTTGAATAGTTGGACAGCTTTCCTCGACAGATTAAGAGATTCAAACCCGACTGTTTTACAGTATCTGTATAACAGCCTCCCAGTCGTTCCGTCTTTCCATTCCCGCAGCCATTCTTCCATGATGCACTCTTTTATTATTTTCCTATCCTCATTCCTGTTAACCATTCTCCTCAAATTTCAAGTGACATTTTATAACTTCGAGCACAATAGACTATTACAACCAGTAGGCTCTCTTACCACGTGATCCGCTCGAGTTGCCGGGGACCTTCAACCGCTCTTAGGATAAGATTATCATCCAACGCGTTCAGTGCTGTAGTAACGAAGGATTCGACGGTACCAAGGACATCGGATTAGTTATAATAAACGGTCTTAAATTGATATTGTGTTTAGTTTATTCGCTGTTTTTATTATTGTTTTTAGTTTTTCCAGTTACCACAAATTATTCTATAATAACCTTAAATTTCGTTTTCATGTGAGCACACGCCTATGGTAAAAGAACGAGAGTGGCTCCGCTCTTCGTTTCGAGGCACCGAGAACTTTGTGAATTTACTATGCTTTGAGTCTGAGACAGATGGAAGTAGCGCAGTCTAAGATTGGAATATAAATGCAACGTGGTTCGAGTTTTCTGTCAATTGTATAGAAGGCATTTTTCAGGGGCAATCATCTTATTCACGTTCATAGACTATACTTATGAAATTTTTCACAATTCACTCACTTCTATTCAAATTAATGAAGATATTTGTTTGTTGTTCCTCATAATCAATAACTATTTTTTTTTAGGTTTTCAAGTTTACATTTTCGGTCTACACTTTGTTGAGCGCAGTTCAATAAACATCAATTTTAATTCAGCCAACAAGTAATTTCTTGCAAAACACATCGCTTCTAGTCTTTGTTCACTATTATAACATTATAAGTAATAAACGCAAGCAAACTCACGCAACATAGATGTTTTGCCTCAAAATACTTTTCTCAGAGAACTCTGAAAAGGATAGGTATGCTAGTGATAAAAATGATGATGATAATAATAATTAATACGTTATTTTCAGATCTGGCACATAGCATAGCAAAGTAGCCCATCAATATGAAAATGAGAGAGT